>NC_089228.1:24422363-24766553 GCF_963924675.1 Phocoena phocoena
TATTAATTGTGGGTCAGCTCTGCAAACATTTGCAGTATTGATGTTAGGAGTCTAGTCTGGTACAGGAATACAGTCACACGAAGGCAGGGCTTTTTGTCTGTTCACCGTTGCATCTCCAATGCTCACAACAATGCAACACATAGTAAGTGCTCAAAAAATATGTGTTGAATAAATAAAAATGAACGGATATCATATTTTAAGACAAAAGAGTGCAAAGCGAAACTGAATTACTTTTGTTTGAGGTTAGGGCCGTGATGTTTGCACTTAAAGAAATAAACAGCAGCCACTGAAATGTTGGACAAGACGCATACCTACCACAGAGAAAATAAGTTCTGGGTGGCCGTTTGAATTTGATTGCAGAAATTGCCTCCAGTTACTCAGACTCCAAACGTATGACTTAATATTGTTATACCATGCAGAGCTGAGAGAGATTAGATCAGACTTAATTTTTCCATCCATTTCGAGGAATTCAAAAAAAAAAAAACCCAACCAGTATTATTGTTTGAGACAGAATGTTGATAATACAATAGAGTGAAATATACAGTGTCATCATTTCTTTTTCCATTGAGTATCAAGAACAGCTCTTTCTGTTTGAGGTGGGGACTAAACATACCTGAGATGTATTATAGCCCTGGACAGATGAACGAAAATCCCAAGTTGTATGGGATGTAATTTCCTCCCCCTGAGAAATTTTACACTTAACCATCTGTGAACAGGAAACAGAAATTGGTATATCACACAAAACCTAAAATTCATCTCCTAAGCCTTACCAGGGTGTAGCACGTGCATCTCCTTGAGTTACGCAGAAGGTTCAGCAGTGGCTACAGAATTAAGTTGGTTTTGCCAGACTACGCCCCCTAGAGACAAATGCAAATTTCAGTTTTAACAGACCCTTCCTAAAGTAAGTAATTCAGAGGATCAGGGCCCAAGAAAGGCTAGATTGGCTCAAAAGAAGCCCATTTTCGTATATGTGAGTGGAGATAGACAAAAGGACGGTGACATCACCACCAAGTCCTCATTTTCTTGTTCCCAGTGGCATTTGCCGGCAGCACTGAGAGGGCTTCTAAGAAGGTTCACCATGAGTGCAAATGAAATGAGAAGTCATGTAGCTCAGAATCTGAGAGCGGATAGGAATTTTGCTGGCTTCTTCAAAGGCTAAGCCACTCTTCCGCCCCCATGTGAGATGAGCTTCTTTTGGATGTAGGTTCAAATATCTTTCTTTTTTTTTTTTTTGCTGTACGCCGGCCTCTCACTGTTGTGTCCTCTCCCGTTGCGGAGCACAGGCTCAGCAGCCATGGCTCACGGGCCCAGCCGCTCCGCGGCATGTGGAATCTTCCCGGACCGGGGCACGAACCTGTGTCCCCTAGCATTGGCAGGTGGACTCTCAACCACTGCGCCACCAGGGAAGCCCCAAATATCTTTCTTTAAATCACATTTTTTTAGAGTCCTGTCAAGTGGCTTTTTTGTTTCCCTTTGCTTTTTTTTTTTTTTTTTTTTTTTTTGTGCGATATGCGGTCCTCTCACCGCTGTGGCCTCTCCCGTTGCGGAGCACAGGCTCCGGACGCGCAGGCTCAGCGGCCATGGCTCACGGGCCCAGCCGCTCCGCGGCATGTGGGATCCTCCCGGTCCGGGGCACAAACCCGTGTGCCCTGCATCGGCAGGCGGACTCTGAACCACTGCGCCACCAGGAAAGTCCTCCCTTTGCTTTTAATTCTTCTTTTCCCACCCCCTGGAAGCTTATAAGCGTTGGCATTATATGGTAATTAGATGGTGATGCTGGGAAATAGGGACAGAGGACACACACACACACACACACACACACACACACACACACACACACACACACGGCCCTATTACCTGGGCAGGCTGTCCTCCAGCCTTCTTCATGAATCATGAAGAGGTGGGTGCTTCAGGGCTTCTAATTACAGGCTTTCTGCCTCCTACCACTCAGCCTTTGAGAACCCTCTCAGCAGGAACGCTGTGTATTCCAGGCATTCCATTCCACACACTGAATGACCTAATATAATTATTTGAAACTGAAAATCACTTTCGATTCAACAGGAGGATCTCAACCTCCTCCACCCTCCCTACCTTTTTGGAGTTACTAATTTAGACATTCCTTTACTGCATCCTGTCACAATCAGGCTTATCTAGTCTTCTGATGAGCTCCACTAGGGAAACTGTGCTAGCTTTGCTCTGGGAAACCCCTTATGTCAGATCCTTCTCCTGTGGCTGCCAAAAAAAAAAGACACAACAGTAAATGTGATGTGTTACTCTTTGGCTAATGCATTTCCACACCTTTGAGGGGAGGCCTGCTTCAGACCCTGGGTGTAGATTTTATTGTCCTCTGCTTCTGTAATTCATGGGCAAACATCATTTTAACATTATGTAAAGTGTTTCAAATAATTGCTTTTGGGCTTCCTCCTTGGGAGACGATTTGCTGTCCCAGGTAGTGATGTGCACATGCTGGGGGCTAACCCCAATGTCGTCAAATCGATCATCTCCCATGAATGCCCCACTTACTACTGCCACGCTTCACCTGAAATTAGAACTAAAATTCTATATAAATGAAAAGGAAGAGCTGAGCTGAAGTGACAGGTTCAAAGGGGGCTCTCCGGGAATTTTTTTTTTCTTGGCCCAGGGAGTTCACCTTTTTCAGGTTTTATCCTTGCCATAGAAGAGGTGAAGTATCTCCGGAAGTTCAAAAGGCATGCCTCTTGACCTTAAAAATTTACAAAAGGCAGTAGCATGGGGAGACCAAGATCTGGGACTTTGAACTTGTACTGACCTGAGACATTTGCTCCAAGCACTTAGCTGAGTGACCTTTGGCTGTAACTTAACCTTTCTGAGCCTCATCCTTTTCATCTTTCAGAGTGAAGACAAAGGGTTGCATGATGGTGAGATGGATCAGCTTTGGGGCTGGAGAGTAGGGCCCTTCTAAGGATAGGATTTTTTTTTAAGGGACCTTGAATGCTAAGCTAAGGTGTTTAGCTTTTTTCCCCCCTAAGGGTTGGGGCCTATCTAGGTTTCCAGAAGAGTGAAGAGATGATTTGTATTAACCAAAGTGTCACAGTGGTGGGCTGGAACACCAGCACAGTACTTTCAAAATGGTCTACACCACTATTTTTGGCTCATAATAGTCATTAGTACAAGGGCAGATGCTATTTAATAACAGTTATTATAAATAAAATAATGATGATGAAGGTGATAATGATAGGAGGTTCCCCTTTGCTTTAGTCCTGCTATATTTTAAAGCAAACCCGACTCTCCTGTTGGACCCGCTTCTCTACATCCATTTCCAAGGTTGCAACACTTAGTGGGCCCACGTTTCCTTGGCTACCCTGGGCCAAGACCACGTGACCTCCCCTCCCACGCTGGGTACCGAGAAAGCCCTGTTTATCCCCTACCGCCACCCAGGCCCTGTGGATGGGGGCGGGCGGGAGGCCGCCACTCCCCCAGGACCCAACAGCGGCCCCTGAGTGTGAATAGCTGGCATTGACGCCGCTGCCGCCCAAGCGAGCGGGCTGGGGACGCCCTGGCAGTGCTTCTGCCTGCGGGCCCCATAAAAGGAGCAGCTGCCGCCGGGGCTGCTCAGATGCGCGGGGATGAGGCGAGAGGCGGCTGAGTGCGCGCCTGGGCTCCGGCCGTGACCGAGGCGGACCTTGGGGCCGCTCTGGGGGCCCGCAGGTAACCGAGGACGGGCGGGTTTTGTCCTTGGGCTTGGAAGTGACAGTAGGAGGAGGAGAGGGGCTGGAGTCAGGGTGGCAGGAAGGAGACTGGGCAGGGATGAGGGAGAAGGGAAGCCTGGAAGGCGGAAAGGAGGAGAAAAGGGAAGGAAGGAAAAGGGGAGGGAGGGAAGGAGGCAGGAAGGAGCCGCGCCAGGGAGCGGCTGGAACGCGCTGCACTTGCCTCCAGCTCAGGCGTTCAAGTTCCCCACCTCCGACCTCTCCCAGCCGCCGGGCTGGGCGCCGGGCGCATCCCTCCCTAAAAGGCTCGCGCGTCGCGCGCTCATCGCGGACGCTCAGCCATGTTTTCTGGGCGAGCGTATCCGCCGGCACAGCTGAGCGGCAAGGCCCGCCCGCGGGGACAGCCTTGGCTGCGGCGTGGGGACAGGTGGAAGGGGACGAGAGCGGCCGGTCTGCTCCAGGCTCGCGCTGCTTAGGGCAGGGGCCCGCTGGAGGATGCTTTACTTTGCCTCCAGTGGGGTAAAACCCCGGGTGCGCCCCACCCCCGCCGCCAGCCATTCCCGCCGTCCCCACTTCACTGGCCTGCTGCCACTTAATGAACTGTCGGGTCCCCCGCCCTGTTCTCCTTCCCCAGCGTCTCCAGGAGCCTGTATTTTGAGCTTCTTTTAGAGTGTTGTTTGCATAAAACTGGGCTCAGCTGGAGAAAATGGAGAGGGACTGAAAAGGAGGAGGTCCTTTTGTGCGGAGCCCCATTGTAGAGCCGTCTTTCTCCCCAAACCCTGAGCCGTTGGAGGTCCCCAACACAGAAGGAGGGATGCTGAGGCATCCCAGACCTCCTTGGCTTTTTGTATGTCAAGTGCCCCTCTCCTCCCCTATTGGGATTCTTCATCTGTGGGCAAAAGGTCGCTCTGAAGATGTGTGGGCTCCATATCACCTGGGATGCCCCCAGACACCCCGTGGCTCTAGTTTCCATGGCTTCGCTGCCCACTCACAGTAAATGCAACTCTTGGCAATCCTGCCTGTCTGCCAAGTTTCTTCCTCCAGCCCAAAGCAGATCCACATCAGTGGGCTGTGAATTCTCAGCAGGGTTGGGTGGTTATTAGAGACCTTTGCTTGAGGAGCTCTTGGATGGGAGTTGGGGAATTCCTCAGTGACTCCAGTGGCATCTCAGCTGAATGTTGTCCTTAATTTTCTCCTAATAATGAAGCTTCAGAGTTGGCCTTTTCTGCAACATGTGGTGTGTTTCAACCCGAGGCTGCACCCTGCGGTAGTCTTGTGCTGGTTTATACGTGGGATAGAACATATGTGATTGTAGGTCTATTATAGAATGAATATAGGCAGTGTAACCACAGCAGTGAGCTGTCTAGAGAGAGAATCTAAGCATTGACCAGACACTGTTCTCAGCCCTTCACATATATTATCCTGTTTGGTACGTACAGCTACCAAGAATCTCTAGTTAATAAACAGACACATTGAGAGATTAATTTGTTCTATGTCCACAGCAACGAGATGACTGTGCTGGAGGTTGAGTCTAGGCAGTATTATCCAGAGCTCCTGCCCTTAACTCTGCATCTTTGCGAAGGTGGGCAGTATGAACCTGTGCGTGGCGTCATCATTCTGAGGTACCAAGAGGTGGATAAAGGAGACTAACTGTAAAGTTAGGTAGATGAGGGTTGAATCTTGGATTCAACATTTATAGAATTTGTGAGCTAACCTTTATCAATCCTACATGGTATGTTGTACAGTAATTTAAAATGCCTGGCACATAATTTATAAACAATTATTACATGTATTTTGTAGTTGCAGGAGCACAGTGTCATAACCAGTTACAGATTTTAAAGCCGAGGTTGTCTGTTTTTATGTTCAGCCCTGTCACTTAGGGGCTGAATAAACTAGGCAAAATACTTGAACCTCTCTAAGCCTCTGTTTTCATATGTGTAAAGTGGGTTGTTCTGCAACCGAATGAGAGACATACTTAAAACCGTTAGCACAGGGCCAGCGTACATAGTGCTCAAGAGGCGTTGCGGTCGGGGTTTGTTGTCTGGTTTGGTTTGGTCTGGTTGGTTTTGTTGTTGTTGTTTGTAAATCAGTGCAGGTTCCTGTATTGGGTTTGTTTTTGTTTTGTCATTCCTGGATTAGTGTGGTTCAGCAGTTACTCTTTGGACTGCAGTGCATCATAGACCCTCTACAAGTGTGCACGCACATGCTCACACACATCACACGCACACACCACACAGCCTGGAACATCCACATTTGAAATTACAAGGACTGAGTGAATTCTGCCTTGTTCAGTAAGAACTCTGTTTCTCTTGGCAAAGCAGTCACTGACTTTTAAGGGTTAGGGAAGCTTCAAAGTTAATTTTAAAGCTGTCTGAAAACCAGCTGGAATAATTAGCCCCACGCCTAACAGTTGCATGGGGGAAAAATGGATTGATGATGACATTTGCTTTCTTAGTAGGCTCTGAAAAACTGTAACATATTCTGCTAAACTGTTTCAGATAATCAACTGGAATCTTAACTTAGTTAAACAATTCTAAAAGAATATCTTCTACCATGTGGTTTTATAGATGTTGGTTAAATGAAAAGAACTCAGTGAATGAAACTTCAAAATACAGTGTTGACATAGATTAACATGTTCTAAACAGCTGTTTAGAGTTTAGCCCAGATATTTGTTTATAAATGAAGAGGATGCTGTAAGATCAACATTTATAAAGAAGAATGTGTTAACTGGACAATGGCCTAAAAGCCCATCAATAAGGAGCTGGTTAAAGAAATTGTAGCATGTGCTTACAGTGGGTGAATATACCCCATTGAAAGAATGAGGTGTGGTTTATATGCTGATATATAGAATGGACCATTGCAGTATCAATTCCATGAGTTCAAAAATTTCATCTATTTTGATCTAATCTCTAGCACCTCCTAGAGCAGCGCTTGCTGAATAATAGTTACTTAGTAAATCATTGAATGAATGAGTGAATATTGTTCAGTGAGACAAAGCAAGGTACTGAGCAGTGTTTATAGTTCATTGCCACGTGTGTTTTTAAATGAGTGAATATAGGTTTGTGTGTATGTGTATAGAAAACAATGGTTGTCTCTGGGGAGGAACTGAAGGGCTGGGGGTAGGAGGGAGTTTTTGTGTTTGCTGGTTGGTTGTTTTTTTGTTGTTTTGCTTTTTTAACCCTACCCCATTATGTCTATGTACTAGTTAAAAACAAAAAATCGAGAGGACCTGATTTCCCTGAGTTTGGTCTTAATTTTTATTCTGTGTAACTCACCCTTCTGTTACCCCTTTACTATAGGCTATTTAATTTCTTTGCCTTATTGAAATACCTGCAACCCTTTGGTAAGATGATAAGCACGGACTGTTTTAGAGGGGTGCCTTCTGAATGGAATCCCTATATAGTAAACGGTGCATTGTCCTGCCTAGGAGGTTGCTCATGCGAAGCCCCTTCTTTTCTCCACTAGAGAAGGCTTTGTGAACCTGCATGCCTTACACAGACCATGGTCCCTCTCAGGAACGCCATAGATTATTTTCTAATGAATAGGTATCTAAAGTATGAGTCACGTAAGAATTTATAATTTCATAGCAATAAGGGCAAGTCTCAAATTAATCAATTTTTGCTTCAAGACAGGTAATTCCTAGTCTTTTTTTTTTTTTTTTTTTTGCGGTACGCGGGCCTCTCACTGTTGTGGCCTCTCCCGTTGCGGAGCACAGGCTCCGGACGCGCAGGACCAGCAGCTATGGCTCACGGGCCCAGCCGCTCCGCAGCATGTGGGATCTTCCCGGACCGGGGCACGAACCCGTGTCCCCTGCATCGGCAGGCGGACTCTCAACCACTGCGCCACCAGAGCAGCCCTAGTCTTTGAGGAGCACCTTACATGTACTTCCAGAATTCTGACCACTTAAGTAGATCTTTAGGGAGGTGGTGTCCAAAGTGCAAGGTGACCCATGAGAATACAGGAAGAAACCATCAGGAGTTCTTTATCTTTTTAATATTGTTTGTAGCCCCAAATGTTAATAGCATGCGGTACTTGCTTTCTCTCATTGTTTCCTTTTGTTTTGGCTGAACCACTGAAAGTTTGTTGCCCACGTTACGCCTTATGCTGTTTCACCTTTGCCCACTTTTTTTTTCAGTCCTTAAGTTGTTTTTGTTTTTTTTTTTACTGTATTTGGGGATAGGTGTTACACTTTTTTGTTTCTTACGGATTTTTAAAGAGAGACGTTAGAGTTGGGAAGCAACAGATATTTAAAAGTTGTTTCTGAATTTTTAGTGTGTACCCATTTCAAAGATTTGGGTCTTAATTTCTACCATCCTTAACCACCTTGGTAGACTAAAACTAACGCACAAGTTTCTGTTGCTGCCTTCTAAAAGAATACTGATTCTTATGTCTTACACGAGATTGATACAGGTGACAATGAAGGTGAAGATGTTAGCGGTATATTAATATGTATATGGCACACTCACATGTATTACTTAATTTACGAAATAACCCCATCAAGTTTGCATTGTGCTTGTTATCCAAGATAACACTCATCACACTGCCTTTTCCTTGATATTTTTAACAGCATATCTATTCCTTGACATTCCGGAGCTGGCCTGCTGCCGTCAGCGAGGCCTTCCTGATGGATCAGGATGAGACCACTCATAATCATGTCTTCGCGTGGAGAGAAACGTAAAAATTGTCCAGACCGCAAAAATGACCATACGTCCTCTCCTCCTCATTAATATGACTCATCGCTGCTTCTTGATTTGTGCAGTTACAGATGTAGCGTTCTGGATAGGATTTATTTGAATACGCAAACAGAGAATTGTCTCCCCTTTTTAACAGCATCCAGTTTGGAAGGAACCCTTGCTTCCTTGAACCTTCCCTCAGATCGCCCGAAGTCACCTGACTCATGCCCAGGTGCCTCATGACGAAAAACCCTTGGCCACACCTTCACCGTCTCCCCCACCCTGCCCCAGTGTCCATAGTGTGCATTCTTCCTGTTGCAATGAGTAATAAACCACTGGTTCAACTCTTAAGTATGTTTCTGGTGATCTTGGAAGCATTTGCTATTGAGCTGTTTACAAACAGAAGAACGTTTCAGAGGTGTTTGAGTAATATTTGGAAGAAAAGTACAGCATTTTGTCCGTAAAACAGTAATTACTCATTATAGAGCATCTGAAAAGTACACAAAGGTATCAAGAATAAAAGAGTCTTATTAATTTCATAAGCCAGGGATAATCATTGTGAACACTCAGCTATATTTCCTCTGTATATTTCTACGTCTACTTCTACAGCTTTCTCTCCATATAAATACATACTCTCTCCTTCCCTCTCTCTATGTATATATACGTATATATACACATACATATGTGCATATACATTTATGCGCACACACACACACACAACTTGGATAATTGGGATTATTCTATATATGTAGTTTTGTATCCTGCTGTTTTTCATTTAACATATCATGAAAATTTCCTTATTTTCCCCAATTACATATTTTTTATTAAATAGTATCTTGTCATATGACACTAGACAGTTGCTTGTTCATTGTCCTAAGTAAAATCATCAGTTTTTCTTTTTTTACCTAGCTATGAGAGACATCTTCATGTTTCAATGTATGTTCAGATTTCTGTTTATTTCTTTAGAATAGTTTTCCTTAGGAAGGTGTGTACTTCAAAGAAATTCTGCGTATCTGTTGTCTAATTATTTTTCCCCCAGAATTGTTGGTTCTTGTACTGCCCAGAGATTTGGTAACAGTTGGGCATCAGGGCTGGCTGTACCACAGGGAGCCCTGAAGTCCTCTTTCATCCCTGCTGTGCTCTGAGCATCTGCTTCCTCCATCCCTCTCCCCATAGACTGGCTGTTACCTTTAACCAACCTGGCTGCATTTGCTTTTGCCACGTGGGAGGAGGGAGAGGGGTACTTCCCAGTGAAGGAGGAATTGATGTGCCCCAGTGTATAGGAACTGTAGTCTTCTAAAATCTCTTTAAGGGCAGGATCTGGATAATCATTAGCTCTTCCTCAGTGCCTAGCAGGCAGCACTATAAAATGTGCTGTCCAGTGAATATTTGTTGCCTAAGTAGATGATAAACCTGTTTCAGACTTAAAGCAACCTGCAATATTAAAAATCCTTTAAATCAAATATATCCTTCTCCTTGGAACAAATATATAAAATTTATAACCTTTACATTTTTTGAGATAATGTTTTTACCTCTTTTTTTTTTTTTTTTTGTGGTACGCGGGCCTCTCACTGTTGTGGCCTCTCCCGTTGCGGAGCACAGGCCCCGGATGCGCAGGCTCAGCGGCCATGGCTCACGGGCCCAGCTGCTCCGCGGCATGTGGGATCCTCCCGGACCGGGGCACGAACTTGTGTCCCCTGCATCGGCAGGCGGACTCTCAACCACTGTGCCACCATGGAAGCCCCTTTACCTCATTTTTTGAGGTAATATTATGAGTACTGGGGGTATAGCAGTGAGCTCAACCAACCTTATATTATGGAATGTAGATACAGAAAATAAACCCCCAATAAACACAAAATGACAGGGAGTGATACATGTTTTGATGCAAAATAATAAAGCAGGGTGAGGAGATTAAACACAGTAAGTCCTTCCCTTACTAAACTGAACTTTCCTTGGTTGCAGTTACCCGAGGTCAGCTGCGGTTCAGAAATGTCAAATGGAAAATTCCAGATGTAAACAATTCAAAAGTTTTTAATTGTGCACCGTTCTGAGTTGCATGATGAAACCTCAGGCCATTCTGCTCTGTCCCACCTGGACGTGAATCATCTCTTTGTCGAGTGTGTCCTGCCCGTTGGTCACTTAGTAGCCATCTCGATTATCAGATTGGCTGTCCTGGTATCACAGTGCTTGTGTTCAAGTGACCCATATTTTAGTTAATAATGGCCCCAAAGCACAAGAGTAGTGATGCTGACAGTTCAGATTTGCCGAGAAGCCATAAAGTTCTTCCTTTAAGGGAAAAGGTAAAAGTTCTCGACTTCATAAGGAAAGAAAGAAAATAATATGCTGAGGTTGCTAAGATCTACAGGAAGAGCAAATCTTCTATCCGTGAAATTGTGAAGAATGACAAAGAAATGCATGTCGCACCTCATACTCTAAAAGTTATGGCCACAGCTCATAAGTGCTTAGTTAAGATGGAAAAGGTGTGAAATTTGTACAGTAAGATATTTTGAGGGAGAGACCACATTCACGTAACGCTCATTACAGTATATTATCATAATTGTTCTACTTTTTAGCTAGTTATTGTTGTTAATCTCTTAATTTGTCTAATTTGTAAGTTAAACTTTGTCATAGGTATGTATGATTTAAGAAAAACATAGTATATATAGGGTCCTGTACTTTCTTCAGTTTTAGGCATCCACTGAGGGTGTTGAAAGGTATCCTCCTCGGATAAGTAGGGACTACTGTAAAGGGATTTGTAGTTCTTTGGGGGTAGAGTGGTCTAGGAAGGCAAGTATAAATTAAGACTCTCCTATTTTTTGGTTGTGATAGGTGATCTAGAATATTCATCATACCTTAGATGCTACTGAACGTCTACTAGTTGTCACTGTGTGTGCTTTATGACTCTCGCTTTGAGCACATCTTGGTGACAAGCACTTTCCATACGTTATTTAATCTATTTCCCACTGCTCTTATGAGAGAGCTCTTACGCCTTTTTAAAGTATATGGCGGAGCAAGAGAGGTTAAGTTACTGGCCTAAGTTCACATGGCTCCTAAGTAGCAGAGCTGTACTCAAATCCAGACTTGAAAGCCCTTTAAAACCCAAGGCTAAGAGTCTAGAGTTAGTCCTTCTCTGGTTCCTGAGGCTCAGAAAGAAAAAGTCCTTGTGGTCAAAACCACTGGTGAAAGGTTAATTAGAAGCCATTGGTATGTAAACTATGTATATTGATGACAGACTGCTTTTGTTTCCAGAGAGTGGGTACAGGCACGGGTCTCTCTTCATATGCTAACTAGTTGTACACAAGCTGATAAAGTACTGAGGAAGCCAGCTCTCTTTGTGTCTAGGAATAGCATGGCAAGGTTTGCTCTGCTTTTGATCCGAGTTGTGCTGTAGTGAGTTATTTAACATATGTTTCCTTACACCCCCGTTATTGAGCACATATGCTTTGGCCCACGATCACAAATGCGGGTACAGGTTAAAAGGACACAGAAGTCTTTTTTGGTTGTTGTTTTTGTTCTCTGGAGATGTTCTCTGGAGAGAATGGGGATATCCATTTCAGATGGCCCCTTGGCAATAGTGGGTGGGAGAGACTTTTCTGTTGGACCGTAGTTGGTGTGTGTGTCTTGTTTCACAAAAGAAAAATATGGAGGACCAAAGGGAGAGAAAGTGGCTGCTCTGGGTCTGGCCGCTGCTCTTCATATCCATCTGGTTCTGACATGAATCTTGCTCAGTGAGACTTAGATGATAGGGCAGTGTCTGGTGGATCTTACCAATTGAAGAGAATTACATTGAGGCTGTAATTAATTTTTCAGCTCAGTTACATACTTCTCTTGATAGCCCTGATATTTTCTTTTCCAGATTTCAAAGAGCTTTGGTAATTCTACAGTTAAACCCAGCCTAACTTGGGATGAATCTACTTGTAGGAGATTTCTGGAAGTGAGTATTTCTTTCAGAAAATGCTTAACACAAGACAAACATTTTTGGATGAGAGAGGGAGAGAGACCAGTGTCGCACTGCACTGAAAGTGTGACGTGTACTTTTCAGTCTGGCCTAGCATTTTCCTGTTGAGTCTATCCTATTTTAAAGGATTATTCTTAGCTAAGTCAGTTTGTTGACTATATTGAGAGTTTAGTGGCCTTGAGGCCATTGCTTTCCTGAAACCCATAATTCTGCCCTCTGGTTTTATTCTTATGCTTCAACCTGCATGCTATGGGAAATGGCAGAGGTAGATTCACAATTGTGATTACGTTTAACTTCATTCTCTGCCTCTTTTTAAAAAAAATTAATTTATTTTTGGCTGCGTTGGGTCTTCGTTGTTGCACGCGGGCTTTGTCTAGTTGCGGCAAGCGGGGGCTCTTCTTCGTTGCGGTGCGCGGGCTTCTCACTGAGGTGGCTTCTCTTGTTGTGGAGCACAGGCTCTAGGCTCGTGGGCTTCAGTCGTTGCTGCATGTGGGCTCAGTAGTTGTGACTTGCCGCTCTAGAGCGCAGGCTCAGTAGTTGTGGTGCACAGGCTTAGTTGCTGCACGGCATATGGGATCTTCCCGTACCAGGGCTCGAACCCGTGTTCCCTGCATTGGCAGGCGGATTCTTAATCACTGCACCACCAGGGAAGTCCCCATCCTCTGTCTCTTTAAACATATGCTTTTCAAGAGCTTTGGGGAGAACATGGAATCCTTATTTTTGTGTGTGTGTGTGGTACGCGGGCCTCTCACTGTTGTGGCCTCTCCCGTTGCGGAGCACAGGCTCCGGACGCGCAGGCTCAGCGGCCATGGCTCACGGGCCCAGCCGCTCCGCGGCATGTGGGATCCTCCCGGACTCGGGGCACGAACCCGTGTCCCCTGCATCTGCAGGCGGACTCTCAACCACTGCGCCACCAGGGAAGCACTGGAATCCTAATTTGGCTACTAGTTTAACAGTGATTGTTTCTAGTGATTCTTCAGTGTAAAGAGAAAGATGGGAAGGTTATTTTGGAAATACGTGAATCTAATACTGAGCTCCTGATTTTTGCTTTTATTGAAAGATGTCTGCAGGTCCTCAAGACTCTTGTTCAGAAAACATCCTTTTCCCTGCCCTCCTTTCCTTCCTTTCTCCTTCTCACAATCATTTATTGAACTGTGAGGAGATAAAAGTGAATAAGTTTACTTTCTTGAACATGGACTGTTGAGCAGGAGAGACAAAGGAGCATGTAACAGTAGTCCAGTGTGACATGCCACAAGATGCCATATCACAGGAAAAATGCAAAGGGAGCACAGAGAAGGGAGTGGTTGTTTCGGCTTGTGAGTGTTGAAGATGGTTACCACAGAAAAATGGGCTTTGTAGTATCAGTAGTTTTCCAGACAACGTAAGGAGGAAGGATCTTGTAAGCAGAGATAATGTCATGAGCAAAGGCATGTTGACATAAATGTGCATGGTCTTTTCATGAGCAATCGATAGAGGAGGGCATCTAACATTTAAATGCATGGAACGAATGGTGGATGATGGCAGATGAGGTTAAAGAAAGTTGGTTGGGTTATATTGTGAAGGATCTAAGTGTTGCAAACCTGTGCTAATCCTCAGTAACACCCATGTTTCACTTAGAACTCTTTTCCATTACCATAGTCAGAATCTGAAGTCAGAAGTTAATACTGACTTGAACAGAAAAGAGAATTTATTGGCTTATCTAATGAAAAATCCAAAGATATATCTGCCTTCAGGCACGGCTGGATCCAGGTACCCAGAGGTTGTTGTCATGAATCTGCCCTGTCTCAGCTCTGCTCTGTGCTGTGTTAGTTGAATTCACAGGCTCATCTCTGGTGGGCGTGACATTGTTCTTCGCATCTGTAGTCTCTCATCCTTGCATCTGTAGACTCTCATCCTTGCAGCTTAGCAGCCTCCCTGAAAAGCGAGTTTCTTTTTCTAAATGGTTACAATCAGGGTCCTGAGATTGAGTCCAGTTGGATTAACTTGGGTCATATGACCACTGCTGAACACTTTGGCTAGAGAATAGACCACACTGATAGCTAGGTCAGGGTCACACACCTGACTGCAGTAAAATGGGGAATGGAGACTAGATAGACCGAAACAGTACATTTCCAATACAAATTCTACTCTACTGATTAAAAGGATTGTCTCCTTTGGAAAGACCCTGGAATCCTTTCTTATGCATTTTACCTTCATAACTGTTGTAAGGGGGCCAGTCAGAAGTCTCACCATCCTTTTTGCAAAAATCCCTAGGAAGGATAAGATGTAATAACATTTTCACTGTTGTCTTTAAAAAAAAATCGTATTGCATTAGCAGATCATTTTTTTCCCCATTCATATTATCCAGTATAGGGTTCCTGAGAACCTGAGAACCTCCTATGTGGGAAGTACTAGAAGTTAGGAACTTACAATGTGCTAAGAGTTATTACACAAAGATGAATTTTACCTTCACAGAATTTACAGCTTGTTAGAGGAGATAAAATTAAGACAAAAATAATAATAATAAATAGTGAAGTGTGGGTCTATATAAAAAACAAAATCAAAATCTATTAGGAAAAGCATATAAATAATACAGTCCATGCCAGTTGCCTTTCAACACTGTGGGTAAAAGCCCCAGAGTGAGCAGAAATTGAGGCATGAATCAGCCTTTTTCATTTGTTTTCAGTTTCCATGTGCCCCTTATGGTGTGAGCATCTCACCAAGTGGGTGTGAATCTAGTTCTTTTATGTTTTGTTTTGTTTTTTTTTTTTTTTGTGGTACACGGGCCTCTCACCGCCACGGCCTCTCCCGTTGCGGAGCACAGGCTCCGGACACACAGGCTCAGCGGCCATGGCTCACGGGCCCAGCCACTCCACGCGGCATGTGGGATCTTCCCGGACCAGGGCACGAACCCATGTCCCCTGCATCGGCAGGCAGACTCCCAACCACTGCGCCACCAGGGAAGCCCGTATGTTTTGTTTTTTTTAAAAAATTAAACATGGTCCTTGAATCCAGGCCAGCTTCCTCAGCTGCTGTTTAACCAAAGAAGTAGCAGTGAAGGGTGATTTTGTGTAAGCTGCCAAGAAAAAAATATTGAGGTGTCACAATTAAGAAAGAGATTACCTAACTGATCTCTATTTTAAGAAATATTAATTTTCACTTTGCCAAAATACAGCGCTTCTCTGTTTTCCTTTGAATCATCCCTCGTAGTCAAATGCATAAAATAGCTTTCAGCTGAATGAATGATGGTATTTGCATGTCATTGATAGTTTCATCCCATTGAAAGAGAAAGAAACTGAATATTTGGGTTACTTTCTGGATTTAAAAGATTACCATGTTCATTTTCCTGGTGTGAAACATACCTGTATACTCTCATAGAAATACACATTAGGTATATTCTTACAGATCCTATTTCAACATTCCCTGCCCTTTTCCTTTGAGCATAAACTTCACTCCTAGGGACTGGTGGGATCAGTCTCTACAGCTTCTTTCCTCCTGTTCCCTTTGCCGTCTCTGGCGCATTGCCTGTACCCAGAAGCATATGTCAGAGATGCAAGAGAGGAGCCATCTCATCTAGTTCACCTGACTTTTTTTTTTTTTTTTTTTTTACGGGACAGGAAAGTGAGGTTGTTAAGCTTCCTCCAAGTTAATGATCTTCTCTTGATGCAGATCTTCCCTTTGAAGAGTTGTTCATGCACCAGGCTTTTAGGAAAGGGGAAAATTATTTTAATGACCTGGCCTTAGAAATATCCACTATCATCTGTCTTCCTTTTCATCTTTCAACTCCTTTTCAAATTCATGGTCAGGAATGACGGTAAAATCTCTCGGGGAACAAGAACAGCCCTGTAAAGGAGCTGACCTGGGCTGACATCTCCTACCAGCCGTATTGGATTTTGCCAGGGTTATTTTTTCCCTTGGCTGTCTAATTTCTCCCTAATTGCAGGGCCATATGGTGCCTTGTCCCCCATGTGGAGAGTTGGCATTTCCCCTTCAATCTCTGTCCTTCCTGCTGCACAAATTACCTGCCATGGTGATGGGGTTGCTTCTGCACCTTAAAAATCAGAGCTGAATGCTCCTTTCGATGGTCTAGATTGGTGACCAGCAATGAAAAAACTATACAAGAAATAGTGAAATGAGGTTGAGTTTCGGAGGCAATCAGATTTGGATTCCAATTCTGGCTCACTCTTGCTGTCATTGTCATCATTCTCACTGACGTCACAGTGAACATTTATGGCAGGCACTGTGGTCTTATTTCCTGGTCTCATTTACTTGTCACCTTAGCTTTCGTGGAACTGAGGCTTGGAATGGTTATTGAGACACTTGCCCACATCACATGGTTTGGGCAAGTTTCAGACTCTGGTCTTTCTCTTTCCAAATCCCACACTCTTAACCAACAGTCCCCTTTAATGCTAAAATATTATCTAATATTAAATTGTGTTTTTATCCTGTATTCTGTGTCATAACATTATCTGGAAATAGGACCATTAGTGATCATTTTTTGAAAAAATATCCTGTCAGCATTTACACAAGTGATAAAAGCTTTCACAAGCAATCTTAGATAGTAGTGGCCAATCTCAGATTAGATGGATATTATAGGTGGGATGATTTCACAAGACTTTGTAGACTTAATTTTCAAGGCTTCCACCTTGCATTGAATTAGATCAAGAAACCATCTTAACCACGAGGATAGTTCCTTATTCAAATGTGCAGAACATGTTTTGATGGGGGTGATCTATTTGGAGTTGTCGCTTGTGGGAATATTTGGTCTCATTAAAAGCACTTGGTAAAATCCTGCTTGTTCCTATTCTCAGGGGGTCATCAAAGTCTTTGAATTCTGGAAACTGATTTTGAAGGGAGGATGGAGCAATGACAGAATTTTTCAATAATTTGGGTGTTCTGTGACATTTTCAAGCTGTGTTTTGGAAGGTGTCCATATTTTGTGATAGTGAAAACACTAAAGTAATGATTGCAGTGTTTTTCAAAACTAGGTCCAAAAATGAAAATAATGGCTAAAGTCTAAGCTTCTTTCTAAGTAGACACAGAGCAAAAGTTACCATCAACTTACCATATATTCCTTGAATATTTAATTGTGTGGTAAGAAATGGGGAAAACATTATTGTCATACCGTGAAGTCCCTGGAGACAGTGATCATGCCTCATCTATCTTTGTTTCTCCAGTGTCTGTACCCCATAGGTGCTAAATAAATGTTCAACTGAATTAAATCCACTAATTAGAGATGAAAAAGTCACCCAGTATTTGGAGGAGGCACAAAACAAGGCCATTCCTATACACCATAGATCAGTCAGTCAAAAGATAAGTATTGCATTCCTTTTGTGGTCCAGGAGCTGTTCTAAATGCCAGGGTTGGGAGTGGGTATTATAGAAGACACCCCCCCACCCCAAAAAAGCTTACTTTTGGTGAAAGGAGACAGAAATTTTAAAAGTTAACAATTCCTTGTGCTATCAAGTGCTACAAAGAAGAAAGCATGCAGCATGTGGTGGAGACGCTGGGAGAGAGGGAAGGGTCCTGGTAAGCCCGGGTGGTCATGGGAGGCTCCCTCAGGTGGCGCCACTTGAGGGAAGACTTGACCAGTGAGGAAGAGGCAGCCATGCAGGGATGTGTGGGGAAAATCATTATGCAAAGAAACGGGGGAGAGAGCTCAAGGTAGCTTAAACAGGATAAGAGTGCCTTGTGTTTCTCCCTCACATTAGCGATGCAGAGGTGAGTGACCTAGAGCTGATAATGCAGCTTGATGGTTGCCGGGATTCACGTTCCTTCTAAGTTCTTGATTTGCCTTCCTCAGCTTTTGGTTTCTTCTGTTCTGTCTTGATGCTTTGCATTTTTTCAACCTCGTGCTCCAAAATGGCTATCCAACCTGAGCTGCCGTATTTGTACTACAGCCGGTCTGACCCAGGAAGCACTAAAGGGAGATGTGCCTTCTTGATTTCAGGTCTTTTCCTGAAAGTTGCCCATAGTATTAATACTTCTGCTTAGATTTTATTGGCTAGAATGTACTTCTCTATCTAAATCTAGCCACAAGGCAGTCTAGAAGTGTAGTCTCTATTCTAAGACACCATGTGGCCATGAGAAATTGGGAGTTTTGTTACCTAGGAAGAATGGGAGATGGATGTTGGAGATCAAGTAGTGATCCCTGCCACAAACAGCAAGCGCGAAAGCTTTTCCATGTTCAAAGCCACTGTGGCTGGGAATTAGTGGAAAGAGAGTGGGGGCAGATGGGGTTAGACAGGGAAGCAGGAGTGAGATCATACAGGACTATTAGGCTATTGCTAAAATCTTAAAAACTTTTTTTGTTCTCAGTGGGAAACCATTAGAGTAGGAGGTGAGATGATTGGATTTAGGTTCTAGAAGGTGTAGTTTGACTACTATGGAAAACGATCTGTAGGAGGGCAAGTTCCCATAAATCTGCAAATCCTCTGTATGAACAGAGACATGTGATAGGAGGATTTGCAGATTTATGGGAATTAATGGTGGTGGTGGGTTATACTAGAGCTGTTGGCAGTTGAAAGAGCCAGAAGAGGTCAGGTTTAGAGTACATGTTGGAGGTGGGTGTAAAAGAAGGAAAGTAGTAATAGCTAATTATTTACTGAAAACTTGTAATGCACTGTGCACCAACTGAAACCCTTTAGTATATCGACTCACTCATTTAATCCTCGCAGTAACTCTGTGCTGTAGGCGGTATTTATGCTCATTTTACAGATAAGAGCCCTGAAGTATGGGTAGGTCAAGTAACTTGCCCAAGGTCATTTGGCTGGAAGCTGGAGGAGCCAGGATTCAAGCCTGGCAATCTGGCCCCAGGACATCTGCTCTTAACGCTGCTCTCGACCACCTGAGGATGAGGCCTGAGTGCTTCCCCCCATCCATGGGGTACACTGTGGTTCCTTTATTGAGATGGTTGGGGAATTTGGGGCTGGAGAGCAAATCTATAGTAGTTTCGTTTGGGCCATGTTAATTTTAGTAAGATTATTAATAACTTTTACTTTGGAAATAGTTTGACTCACATGAAGCTGCAAACATAGCAGAGAGTTTTGTGTACCCTTCCCCCAGCTTCCTCCAATAATAATTTCTTAGGCATGCACTGTATTAATTCTGAGATGATGTCTTAGAGATCCAAGTGGAGATTTCACGTAATAGGCAAGTCTGCAGAGTTCAGACTGCAACTCTAGATATAAATTTGAGATTCGTCAGTATGTAGATGGAGAACCATGGGTCTGGATTGGATCAGTTAGAGTTGATTTTCCCAGAGATTTTAGTGTGCCCTAAGAGGGTTTAGTGTAAGAGGAGAGATTTAGCTTAGACTTGGAACCTACTTACTAACGGTAAGAGGTACCCTTGATTGCACTGTGTGTGTCGGGCACTTAGTTAAGTACTTCACATGGATTATGTCGTTCACTTCTCTTGGCAACTCGAAGGCATGGGGATTATTGTCCTTGTTTCTTAGATGGGCAAATAGAAGCTTATGGGAACTGTGAAGAGTAACATGGCCAGTAGAGATTCCAGCAGTGGGCTGTCTCCAAACCTGTATTTTTAACCTCTGTGCCATACCATTTGGAGGAGTTTTATGATGAAGGGAGAAATCGAGATCAGTCCTAGCACTTGCCTAATTCAACAACATGGGTGAATTGGTAACAGGTATTCAGAAAGTGAAATTCAAGGTAGCACTCTGAGCACTGAAGTATACCCATCTTTATTTTAACCTTGAATATTGCTTATGGGATAATTTTCCTTCAGGTGCTCCCTTTGTCTTTGCTCTGTGCAAGGTACTGCTTCATTCATTCATTCAGCAAACATTTATGGAACAACTAATACGAGCTAGGAACTCTTCTAGGTCTAAGGGTAATACTTAAGCAGGTGGGTATGGAGAAGACATACAAAGTCATTTAAGAGATTACAAATGTGAAGGTGGGAGTTGGTCAAACTCAGTTAATGATGGAAAAGGGAACAGGAAAGGCCTTAACTGAACAAGTATAGGAAAGCATTACTACAGAAGTTACATGCTGTGTGTATGTGTGTGTTTAGTGTAACTACCTATTAATTATATCTACGTATGTGTTACATGTGTGTATACGTATGTATGTATGTTTTGTGTTTTATGTATGTATGTGTTTCATATGTATGTATATATGTTTAAAATATTTAAAACCTACTCCTAGGTGTATACTCAAAATATTGAAAACAGACGTTCAAACAAAAACTTGTACATGAATGTTCATGGCAGCACGCTCTTCATAATAGCCAAAAGGTGGAAACAACCCAGATGTCCATCAACTGATAAGTAGATCAAAATGTCGTGTATCCATATAGCAGAATATTATTCAGGCATGAAAATGAATGAATTACTGACACATGCTGCAATATAAATGAACCTTGAAAACTTTGGGCTCAGTGCAAGAAGCCGGACACAAAAGGCCTCATACTGTATGGTTCCATGTATATGCAATGTCCAGGACAGGCAAATCCATAGTAGTTACCGGGAGCTGGGGTGGAGGGGAATAGGAGTGAATGCTTAATGGGGATGGAGTTTCCATTTGAGGTAATGAAAATGTTTTGGAACCAGATAATGATGATGGTTGCACAGCATTGTGAATGTACTAAATGCCACTAAATGTATACAGTGTAAAACGGTTTGAATGGTGGATCGTATGTTTTTTCTCTTTTACCTCTATAAAAATAAGTATTCACAACCTTTCACTTTTAAAATGGGAACAGAAATCCCAGGATTTCTTTTTTATTTTTTAGAACAGAAAACATTCTAATTAGATATTAATTAATGGCAATATTTTGAATAGCTGAAAGTAACGTATCAGCACAGTGATGAATTTTTACCTTGGGAAGAAGGAAGAGAAACGTGAGTTGACATTTGCTGTATGTATTTTCTCTTTTTTCGGCCCTGTATGAAATGTTTAACTAGGTTATCAAATTTAAATAGCTCTTTGTGGTGGGGAAATTGTGTTGCAGGTGTTCTGTAACCTGTCCACTCTCTCACACAGAGAGGTGCAGTCTCTGTGAGTGCCAGGGTCCTTAGGTGTTCCACTGCATGGGGACAGGCACTCCCCTCTCCTTGTTCATCCACAGTGACCTCAGGCCCTGGCCCCTGACCCCGCAGGGACGTGTATATCGAGTCTGGTCAGTGAATGGACGTAGGACTTCAGCTACATAAAGCAGCTCCGTGTTTGATGATGATTGCACCACTTTGAAAAAAAATCAGTCCTGAGGAAACAGATGAATTTTGCACCATTAGATGAATCTCTGTTGACTGATGCGGAATAAAAGTGAAGTGCAAACGTGGTATTTCTGGTAGTTTAAAAAGTCTAAGTTTCAAGTCACACTTTTCAAGATGTTTCACTTCTTCCTGATGTAAATGATAGAAGTGGAGCAAGAAGGAATTAATAAGCAGTTTAGAATTAATTTATTGTCCTCTTCAGTTTTTGGATTTCTTTTCAGTTAACTGAAAAAGGCAGTCTATAAAATTAACTTTAGGTAAAGGTCAGCATTCTGTACTTTTTGTGAACTTGCCTGTTGGTACTTATCATCTCTCTGATATATAATTGACTTTGAAAACAATATTGCAGATATGTAGATGTGAGGCGTTGCTGAGTGTCTTCGTGCTAACATCCCCAGCTCAGGTGGCTGTGGAAATACTGGGACTGCTGGCTGGGACTTGACTTCCTTGGAAGAGGGCTGCTGGGGTGACCAAGGAGTGGTTACTTTTTCTCTGCAGGTTCAGCCTAAAAGCAATGATTTAGGACCGCTGTTTGAGAAATCAAGAAAATACCAGAGGAAGAGAAAATGTGTGACTGTTAGGCTTCCTGAAATACAATGGCCACTGTCAGTGGTTGAAGCCTGCTTTCTTGCCTTTATGCATGTGTTTCAGGCCTGGAATTAAGGACCGGATACTCCTTTTTTTCCTTTCTCACTTCTGCCTGCTGGTGGCCTTTACAATTCCCAGGAAATGCTAGGGCTGAACACCTGTGGGTTTGATGGCCATTTGATTTTTTAACCTTTAGAGGATTGTGGGACTATTTAATCACCTGATTGCTCACATCAGCAGTTGAGAGCACTCCCCTCACAGCACTGAAAAAGTCAGGTCTGTAAAAGGTAGCCTGGAGATTCCTCTCTTGGCTGTTTTACTTATTTAAAGTGATGTTGAGGTGGGTTAAATGCGGGGTCCAGCATGCAAGAGGGGGTTAGGCTCTTCAGTTGGTGAGCTGTTGCGGGTATATGCAGTGAGTTATTAGAGTAATTGAACTGTGTTTCCATAAAGAGGAGAGTTTCATTATCAAATTCTTGTTTGAATACTGTCATAATAGCAGCTATAGCACATAGGACCTAATTTGCATGTAGATAAGGAATTCTGGACAGCTCGGTAGCATAATTACTGCATAACATACGTTGCTAGTGTCCCAGAGGTATGCTCCGGGGACTCATCTCCCTGACTTTGTAAGTTTCAAATGATAGACAAGCAAGAAGTAGCCATTTCAGTGGCTCCCTATTTGTTTTACAGGCAGTAGCCTCCCAAGTTACCCTAAGTTGAGCAGCCTTTTTGGCATAATACGGTAGCAGTGTCAACACCACCTTCACAGCCAACTGAATCTCAGGAGGGCAGGAACAAAAAAGGAAACAATCAAATATCCCATCCTGTCATTGGAGTGAAAAGCACAATAGATATTACTGACTTGAAGGTCTGTTGAATTAGGGCAATGTAAAATTATGATGAAAATGGGGATTATAAGACTAATTGTTTGAAAATCTAACCATATGTAACAGAAGTTTCTTTGTTGCTTTTGCAAAGATCAGGAAGCCTTTTTTCTACACACATTGTCTAAAAACTGCCCTCTCTCGGTGGCTCTGATTCAGTGAAGTCACTGAGGTCCCCAGGGGAATGAGCATCGTGAGGATAGGAAACTGTTTGCATCCCTTACGCTAGGCATGGTGATTAAACATAGTAGGTGCTCAGTAAATATTTATAGAATGAAGAACTGTATTCTCTGGCTATCATCAAAAAGTCTACACATAACAATTGTTGGAGGGGATGTGAAGAAGAAGGTAGCCTCGTACACTGTTAGTGGGAATGTAAATTGGTGCAGCCGCTATGGAAAACAGAGTGGAGATTCCTCAAAAAACTGAAAATAGAGGCAGCATGAGATACAGCAGTTCCATTCCTGGGTATATATCCAGTTAAAAGAAAGCACCAATTTGAAAAGATTCGTGTACCCCAGTGTTCATCATTAGGTAATTGGCTTAAGACCTATGGTATATATATACAATGGAATATTACTCAGCCATAAAAAGAACAAAATATACCATTTGCAATTTGGACAGATCTAGAGAAATAATGCTTAGTGAAATAAGTCAGACAAAGACAGACACTGAATTATATCACTTATATGTGGAATCTAAAAAATAACCCATTGAATGTATATGCAAAACAGAAACAGGCTCACAGGTATAGAAAACAAACAAACTTGTGTTTACCAAAGGGAGAAGGGAAGTGGGGAGGGACAAATTAGGGGTATGGGATTAACAGGTACAAACCACTGTATGTAATAGTAGGTAAATAGATAAGCAACAAGGGTATACTGTAAACCATAGGGAATTATACCTATTATCTTGTAATAACCTATAATGGAGTATAATCTGCAAAAATACTGAATAACTATTCTGTATACCTGAAACTAACCTAATATTGTCAATCAACTATACTTCAGTTAAAAAAAAAGAATTGGATTCTCATCATTGAACCTGAGGATGTTAAGAATTGGGCACATTCTTACTATATTACCGGTAAGATAATGTTTTGGTTCTCATTTTGCTTTTTAGTAAATTTTCACAAATCATAGGATCTTTGTATCTGTGATTGGAAACCTCCATTATATTAATCTCAAAAGATAATACCATGGAGCACATACGGTTATTCCAGACAATAGTACATGTTTTATCATTTTAATATATAAAATAAACAACAAAGGATTTACTATATAGCATAGGGAACTATATTCAGTATCTTGTAATAATCTCCAATGGAAAAAATCTGAAAAAGAACATGTGTGTGTGTATATATATAATATGTGTATGTATATATGTTAAACTGAATCACTTTGCTGTACACCTGAAACTAACACAATATTGTAAATCAACTATAGTTCAATAAAAAACAAAGACACCATTTTATTTTACCTTTCTCCAAGTTACTCTAGTGGACTGAAAAACTCAGTTTTTTTTTTTTTAACATCTTTATTGGAGTATAATTGCTTTACAATGGTGTGTTAGTTTCTGCTTTATAACAAAGTGAATCAACTATACATATACATATACATATGTCCCCATATCCCCTCCCTCTTGCGTCTCCCTCCCACCCTCCCTACCCCACCCCTCTAGGTGGTCACAAAGCACCGAGCTGACCTCCCCGTGCTATGTGGCTGCTTCCATGGACATATATACACTACCAAATGAAAACTCAGTATTCTTAAACTTAGTATTTACATTTCTCAGATTACTGCTGATCCTTTAGTGAAAATGAAATCTTTAGGTGTCATGAATTTATCTTAGTTCTCTAAATTTTAAAAGCATTCCAAACATCAGCCATTTATTTCTCTGCAGATTATCTCAGTATAGCAGATAATACGCTTGGTCATAAAAACTCTAAGGGGAAGAAGGGAAACAAAACTACTGACTGTCAGTTGGAGTTTGTGAGACTATCGGTTGGAGCTGCCTGTTTGAGGAAGGCGTTCTGTTCTGCACACATTTCCCCGGGAATTTCCCCGGGAAGCTTGTCTACAAATGGTGCAGCTTTGACGTCAGGGCAGAGGGGGATGGCTGCATCTGGGGAACATGTTGATTGATAGTTGTGAGCTGGAAAGGGACCACCGACTCATTCTAGGGAGATGAGAATGTTTAAAATTTGAGTCTAGAAATGCAGCTCTAAGTACGTGTTTAAAATTCTGGCAGAGGGAGGTGGAACAGAGGGGAGCGGAGAATAATTTCTAGTGAACAGCACAAATGAACCTCTATTTTAAAGTAATTGTTTCTAGAAGACATATGTGAGGCTGCACCTCCAAGCCCCGTGGTCTTGAGTGCTTGATCTGAAGGGCACGGTTTGCAGATTATTAATGGGCTGGGCTGGGAGCTTTGCCAGTTTTCCTATTACATGTTTCTGGATCACAGCCAAAACCTTGTGGATGAGCTCTGACCTCCAGAGAGAGCCCCATGGAGCTGCGAGAGTTAGGACGTGAGTGACCGCAAGGAACTCTGCCTGGCCTGACTGATCAGATACCCACCTGGCATGATCTGTTGTTTGGCTCATCATCTTGGTTCTGTAGTGAGGACTACACACTTGCTTGTTGCTCGCTTGTCTTCACACTCACACAGCAGGCCAGGGGAGCAGGATGTGTTGACACCTTGTGGAGCGTGCTGCATTTGCTCAGTTTTTCTCTGTCCCTGTTTTACCTGATCCCACTTGGTTCTAGCATGGTCAGTCTGGAGCTAAACGATGCCCTGAAACACCTCAGCATTTATTTGCTCTGGAAATTGGTCTAAAAAACAACTACACGCCTGTCCCTTTTCTCTAAGCAAGAACAGAATGATAGAACTAGGGGCTCACATTCATTAAATTCTGTGAAGTGCCAAGCACTGTGCATGTAGAATGTTCTTTCTGTTATATCAGAATTTTCAGAACAATTCTCTGAGCCCGTGATGAGAAATGAGCACTTCTGCCTTACTGTGGCCCTTTGTTTGTGTTCATAATTATGGAGTCTATAAGAGACTCCATTTTTTCCAGATAGAACATGTCAGAATTTTTCCATTGGGTAGTATCTATTTTCATTGTATACCAAGGCTCATGGTTTGAGAGTATAGGTTACAATTTTAGTTGTATAAGATTTCTGTGGAATTACAGAACTGTCCTAAAGACCAAAACCAACTTTCCTTTCTTCTTTTCCTCCCTCTTTCCTTTCCTTCCTCATTCTTTCTATTCTTCCCTTTTTCCTTCCTTCTCTCCTCTTTGCCTTCCCTCCCTCCCTCCCTCCCTCCCTCCCTCTCTCAAAGTTGCATTGAGCATTTGCTTTGTAACAGCCTCTGGAGTAACTTGAGGGCTGTGTTTTATGTGATCTCTAAATTGGAATTTCTGTTGGTGTCAGGAATAAGAGGATCATTGACTTTTCTGTACTGAGATCTCCCAGGATGTGGACTCTGGAAATATATATGGTTGTCCAAATGACAGAAAATTATGAAAGGGATATTTTCACCCTGGTGGCTAATTTGTGATTGCGTATTAGTTCTCGCCACTATTTCCAGTTCTTGCTGGCACTGAAAGAAGAATCCTTTCTTAGAATGCTTAGGCAGTTGAGTTTTATGATAAGTTCATTTTCAAGCACAAAAGGCAAACAAAATAGTTTAAGGTCAAGATTTGCCTTGAAATGTTCTTACTTGGTGACCTGTCTAACACACCATGGGGCAAGATGCTTGCTTTGAGATGCACGTGGAGCAGAGCCCAGTGGGAGAGCAGCCTTTCTTCTCCTGGTCACTTGAAGACAGAAGTTCATGTAAATGGAGTAACAAGAGCTCTCTACCTTGCTTTTCTCTCTTGTGTTTTTCTTTTCTTTTCCCTCCCTCCCTCCCTTCCTCCCTTTTTATCTGATGTCACTCATTAAGTTTGCCCACATCAAATGACATTTATAGTGATTGCCCTCTAATGCTCTCTTAGACCTTCACAGTGTGTAGACTAGAGCATTGTCTCATTCAACATTCCTAGCATCTGAAGTAAACTTTTCTACTCTTAAGCTGAAATGGCACCCATATGACCCAGCAATCCCACTACTGGACATACACCCAGAGAAAACCATAATTCAAAAAGACACATGCACTATTTACAATAGCCAGGTCATGGAAGCAACCTAAATGCCCATCGACAGACGAATGGGTAAAGAAGATGTGGTACATATATACAATGGAATATTAGCCATAAAAAGGAATGAAATTGGGTCATTTGTAGAGACGTGGATGGGCCTGGAGACTGTCATACAGAGTGAAATAAGTCAGAAGGAGAAAAACAAATATTGTATATTAACACACATATGTGGAATCTAGAAAAATGGTACAGATGAACCGGTTTGCAAGGCAGAAATAGAGACACGGATGTAGAGAACAAACATACGGACACCAAGAGGGGGAAGTAGGGGGTGGGGGGCTGGTGGTGGGATGAATTGGAGATTGAGATTGACATATATACACTAATATGTATAAAGTAGATAACTAATAAGAACCTGCTGTATAAAAAAATAAATAAGTTAAAGTAAGTTAATAAGTTAAATTTAAAAAATAGATACAAAAGAAGAAAAAGATGAAACGGCGGGCATACAGTGGTTCAACAACAGTTTGTTTAGTGACTCTTATGGACTATCGAACATTCTGAGCAACTACCTATGCTTCATTGACTGATTGCAGTGTAAAAGACTTCTTAGTAGACATGGTATGTGTGCCTAGACCCTATAGTTAGCACCAGGGCATGGACATGCTAGTTGAAGAAATAGGTAAACAGATCCTTTCTCTGGAGAGTGATAAGTCCTGTGGTGTGGAGAAGGAGTGGCTGCTCTGAGAATCCACAGTAATGATACCCAGCCCAGTCTTTCTGTAACGGGCAAGGTTTCCTGGAGGAAGCGATGTCTGCGCTGAGCCTTCTACCAAGAGAATACGTGAGGGTCCAGTAGGAATTGATGGCGTTTAAGTGTTGTATGAGAGAGGAATGGCAGGCCTAAGGTCTCCAAGTGTGGACAGTCACGGTAGGTGCCACGTTCAGAAATGAACAAGACTGCTCTGCCTTTGGAGCATTTGCCTGGTTGTGAGGCGCCAGGAGTGCCAAAACTGAGATCCTGAGTGCTGACAGATATGACCAGAGAAGAAAGCACGAGCAGGTCATGGAAAAGCTTCCAAGAGCTCTACAAAAATTGAGTTTTATTTTGTAGACTTTGGGAAGCCATTGCAGGACTTCAAACTGGTGAATAATGTAATTAGATTCAAATTGGCTGTTGTTGTCTTCTGAGTCTATAAGGGATAATCTATCTCATAAATCATTGTGAGATTTCATCCTAAACTTAGCTTTATGTGGTGGGAGTGGGGGTAGAATAAGGATCATTTCTTGATACTGAGTTCCTCTGAAACCATGAGTAAGCTGCCTAGGGGGTTAGGGACAGTGGTACTCAAATTTTGCCAGCCTGTGTTGGTATTTCTCAAAGTGTGCGCCGAGGAACACTAGTCCTGTGAAATGCCCACTGAAGAAAGAATTGGGTAAACACAGCATAGCGTGCCCTTTTTGGAAACTCTCAATGAGCATCTTAAGGGCTTTGAAGAAGTCTTGCAGTAGAGAATTCTGTTAAATTGGATTAAACCTGGTGCTTTCCAAAATCGTTGGACTGAGATCTCTTTATTGCTGAAAATCTGTTAACATTTGCAGCCCATGCTGTGGGAGAAATCATTGTTCTTTTTTTTTTTTTTAACATCTTTATTGGAGTATAATTGCTTTACAATGGTGTGTTAGTTTCTGCTTTATAACAAAGTGAATCAGCTATATGTACACATATATCCCCATGTCTCCTCCCTCTTGCGTCTCCCTCCCACCCTCCCTATCCCACCTTTCTAGGTGGTCACAGAGCACGGAGCTGATCTCCATGTGCTATGCAGCTGCTTCCCACTAGCTATCTATTTTACATTTGGTAGTGTATATATGTCAACGCTACTCTTTCCCTTCGTCCCAGCTTACCCTTTCCCCTCCCCGTGTCCTCAAGTCCATTCTCTACATCTGCGTCTTTATTCCTGTCCTGCCCCTAGGTTCATCAGAACATTTTTGTTTTTTTTAGATTCCATATATATGTGTTAGCGTATCGTATTTGTTTTTCTCTTTCTGACTTCACTCTGTATGACAGACTCTAGGTCCATCCACCTCACTACAAATTTCGTTTCCTTTTATAGCTGAGTAATATTCCATTGTATATATATGCCATATCTTGTATATCTATTCATCTGTCGATGGACACTTAGGTTGCTTCCATGTCCTGGCTATTGTAAATAGAGCTGCAGTGAACACTGTGGTACAAGACTCTTTTTTTTTTTTTGCGGTACGCGGGCCTCTCACTGTTGTGGCCTCTCCCGTTGCGGAGCACGGGCTCCGGACGCGCAGGCTCAGCGGCCATGGCTCACGGGCCCAGCCGCTCCACGGCATGTGGGATCTTCCCGGACCGGGGCATGAACCCGTGTCTCCTGCATCGGCAGGCAGACTCTCAACCACTGCGCGACCAGGGAAGCCCGGTACAAGACTCTTTGAATTATGGTTTCTCAGAGTATATGCCCAGTAGTGGAATTGCTGGGTTGTATGGTAGTTCTATTTTTAGTTTTTTAGGGAACCTCCATACTGTTCTCCATATTGGCTGTATCAACTTACATTCCCACCAACAGTGCAAGAGGGTTCACTTTTCTCCACATCCTCTCCAGCATTTATTGTTTGTAGATTTTTTGATGATGGCCATTCTGACTGGTGTGAGGTGATACCTCATTGTAGTTTTGATTTGCATTTCTCTAATGGAAGTCGTTGTTCTTAATGATGAACATTGAAGGACGAATGAAACTCTGGCTTTTCCTCTCTCTGTGATACTATGTTCTCTTGATTGCTACGTATCTGTAGAGATAAAGGGGTTCAGGAGCCCACTGCTACCTAACACTAATGTAGCTATAAAGAACAACAGTGGGAATGGTAGAGAAACACATCTCCGACACATTAAATCCTATTGAACTAAGCAATAATCTTAATAGCCATTACAAGTTTTTTTAAATAACAAAACATTGGCTTATGCTTTAGCAGATAAACGGTGGCTTCTCTGTAAAAACGAGAAGTTTTAGAACTGTTAGTTTGTGATGACTTTCTAATGCATTTCACCATTTTGCAGTTTAAAATGATACCTTGACTCTTCATTAAGCTCTTGTGCCTTAAATTACTCTTTAACATATGGTAAGAGGTATATAATATTTATCATAATGTAACAACCACCAAATAGGAAGCTAAATCACTCAGGAACTGAGGTATGCATATTTACATTAAAACAGTGAATTTTCATCATTCATGAATATTCATTGTACTTTGTATTTACTCAGTAAGTAGTACAGTCAATATTTTCTGAAATCTATATTTCACAAACTAATGGTGTGTCAGCATACATATTTAAATATTTATTAAACTAGCTCTAAACATGTGTTGTACTTGCTCCTAAATCGTGGGCTATTGATATTTTTAAGGCAACATTCCCTTCTAATGTCCTTCCAGCAATATATCTCGAAGGCTGGTTGTTGAACATAGAGATAAATGGCAGTAGGTTTTCCTGTTTTGCTATAACTGTTAGGTCAGAATTTTATTGCTTCTGGCTAAGTGCCACAGAAAGACTTTTACTGTTAAAATCAGCTCTGTCTTCAGTGTAATCTCTGTAATAAAGTGGAAGTGGGATGTATCTCAAGCAGTGATCTTTTATCAAGCCTAGTTTAATAAAGTGGTAAAGTGATCCTTCTGTTTGAAGTGTCTTCCACTCTCCGTGGTAGATGTTACATCACGTGTCTTGGGTTTTATAATGGAGTTTGCATTAATTATCCGCAGCAAGATTCTGGATGGAATGATAAAATCATTCTCTTTCTTTTATGAATTTATGGAGTCTCATAAGTTGGTGTCATAATGGTTTGCTCTCCACTGAGTTGACTAAAATCTTTGCCAAAACAGACTTGGTGGTCTTAAATTTTGGGAAAGGTATTAAACTGAGGTAGTTAGCTCCTTCTGTTATCACCATGCTTCACCCGCCACGAGAGGCTTCTGAAAGGAAGTTTGGCAGATGATAATAAGACATCTTAATAAACACTGTTCATGCTTAGAAGATGGGTAGTCAGCTGTGGTGGCCGATTCCCCTGGGACTAATTCTTTTTGCATTTCAGCTCTTAATGTATTGGGAATCAGCGAGTCAAGCCACAGAAGTTTCCATTTTGAAAACGTTGTGTGATATAATGCCATTTTTTAAAAGGTGAAAAATCAGTTCTTTTGCTAGCTTACTTTTCTTTAAAAGAGCACTCATTATGTGTCAGACACTGGCAAGGTATTTTATGTACATTATCTCAGTGTAACCTAACAATATCTCTAGGAACTAGGCCCTATGATTAATCTCATTTACAGATGGGGAAGCTGAAGTTCAGAAAAATCAATGAATTTGCCTAGGGTCACCTGTTAAGTGGCTTACCTGGGTTTAAATACGAATCTTTCCAGTGCTCAAGTTCTTAACTGTGTTAATGTAATCTCTCCCAAGTGTGCTTAGGAACTTATTTTTTCCCTTATGGTTGATCCAGTCTCCAGTGAATTCTCTTTGGGTTATCCATTGCTATGTCACAAATCACTCCAATACTTGGTGGCTTAAAAACAATAACAAGCATTTATTTTGTTTGTGAATCTGTAGTTAGACTTCGGCTCAGTGGGGTGTCTTGTGTCTGTTCCACTGAGAGAAGGCTGGGTGGTTCAAGTGAATTTAGAGGGCTTACTTCTTGTAGCTGCAGGGTTGTGTGGGCTATTGACCGGGAGCCCAGCTGGGACTGTTGCATGGGAACTTCAGCTCCTCCGTGTGGGTCTCTCCAGCTCCCTTCTAGCATGGCTGCTGTGTTCAAAGAGCCAATCAGCAGGTCTAAGAGACCACTTCAGAATTCTTCTGATCAGCCTCGGGAATAACACAGCATCACTTCCTCCATATTTTGTTGGTCAAGCAAGTTGCTAAGCAGATCCAAACTCAAAGGGAGGAGAATTGGACTCCATGTTTTAATGGGCGGGATTACTAGCTCTTTTCCCTTATCACAGTCTATTACTTCAATAACTATAGGATCCTCTTAACTATTGTTCGTCTTCCTATTCTTGTCCATCACAGAGTTTATTCTCAACCCAATAGACAGAGTGACCTGTTTAAAATCATAGTCCGTGAAACCTCTTGACTCTAGTCTGGTAAAAACCCTCTAATTGGGCTTCCCTGGTGGCGCATTGGTTGAGAGTCCGCCTGCCGATGCAGGGGGCACGGGTTCGTGCCCCGGTCCGGGAGGATCCCACGTGCCGCGGAGCGGCTGGGCCCGTGGGCCGTGGCCGCTGAGCCTGTGCGTCCAGAGCCTGTGCTCCGCAACGGGAGAGGCCACAACAGTGAGAGGCCCGCGTACCGCAAAAAAAAAAAAAAAAAACCCTCCAATTGCTTCCCTTCTTCTTTGGAGTAAGAACCAAAATCCTTATGGTGACCTCCATCTCCCTGCATTATCAAATCTTCATTCTCTCTCTGGTCTCATGTTTTTCTGTTTTTTTGTGGTTTTTGCGGTACGCAGGCCTCTCTCTGCTGTGGCCTCTCGCGTCGCGGAGCGCAGGCTTAGAGGCCATGGCTCATGGGCCCAGCCGCTCCGTGGCATGTGGGATCTTCCTGGACCGGGGCACGAACCCATGTCCCCTGCATCAGCAGGTGGACTCTCAACCGCTGCGCCACCAGGGAAGCCCTGCTCTCATGTTTGACTGTCTCTGTTCCATGTTCTCATCCAAACACCAGGCATGTTCCTGCCTCAGGGCATTTGTATTTGGTGTTACATGCCGTGTGCCTAGAATACTTTTCCAGGTTTTCTGTATAACTCCCATCTTTCCTTCCTTTAGATCTCTGTGCACATTTTACCTTCTCAGTGAGACATCCCCTGATCAAGAGAGCATTGTAATTCCACTTTCACCATCCAGAATTTCCTGTCAGTCTTATTCTACTTTTTCTCCCTTACATTGAGTGTTATATGACATATTTATTAGCTTAGTTATTGTGTATCTCCACTCATTAGAATGTAAACTCGATGAGGACAGAGAGTTTGGTTTATTTTGTTGCTGTATCCCAGTACCTTGCACAATATCTGGCACATAGTAGGTGTTAAGTAAATATTTGTCAAACGCACAAGGGAACTTGAGTTCAACACAGATTTAAATTTTTCATGGCATTGATGAAATATTTTAATTTATGAATATAACTTCATGTCTCATCATGCTGTGGGGTTAAAGCTCATTTAACAGCAGCCATTTAGAATTCCAAGTCTTATCAAGGAGAACCACAATGAGATCGCTACTAACTCCCATCTCCTCCTACCTTGTCTTTTTGGCAGCATTCACGTCTTGTAAAGTTATCTGAGCTCCAATGTACCTTGCTTTCAATAAATAATTGTGCGACTGCTGCATGCCCAGTCCATGCTAATCACTGAGGATATAGTGGGACAGGCATAACCCTAGTCCTTACAGTGTTAACATCATGGTGAAAGAGAAAGGTAATAAATAATTGTACAGATACACAAAGTCATTACAGATTCTGAAAAGCAGTATGAATGAAATATGCAGTGGTGTATGAGGGAGAATTAGAGAGGATTTGCTTTAGGTAGAGTCAGGGAGGCTTTGGGTATAAGGGGGTCTTTAGGCTGAAACCTAGGTAATGGCTTCTGGTTAGTGTTTTTTTTGCGGGGGTGGGGCTGCATTGGGCCTTCGTTGCTGTGCGCAGGCTTTGTCTAGTTGCCACGAGCAGGGACTGCTCTTTGTTGCAGTGTGCGGGCATCTCATTGTGGTGGCTTCTCTTGTTGCGGAGCACGGGCTCTAGGTGCATGGGCTTCAGGAGTTGTGGCAGGCGGACTCAGTAGTTGTGGCTCGCGGGCTGTAGAACATAGGCTCAACAGTTGTGGTGCACGGGCTTAGTTGCTCCACGGCATGTGGGATCTTCGCAGACCACGGCTCAAACCCTTGTCCCCTGCATTGGCAGGTGGATTCTTAACCACTGTGCCACCAGGGAAGCCCTTCTGGTTAATTTTAAGCTACTCACTAGAGGGATACGTTCATTCAGCTAATGTGTATTCAGCACCTACTATGTACCAGATGCTTTTCCAGGTGCTAGGGATTCTGCTTTAACACAAAGAGAAAGCCCTCTGTTCTCATGGATTTTACATTCCACTGTGAGAAGATACTTTTAAATGTTGTTTGTAATCTAAAATTAAAATATACTGTAATATGTTATAATATATTGGGCAGGGTTAAGTCAGGAAGACAGAAGCAATACTAGGTATTTCAGCAGAGGCAATCTATAGTAATATAGGGTCTGAAAAAGCAAAAGGGGAACTCTGTTACACAAAGAGAAGACGATAACATCATGAAGTAGCTCACACTCTTCAGGAGGGAGGGTCCAACTAAAAAGGATGGGACTGTTAGGGGAGGGTCCCCATGGCTGAAAGCTCAGACCTCTGAGGAGGCAGCACAGCCCCTCGGGTGCAGGTACCTCTCAGATGAGATGGGGCTGGTTCTAAGGAATCTGTGGCCTGGAACCAAGTGATGCTACCAGGTGAAGAGCCTCTGCCGGGGATACACTGACAGGAACAGCAAGCAAGTGGGAAGAAGCAAGTCCCTTCTCCATTCTTCCGGCCTCTCAATCTCCCTCAATTGGTCTCTGTTGCACAAGAATCCTGGGAAAGACAGTTTGCAGACTCCTACCCCAGCATCACAGAGCAGAGTATGGAGGGGTGGGTTTGGAGCTGAGAGACCACTTTAATAACCAGCGCAGTTGGTGATGTATGCTATGGAGGAAGATAAAGCAGCATGGGTAGTACAGGGTGGGGGGCAGGGGTGGAGAAGGAGGTTGCAGTTTAAAATAAGGCAATTTAAATTAAGGAATTCCGTACAGAGAAGATGACTAGTCTGTTTCATCTGCCATAGCAAACCAGTGGCTTAAACAACAGAAATTTATTATTTTCTCACAGTCTAGAGGGTGGAAATCCAAGTCAAGGTACCAGTGTGGTTGGGTTCTGGTCAGAGCCCTCTTCCTGGCTTACAGATGGCTGCATTCTTGCTGTGTCCTCAATTAGCAGATAGAGAGCATGAGTGTGAGCTTGGGTGAAAGCTCTCTCTGGTGTCTTTTCTTATATGGGCACTAATACCATGATGAGGGCCCCACCCTTATGACCTTATATAAACTCTCCCAGAGACCCCACCTTTAAATACCATCATGTTGGGGCTTGGGGTTTCAACATATGAATTTTGGGGGTACATGAATCAGTCAGTAGCAGTGACATTTAAGCAAATACTTGAAGGAGGTTTGGGAGCAGCCTTGAGGTTATCTGGAGGAAGAGTGACCACCTGGAGCAAGAGCATTTTAGGGGTGAGTTATATATAGCAAGTGCAAAGGCCCTGAGGCATGGAGTATTCTAGGAACAAGGAGACCAACAGGGCTGGCACAAAGGGAGACATGAAGCCATTTGGTATCAGACTTCAGAACTTAGGCTCCGACGTCAGAAAATCCTGAGTTTTAATCCCAGTTCAGCCCCCTCTTTAACTGTGTGACCATTGTAGGCAAGTAATATGTCCTTTTCAGTGCTCAGTTTCCCCATTTGAGAAGCAAGGATATTAATACTATACCCTGTGGTTATGATAAAGTTTCAGGGGAAAAAAATGTACTTTGCACAGTGGCTGACATATAGTAAGTACTTAATAAGTACTTGGTTGTGGTGGTGATAGTAGTAGACCTGTATTATAAATTTAACACCTATGGCTGCTGCTGCTGCGACTCCCTCTCCCCTTCCCCCTTCCCCCTCCCCTCCTCCTCCCTCCTCCCTCCGCCCTCCTCCCCTCCCCTCCCCTCCCCTCCCCTCCCCCTTGCCTCCCCTTCCCCCCTCCCTTCTCCTCCTCCTCTTCCTCCTCTTTATTGTTATCACTATCACTGTTAAACTTGTTTCATGACCCAGAGCTTGAAGCCTGAGGCAAGAAATTGCTTTTGATAAATTTTGGAATGTTTATAATTCCAGTCCTTCGACTCCATGGAAAGATTTCTGAATTGTGCATCTTTCAGTACTACTTCCTCCAATAAACTTTGTGACGTGTCCTCACTCTCATATTTAGTGTTCGTGTAATTGAGGCATCATAGTGGCAGGCATGCTAATGCGGCTGTGGAAAATAGCAGTGCTTTCCCTTTGTCAGGGGTTGGCCCGCGGTTGTTAAGTGTTGATTGTAGTGGAGCCTGCAGTGGCTAAGGACAATTCTGTTGGCTGCGAATTTACCTGAAGATGCCTGGACTTCATCCCTGGGCCTGGAGTGGTGACTGGGGACTTCAAACCTTTTACATATTGATGGTGCTCCTTTTTGCATGGTGGGGATGCTTGCTTTCTTTGTGCTCTTTTATGGGTTCTAAATTTTCTAGAGCATGTACTCTGTATATCTGAAGAGAGAAGAGAGTAATGTTTATTATTTTTTTTGTTTGTTTATTAATTTTTAACGTAGCCACTTCTACCTCAAATTGGATTGGGTCCTATTTTGTGAATGTCATATTTTCCATTAATTTGGTATAAATGTCATTCATTGACATTAGTTGCTGTTCATTTAAAGGTTTAGAAAAGCACTCTTTCCTCTTAAATGTCTCATTTCCTGTTTTGCATAGGTAAAACAAAATTTTTTTTGTACAGACTTTTGTAAACTCACTAACTTTAAAAATGAATAGCTTTAATCTTTTATTACTCTTTTCAGATGTAATGTGTATTACATGTTGAGAGCAGAAGAGGCTTTCTGGATTTCCCAGCTGGCTCAGTCAAATACTTACACCTTTTTTTACTTTTGGTTTTGTTTTGAGAAGCTAGGCCTGTGGAAGCCCATGCAGTAGCTTTTGGGTTTATTTAAAACTTTGACTCTTAGCTCCCTCTGGGCAAAAATGTGGGTTTCCTAGAAGGTGAGAGTGTAACTGCTGGGTAAATAGGTTAAGAGGCAGGTGTCTGATGAAAACTCCTTGAAAGAGCTCTGGGATCATCTATCACATCCCCAGGTCTTCACCTGCTGACAGGAAGCTAATGGCATTGGTACCTGTGCTGCCAGATCAAGGAAATAAAGACTGCCTCTCCCTTCTCCCTGCCCTTGATCAGCAGGCGCTGTTGACAGGGATGATGAATTAGATGAAACTCGAGAGTGAGGATCAGTAAGCATTGTGTGATATGATGTTTAATTAATAGGTGTGAAATAAAACAAAAACAAATGACAGCACTTGTTTTTTTCTAAGGATAGATTGTTCATATGTCACAACTAAGATGTCATTACCTTTTAATGAATCGATTTTAGAATTTCTGTCTTTAATAAAGAGTCATAGATTTGATCCCTGGCCCGATTTTATCTGGACTCATTATTAGGTCCAGTTTGTGTAGATGACAATGGGGTAATTTTCATTCTTGGGTTAAGGAAAAGTCTGTGGGCTAAAAACGATGTGGCCTGTTTGGAAGGCAGCACTTTCACTCGCCTGGCATCTATGAAATAAGGCTTGTTTGAAAAGGCACAATTTCTATTAGAAAGCATAGAATAATTTATAGTTTTTAAGTAGTAATTATTCTAAGTACCTTATAATAATAAACATTTCTACTTGATTTTACTTTTTCAAAACTGGCCACTCATTTTCTAGTAATACCTTTCGATACCTCATATAGTTTTCTGGTGAAATAGTTCCCTTAAAAGTCAGTGTGGGTGATATCACATGAGCACAGACTTCTGTTCATCACTGTCTACATTTTTCCAAGCGAATGTTTAGAAGCATTAATAATTTGTGTTTGGGGCTTCCCTGGTGGCGCAGTGGTTGAGAGTCCGCCTGCAGATGCAGGGGACACGGGTTCGTGCCCCAGTCTGGGAAGATCCCACATGCTGCGGAGCGGCTGGGCCCGTGAGCCATGGCCGCTGAGTCTGCATGTCTGGAGCCTGTGCTCCGCAACGGGAGAGGCCACAACAGTGAGAGGCCTGCGTACCGCAAAAAAAAAAAAAAAATAATAATTTGTGTTTAATTTCACCTCTAAAATCTACTTCATTTGACTTACCAGGCAGAGTGAAAAATAATCATTTATATGACTCATCCATCTCGGAAGTGTAGTCTATGACATAAAACAACCCAGAGTTGTGACAAGGGAAGTACTACATAACGTGAGACTGTAATTGCTCAGTGAGAAATGAACTAAGCAAAAGAAGGGCAATAACAGTTCATCAGCTGAGTCTGCCTCATTTTGTAGTTGCTCCCAGTCCGTGTTTTTTTGGAATGTGACTTATAGTTAGAGAGATAATTGGCAAGCATTAGATAAGGTAATGGATGGTCCCAGGGCAGGGAAGTCAAGGCGGTAATTCAGTTTTCTGGGAATCTGCCTGTGTCATCATTTATGGGGGGAAAACATAAGTGGCTTGTGAACAATAGCAGAGTCCCAGGAATGAATTCAGCTACCTGGGAATCCATCCTTAAGTGATGTCGACATGCTGTGTTCCTCAGACTTGGCTCATAAGACACTTTTCGAATGTTAGAGTTTTGGGTTTTGGTTTTTTTTGAATTTTTTATTGTATTTATTTTTTTATACAGTAGGTTCTTATTAGTTACCCATTTTATACATATTAGTGTATATATGTCAATCCCAATCAGAGTTTTGGGTGCCAATAGAGCCTTTTCAAAGTTAGTGGTGGTATTTAGGAAAATTAAAAAGGCAGAGGAGAAGTACATGTTAAAAACACAGAAATACTTAGTTCTTATGCTTTTTGCTCAGTTTCAACACTGTTCTGAAACATAATCCTAGAAATTTTACTGTTCACACTACATTTTCCTTTATACTGTAAAGGCCATACTCTTGTGTGTTTCAGTAAGGAAATACATAAGTAGTACCGTATATCTTTGGTATATGCTTAATGTTGTACCCAGCTCCTCTTTATTCTTTTAGCATCTCATATCCTCTGTCACACAGTTTCCTTTTGTTTACTTTGACATGGCAGTGTATATACTTGATGAGAGCCAAAGTAAAATTTACATGGTGATGACTATTAGTCTGTATACTTGAGAAGGCTTTAAGAACTGTCATGACTAGGTCAGCTGAGAACCAGTGTATTTATTAAAATCAATACAAACTCCTTTTTTCTTATATCCAGCTTGACTTGCTCTTATAACTGCTCGCTCTTGGTACTTGATATAAATTGATATCTCTCTTTATATCCAGGTGTATAGTATTTCTTCAGTAAGTAAATATTACATCCTTTCAATGAGAAGGAGTTAATCATATGGATCACGATTACATGAAATTAGGGGACTTGAGGGCCTCAAATTCAGACACTGTATTCCAGTAAATAGGCATCTCTCTATCCTTACAGATGCCAGTGCTTAATGACAAATGATTAACTAAAATTATGGTATTCACAGAACGAGTGGACTTTATGGTTTCTTAGCAGAAGATAATCCAAAGAGTTGTGGTTGGGAGTTGTGTGTGTTCGTGTGAGAGGCTTTGAAAAATGATAATTAAGGATAGAAAATTATGTGAACTGTCAAAATTTTGTGGGAAAAAAATGCCCCTCCTGGGAGAATTAAATTAGGCATTATGTACAGAAAACCTGTGTTCCGAGGTAGCAGTATAATGAAGGGTCAATAGTTAGGTTCTTTACTTTTAAAGCAAAATGGTTGGAAAGAAAAAGGAGGGAGTTGTGGTGGTGATGGTGATGATGCTTTTGTTGTTATGGCCAATGTTTACAGAATGCAGATTATAACCAGGCCTAGCAGGTTATATGTATTGTCTTACATAATCCTTACACAACCTTATGAGGCAGGTATTATTATTTCCCCATTTTAGAGATGAGGAAACCACAGCCCAAAATGTTTTAACTTGGCTGTGGTCACACAGTTTGTCAATATCAGAGCTGGAATTTGAACTCACCAAGTGTGATTTTAGATTTCACAACAGTTTCTCTCTTTGGCCTTTCCGGGAAATCTCCAGACCCTTGCAGTTTTTAGGAAAATAATATAACATGGCCTGTAATTTCTGATCTCATGCTTGCACTTGGTTCGTATATTGGAAGGACTAATGAAAGCAGGTTGCTCTTGAAGAACAAATTACGCCACGTGCATATTATTCACAGAAACGTAACAGCTCCTCTACTGAATTGTGATATCCTTGAAGACAGAGACTACTTTCTGTTGTAGTGCAATATTGTTTTTAACAGCTTTATTGATAGATATTGTACACTCCATAAAATTCAGCATTTTTATTATATTCCTAGAACTGGACAACGATTCCAGCTATCTAATTTTGGGACATTCTTTTTACCCCCAAAAGGAACCATCTACTCATTGGCAGTCACTCTTGATTATTTTGTTTGAAACTGAAGAAAGAAAGCTGCCGAAGATTAGAAGCATTTAGCATTGGGCTTACAAAATCACCTAATTTGTGGAAACTTGATATTCTTCATTAATTATAACTTTACACCAAAATAATCATTTTCTTTCACATGCTTTTGAAATTACCTGGTTGAAGTCGTTCATTCCATTATATACAAACAATTGCTGTCATTAATTCAGAGAAAGTAAAAAGTATAACCTGTCATAATAAAGTCTATCTGATCTAATCCCTTTTTATGATAGACAGTCTTTAGGACTAGACTATGGCATTACTGATTTTCAGAATTCCTTTCTGAACAAAAATGCCTCAAGATAATCCTCCAAAGTTGATTTTTGATAAGGATGTATCGAGTGTTGGAGATCTTATTCTTTATTGCCTGACTGCTGAATGTTTGCAATGACTCAGTGACAGCTTGAGAATTTTCCCTTTCCTGTTTTTAATGAATGCAGGATTTCCGAGAATATGTATGTGCCAAGGTTCCCTCCCCGACATCAAAGAGGAAGAATGGTTAATATGCATGTTCAAGTCATTACTTGACTTTCCTGTTCCGAGGATTCTGGCCTGAATTACCTCATTATTCTGATTAAGAGGTAGTAAGAAATAGTTCCTGGGAGCTCAGGTTTTGGATTAAGGAAGTCATGGGGGGAGGGGTCAGGCATTCTCCCCCAGCCTTAACTCCATCAGCACAAACTTTCTTTGATGAGGACAGGCGATGAAGAGCTGTGAAGACTCAGCTATCCCTCTCCCCCCCGCTAGTTTGTTTCTATACCCAATGTCTTTGTATACAGGGGTTTTGGCTGCTCTTTGGCAGTAGAATCTTGGGTTCAAATCCTGGCTCTGCCATTTACTAGCTGTGTAATTTTTGGCAAGTCACCTAATCTCTCTGTGCACTTTTTCTCATCTGTGAAGTGGGGATAATAATAACTATAGGGTTGTTTTTGTCTGTTTGGTGGATTTGAAAGGACACAAGTGGGAGACTTGTTTTCTTTTTCTAATAACCATTTTTAAAAGTTGAGGTACAGTGTAGTTGACTTACAATGTTGTGTTAGTTTCAGGTGTACAGCAAAGTGGTTCAGTATTGTATATATATTCTTTTTCATATTCTTTTGCACTATAGGTTATTACAGAATACTGAATATAGTTCCCTGTGCTATACAGTAGGTCCTTGTTTATCTGTTTTGTATACAGTAGTGTGTATATGTTAATCCCAAACTTCTAATTTATCCCCGCCCCCCACCGACTCCCCACCATCCCCACTGGTAACCATAAGTTTCTATGTCTGTGACTCTATTTCTGTTTTGAAATAAGTTCATTTGTATAATTTTTTTAGATTCCACCTGTAAGAGATATGATATTTGTCTTTCTCTTTCTGACTTACTTCACTTAATATAATCTATAGGTCTATCCATGTTGCTGCAAATGGCATTATTTCATTCTTTTTTATGGCTGAGTAGTATTTCGTGTGTATATGTACCACATCTTCTTTATCCATTCATCTGCATGTGGACTTGTTTTAAACGTAAACACTTTCTCTTAGGAGAAGAGGTCAGTTGGTCTTTTGTCCTCTGTTCTCTGGGCATACCTCGTGTTCACTGGTGGGATCAGCAGGTGATACAAAGCCTTCAGTAAAAGCGAGTGCTTTTTATTCAGGAAGATCTAATCCAATACTAAGCAGATGCTCTTCTTTGTAATTTAAAAAAAATCCTTATAATTGTGTTAAGGAGAAAGTCTCAATTTGGTGCTAATAGGTCTCTAACAACTTTCTAATGTTCGTTAATCTCCCTTTGTAATAAGAGAATGCGGGCCTTAGGCTCAGAGCCTCAGGCTCTAGGTAAGATGAAATGATTTTACTTTGGTTGTGTTTATTTTTAGTTATTGTTTATGGCAGGCTGAAACTGATTGTTCACTGGAGGTAATGTTAAATGTTTCCTTTTCTAAAGTTTTATAAGCAGTAAAATTCACTCTTTGTGGCGTACACTTCTGTAGGTTTTGAGAAATGCATCGTCCTTCACCGTCCACCACAATCAGGATACAGAAGAGTTCAGCCTCCTCAACCCCTCCCCCCTCCCCCCATTCCCTTCTACTGTCCCCTTTGTAGTCAGTCCTAACCACACACCTGGCAACAACTGGTTTATTCTCCATCCCTACTGTAGTACTGCCTTTTATAGAATATCACTGAAATGGAATTATACAGAACGTTGCCTTGTGAGTCTGGCTTTTCTTAGACTTACGCAGTCTATTTGAGATTAATCCATGTTGCTGTGTACATCTGTACTTTAGCCAAGTTCATTGTAGGGATTTACCACAGTGTATCCATTCACCAGTTGAAGGACGTTCAGGTTGTTTTTCCTCTTTGGGGGTGATTATGCATAGAACTGCTATAAACATTTGTATATAGGTTTTCATGGGAATGTAGGTTTTCATTTCTCTAGGATAAATATTTAGTAGTGTGATTTTGGGGTCATATGGTAGATTTATGTTTAACTTTTTAGCAAACTGCCAAAGTGTTTTCCCAGTAGCTGTACCATTTTGCATCCTTGGCAACAACGTTTGAGAGTTCCAGTTGCTCCATGTTTTTGCCAGCATCTGGTATCGTAAGATTTTTTTTTAAAATCCATTGTAATAGGTATGTAGCAGTTAAGCATTTCCTTTTTACATTTATATATTTAAGTTTTTTAAACAGCTTTGACTTGAAGTGAAAATACTGAGTCAGTAGTACTGCTGGTACTGAGATAGGGCAAAAATTGTGTGAGTGGTAGGTAACTGAGTGAATTTGGGGAAACAACATGTTCTTCTCTGCTTCATCTCCATCAACTAAAGAATGAATAGTATGAGGCTATCCTGGATATTTAACCAGTTTCAAGCAATGTAAATACTTGTTTTATTATAGAAAATCATGCACTTTCTTTAACATGGAAACGGTTGGGATGACTAATTTTTGGAAGTCTTATTGTTAGATTTGGTTAAGCAAGACCCAGATGAATTTAACATCAGGTGATATACTTGAGTATTAAGTTTAATCTTAGTAGAGTAATAATCGCTGTATTAGCAACCTGGCCTTGAAGCAAGTTGGATCGGTGCTGAGTGATGCCTTGCCTAGAAACCTAATGGTATTGGGAGCACATAGCAGTAGGAAATAGCATGTTAGTGTCTCATTTCTAGGATTTATTTGCTGCCTTAACTGGATATTTCAAGAGAATTTCTAGAATAAGAAGAGAGAGCAAATGAGCTCCGAATCTGGTTTCATTTCTGTAGCCATAGTTTGTGGCGTTTGGTGACAAGGAAGGTCGTTTTCTGATTTCCTCAGCAAGGGTCACTCATGCCAGGTGCACTGAATGTTTATGAACTGTAGAATGTGCCCAAGAAGCAAGCAGCCACTCAAGCTTTCAGGGCAAACGTTTGGGGGCATTGCTAACTCATACTGAGACAGTCAGCAGGGAATAGCTCAAATTAGCTTGTTAAGTTGTGATCTGGTGGCAGAAAAGCCTGATAGTATTCACTGCTCTGGTGCAAATCTTGTTAAATTTTAACACTTCAAAAGGACTCTGTTTAAGTGATGAACAGTTTGAGGTTTAAAAACCAAAATCAGGCAGAAAAATAGTGCCACCTTCTCAACTTTATTTGTCCTGTATTCCTATTCATAGCTAAAGGCAAGTGTTGGGAACATTGATGCTGGCTTTCTATGAGGTGGGAAACCTTGGGAAATATTGTGTGTTTGATTCACTTCGAGGCTCTATTCTTCGGCGCGTTTTTGCAAGGACTAAGCTAATATTGAAGTTGTTTGAGTAGGAAGCCCAAGGATCAGGTAAAGATTGCTTAAATAATTATTTTATTTGATTTATAAAGTGCCAAAACAACTACGTGAGCAGTGATACAATTCAGAGAGAGTTAAAGAAACAGTCTTTTTTTCTCTTCCCATTTCTGAACCCACCCTCCTGAGGTTGCCTCTGTTAAGCGTTTGTTCCCTCCGTTTAACTATTTTTTAACTCATAAAACATGCAACACCCATAGGGTTTTCTTTCCTCTTTTTCAGTAAAATGCAGTGTTTTGGGGGTTTGTTTTTTGCACTTTATATCACTCCACTGTACATTGTAGATATTCTTTCTGGTAACTGCATGTACCTCTAACAAGTATTCTTTATATAGCAAAAATATATATGTATATATATTTCCTAAGGATGACTCTACCATATTTCATTCAGTCATTCCCATATTCATAGGCACTCAGTTTTGTTTGTTTATTTTGGGGGACTGTATTGGTTTTGGTCTGGTTTTCGGTTTTTGTTTTGGTTATAAACGATGATGCCACAATTTATCTAAGGAGAATTTTTTTTTTCTAAGAGACCATAGCCAACAGGAACCAAACGGAATTTTTAGTACAAAACATACAGTTTGAGTAGATCATTTTTCAAAGCATATAAGAGTTTTTAAAAGGATGGGTTTCCTGTATGCGTACAAGATTCTGCAGTTTGATATGTTTCTTGTTTTTAGTTTGAGAGCTGGAAGTGCTTTGGGGGCATGCTAGTGAACATTGTACTGGAAATGCCCTCCTAGTTTAGAATTGCACTGGCCAGTCCAGTTGCCACTAGCCACATGTGGCTATTTAAATCTAAAGTAATTAAAATTAGATAAAATTTCAATTCATTTCCTCTGTCATGTTAGCCACGTATCAATAACCACATGTGTACAGATGTTGAACTATAACGTTGTACACCTGAAATGTATATAATCAAAATAATAATAACCAGATGTGGCTAGTGGCTACCATGTTAGACTCACATCTATGGATCATTTCCATTATGGCAGCAAGTTCTGTTGGCCAACAGTGGTTTCCAATGAGGGATAGTAAAGTCACATTGCCTACTTTAAAATCATACTGCCCAGCTCACTTGTTATGTGACCTTGGGAAAGTTACTTTACTTCTCTGGGTGTCAGCTTCCTTATCAAAAAATGAGTATAATAACAATCCTTCTGTGTTTCCTAGGAAGATTAGATACAGCAGTGTTGATTAACTGCTTCACACCTTGCCTAAGACATAAGCATCCAGTAAATGGAAGCTATTATTTTTATCCTGGTGTTTGATAATTTCTCTCTCTCTCTCTCTTTTTCTTTCTTTCTTTCTTTTTTCCCCCCCTTTTGGAAGGCGAGGAACTGGGCACTGTGTTTGTTTGTTCAAACATAAAAAGTGCAAGATATTGTTGGCCTGATTTCTAGCTAGACCGGCAAAAAGCAGTGTTGGTAGGCTATAGCAGCCTCTGTTTGTTGGCCTCGTGATTTTTTTTTTTTTTTAATATGCTGTCCCCGAAAAACATGATAGAATTTGTTTTACTTCTCTTCTGCCAGGAAGTAACACTTCTGGCTTTGTTAGAAGCGTGGTTTGTAATCATTGTACCCACCCCAGATGGCTCCTGAAAAACCTTTGAAATGCCATCTGCCAGGCGTGTGTCCAGCAGGCAGCTTGTCATTCTGCTGGAAGAAAAGAGGGGGCGGGGTCCCCTCCCAGGCCCTTTCTCCCTAGCGTCACTGAATGGATCCTGGTCATGTGGGCCCAGACCCAGGGCAGGTTGCTCAGAGGATAACTGGGTGTAAACCTCCTCATGGCCTGCAGAGTGGAAAGGTTTTGTCTGGGTAATAAACCCTGAAGGTTTTGTGGGTGGAGATATACCTGCCCCCACTCCCTTCCCCTGCTGCTCAAAGGTCCTTCTAAGCATATTTATTTCCAGGGGAAAATGATGTCTGCTCGTTTTCAGTTTTCCTTTAAAATGTTCCATTTTTCAAGTTCTTGATTGTTTTCAATCCTTTCATGAAATTAAGACCCAGAGGTTATTGTTGTCTTTACAGTTACACTGAGAAATTGGTTCAGAAAACGTGGGAAGAAATGACAAAGATTAAAGATGGTTATAGGAGGAAAAAAACCCCAATACTGTGTGGTGTAGAAGACTTTAAAAACCCAACAAATCTTTTGTTTGGTCTTATTTATCCTCATTTGGGGGGGGTGGATTAAGTTAATAGAATTTTGGTATGGAGGCCAAATATGAGAGTTGCCATATAAAACATATTTAGGACAGATTCTTTCACAGCAAGTTTCAAAGAGATTTTGTTCTTGCCCTGTGCTGGAATTTCCCAATATGATGTAGACTGTTTGTGTTTTCCGAGTAGCCGGCTGAACAGCTTTTGCACTTGGCTCTGAGACATCATACCCTCCTCCTCTGCTCCCGCCTTGCTGACTATTGTCTTAGTCTCCTCTGAGGATCTTCCTCTTCTTCTCAGTTTCTAAAAACTATAAGGTTTTTGTGTTTAAGTCAAACTTCTTGGCTGCTTTTTCTATACTCTCTCTCCCCCTCGATTATCTCTTTCTGTCTCTTGCCTTCAAATGCCAGTGGTTTACTGATGACTCCCAAGTTCAGGGCCCAACCACCACTCTGATCTTCAGATTTACATAGTCACCTGTTCACAGCTCTCTACATCCAGGTGTCTGATAGGCATTTCATACTTTTTACGTGTTCAGAAGTGAACTCTTAAATTTTTTCCCCTAAAAACCATTTCCCCCATCTTCTTGATCTCTGTAAATGGCAGAACCCATTTGCCCAGGTCAGAGAATAAGATGGCAGTCCTTATTCTTTTGTTTTTCTTGTACACTCCATCTACTCCATCAGCAAGTTATGTCTTTAAAATACAGACCTAGCATGGCCTGATGAGTTGATGTACTTTTAATACATCTGTCCTGCGGGCTATGTCTTATAGCTGTTTAAAATGTTTACAATTCATAATAGAAATCTCACTGCTTCTTGTCACCTTTGTCTACTGTTCTTGTCTGTGCCCTGATTTTTTTTTCTCACCTGGACACTGTAGTAACCAACTAACTTGTCTTCTTGCTTCTATTTTTGCCCGCCTCACCCTCCTACTCTGCCTGTTTCCTGCCCTTAGCTCAGTGATCTTTTAAAAATAAATCATGGTACTATCCTGCTCAAAACCCTCTAGTGGCTTCCCATCATCCTTCGAATAAAATATGAAATGTTTGCTGTGGCCTGCCTCATCTGGCCACTTGCTTTCATTTCTAACCTCTTTTCCATTGCTCTGCTACAGTTAACTTTGGACTTTTTGCCCTTCTCGCAGCATGCTAAATCTATTCCTATTTCTGAACCTTTGGCCTTTGCCCAGGCTGGGATGCTTTTCCCATCACCTTTGTGCTGCTCTCGGTTTAGATGGCACCTCCTTAGCCAGGCTTTTCCTGATTACCTGTCTAAAGTAGCTTTTCTACTCCTCACCTTGCTTCCTCCCTCTAAGAGATTTTCAAATACTTGAAATTATATGGTATATCCATATACATATTTATAATCTGTCTTTCATAATAAAATGTAAATTCCATTAGGGTAGGGGCTTTGGCTTCTTCTCCAGTGCCTAAACTGCTGCCCAGCAGGTATTGGGGCCTTAGTGAATAATTCTTGAAAAAATGAAACATGTAATAATATATGTAATGTATTAATATATATAATTATACATATATATAAAATTTGAACTCTAATAATCTACCAACTCATTTCATTCTAATAGTAACATAAAGTATATATCTGGTAGCAGTTATTGAGCTTAGCCTTCTAAAAGTCTTATCCCACTCAATACACACAACAGACCTATAGTGTAGGTAGTATTATTACCCTTATTTCACAGGTGAGGAAACTGAGAAATAGAAGAAGCTCAGGAACATGCCCAAGACCACAACCTGGTGAGCCAGACAGACTATGAGTTCATCATTCCCATTCTATATATCTGCTCTACAACAGTATATGGTACTGTTTATGCTTCTGGAATACCCACCGTGTGCTTGATACCATAGATATAAATATTGTGAAGCACTTCAATGGCCTTGTCATCATCTGTCAGGGGAGCCAGAAATGGGAACAAATTAGGATACACTACAAGAGTAGACTGCTGGACAGTATACAAGCAGGCTTCTTTACCAGAAAGTCCCAGCGTGCTGGGCATAAGCTAACGTTTGTTATATAATTGTTCTATGGACAGTTTGCAGCTGTTTATAACACTCAAATTTCAGATAATAGAAAAACGGGGCTTGTTTAAAAATGCGTTTAGCCTGAATGAAGTATGCAACAAGTGTTGAGTTTTTTGATTTGAGAGAATTCTGGATATCCACTGTAAGTGCGTGGAAATTCACATGATCAGAGACTGTGCTCTGCCATGAGCACTGGGGCTAACATACAGTTGCTTATTTCATTATTTTAGGGAGAATTAGGACTAGGGGAAAATCCCTGCTTATTATATTAAAAAAACATTGACCTGAAAGCGCCGTAGGTAATGGTGCCTCGCAAAATGAACCCATGTTGATCATATCCCCTAACTATGTAGGGGATATGTAGGAGCAGAAGTCATGAGGAGCAGAAGTCATGAGTTTTGCTGTTTTGTGGTCTCTCCTAACGTTGAACACAGGTTCCTAGTATACACTATGTAATTGCTTCTTGGTTTATTTTCTTGTTTTGTGTGTAAACCATATTCCTTCCACACTTTGGGGTGAGGTTGGGCTAAAATTGATAGGTCTCCTGCCCAGCACCTGAGCTGGGTGACTTAAATATTCTAGAGGCTCTGTGTTATTTCATAAGAAGAATCATTATGTTTATTAGTCTTTGAGAGAATGACGAGATTAATTCGGGGGGGGGGAATTTTCTAGCAAATGCAGTGTCCTTTTTCTCCCATCAGAAGTTATGGGTGGCCTCTTTTTGCCAAACATATTAATTACATGGAGAGCAGCAACATTTTAATCCCTGGGAGGTATCCAGCCACAGATCTTGGGTAATTGAATTTCTCTAGTGATGTGTTTATGCAGTGGGTGTCATTTTCTTCAAAGGGCTTATTACATTGGAAGTTGCCAGATGTGTTGAGGAACACAAGAATTTTGAGGCCCATGATAAAAATATAAACCCCTTAGGCTCTGAGCTTAATAAGGTGGATATCTTTTTTTTTTTTAAACGTGCTAATCTTTTTTTTTTTAAGATGTTGGGGGCAGGAATTTATTAATTTACTTATTTATTTTGGTTGTGTTGGGTCTTCATTTCTGTGCGAGGGCTTTCTCTAGTTGTGGCAAGCGGGGTCCACTCTTCATCACGGTGCGCGGGCCTCTCACTATCGCAGCCTCTCTTGTTGTGGAGCACAGGCTCCAGACGCGCAGGCTCAGTAGTTGTGGTTCACTGGCCCAGTTGCTCCGCGGCACGTGGGATCTTCCCAGACCAGGGCTCGAACCCGCGTCCCCTGCATTAGCAGGCAGATTCTCAACCACTGCGCCACCAGGGAAGCCCAAGGTGGATATCTGTTTTAGAACTTACTGGATCCCTAAAAGCTGCTGATTGTTAATGTCATCTGTATAAAATCCAGTTCACCTTTTTCATTCAGTGCATGTTTCAAGTGATAAAAATCTCCCTGGGTTGCCTAGCTGTGCTTGGTTTTTCTCTTTCTTGCATTTGAGGGGCCCAGGCGTCAGAGGATGGAAGTGAGGATACTTTTCTGCTAGAAAGAAGTTGTCTTTGCCAGGTCCCTGTCTCAGTAGGCGGGTCTGTCAATTTAGATACTCCAACTTACTGAACAGGTTATTTTAATTACACCTGGATGGGGTGCTTCCTGTTTCAGTAGACTGATGATTTCTCGTGCCTTTGTCTTGTCTGCTGCAGGCACAACCCGGTCTCCCAGAGAAGGAGAGGTGCCTGGCGTGGACTATAACTTTCTGACTGTGAAGGAGTTCTTGGACCTCGAGCAGAGCGGGACTCTTCTAGAAGTCGGCACCTATGAAGGTGAGCTGATCTGTATGGCAGCAGTGAGGGTACCTCTCTGCTGGGTCCTCCAGAGGATCCAGGGCCATCCAGGCAAAGATTCTGTGGACTAGTGAAGTCTGAACATCTGTAGGAGGCTGCAGTTCACCTTAAGGGGAGTAATAATAATAAAATATATGGAATATGGAATAAGGCTTTGTGGAGCACCATAAAAATAATTTGTTTTTTTTTTTTTTCACTTGAGTTTTCTCCTTTTATTTATTGATTTAATTTTATTTATTTATTTGTTTGTTTATTTATTTATTTTTTGCAGTACGCGGGCCTCCCACCGCTGTGGCCCATCCCGCCGTGGAGCACAGGCTCCGGACGCGCAGGCCCAGCGGCCATGGCTCATGGGCCCAGCCACTCCACAGCATGTGGGATCCTCCCAGACTGGGGCACGAACCCACGTCCCCTGCATCGGCAGGCGGACTTTCAACCACTGCGCCACCAGGGGAGCCCCTAATTTATTGATTTAAACATGTGCGTGCGTTTGTGTGTGTGTGTGTGTTTAATATGGGCATGTATGGTATAAGAAAGAAGAGGAAGAAGAATCATAGTCAGTCATAAAATGTGACCTTATTGGTAGTGCTGTCTTAATCTCAAGGGACTGGAATGTCATTTTTTACCACCAGTTGCTATTTAATGTATTTTTTGAGTAGATAATACATTTACATGTGTCATAAAGCAGAATATTTCAGAAGTATTCGATAAGTAAGCTCTTTCCTAGATCTGTCTTCCCCTTGCCTCATTTCCATTTCTCCTTTCCCCAGATATTACAACCACTGTTACTCGTTTCTAATTTCCCTTCTGAAACTGTTTAATGTAAATACAAACACATGTGCGAGTGTACACATACTTATGTGTGTTCCCATTTCTTCCCTGTTTTATACAGAAGGTAGTATACACTACATGCTGTTTGGCACTTAGCTCTTTTATATAACAGTATGTCTTACAGGTCTTCGCAGTTCAGTAATAGAGCACTTCTTGTTTTCTTTTTTAAGTGGCTGTGTAATCTCTTCAAATAGGTGGACCATAATTTATTTATCGTGGTCCCTTTGGATAAACATTTTTAATATTTCAGAATATAACTGTGCTGTATAACATGGATATAAATCATTTCACACAGATGAAAATAAATCTGTGGGATGAAATCCTACAAATCAGATTGCAAGCTCAAAGCCAAATGTAGAGGGGAAATTAAACTTATATTTTCTGAAAACAATATTATAGCTTGATTGCTCTGTTGAGTGTTGTTATTTGAGACAGAAGGGCATACTATGATACTATTAATAATAAGTAGGTCAAGTTATTATATCATGTGTACTTTTTCTAAACTCAAAGTTTGGACTTACTGGACCATCCCAATGACATTTTCAAGATGAGACTTAAAAACAAAGGATGAATACGAAATAGGCTATTGTTTTATTAGGGGTGTTATAAGTTTGATATGATAATCGCCCCTGTTCCAGGCAGTGGCTAATAGTTAAATAATGATCATAAATCTTAGGGATGCTGATTCTGGTTTGATATTTTTTGCAGGGGTACAGGGAGAAGAGCGTTATCTTTGTACCTACTGTTTATTTTCAAATTGTGAATATACAGTTAACATTGGTTAGGTGTTAATCAAATTCCTATATTGTGAATTCAGGAAGATTTGCTTTGAGTATTGCTGATTATCAATTATTGTAGTTTCCTTGAAGTGTTGGGATGTGACTGGTGGTTGGTGGGCTGGGAGGGCATCTGAGAATGCCCGAGGCAAGAATGATTTGTTTGGGCTTCCCTGGTGGCTCAGTGGTTGAGAGTCCGCCTGCCGATGCAGGGGACACGGGTTCGTGCCCCGGTCCGGGAAGATCCCACATGCCGTGGAGCGGCTGGGCCCGTGAGATGTGGCCGCTGAGCCTGCGCGTCCGGAGCCTGTGCTCCGCAACGGGAGAGGCCACAACAGTGAGAGGCCCGCGTACCGCCAAAAAAAAAAAAAAAAAAAAGAATGATTTGTTAAAGTCTAGGAGTGAGGGGAGGGAAGGGATGGGGGCCTGAGTGGATGTACCAAGAGCTTCTTCAGTGTGTTGTTTTGTAAATGTGAATCCAGTTAAAAATTCAAGTGGCTAAGAATAGAGCAAGTGTGGATCTTCTTTGGTTTAAGGAAGTGAATTGTCCTGTCTGAAATCAGTTATTATGCCCATCAGGGGAGCGTGTGCCCCTAATATAAAAAACATCCGTTTGCCCTTTTGGAGAGGTTAAGCACGGGAGTGGTTGTGAAAAGCCAAAGAGAAAAGTATGTGGTTAGACAACAGCTTGTTGGGACAAAAAAGAAAATCAACTCATTTTATTGAGGTGGTTATGTTACAAGTGATACATAGGTGGAGTCACTTTGTTTTCCCATTAATTTGATCACTTTGACGGAGGTAGCTATTATCCCTGACTTTTTAGATGGGGATACTGAGGCCAGGTAGCATTTAGGAACTTTCTCAAGGTTATGCAGCTGCCAGGAAACAAACAGAGTGGTTGGACTTTCAGATCCCGTGCACTTTCTTGAAAACCTCAGAAGATCCTGGATGTAACTAAAGAGTTGTAAAAATAGCTCATTAGTACTTTCACCCAACTTCCTGGTGGGTAGCAACAGGAAAAAGGTTTTCAGAAAATGTCTAATCATCCTTCCACAAAACCGTCTTTCTGTGAATGTCGCTCAGTTATTTTGGAGTTGAAATTCTCTTTTGCCACATATGAATCCACTCCATTTTTCAGCCATTTGACTGTGTTCTTCAGCCTTTTGACCTTTTAGCTGTATGATTTCCCTGTCATATGAGACAGCTCCTAATTTTTTGGAAGCAGCTGGAATATATTGTGTTGACTCTCATAAGCTGAAAGCAAAATGGAATTTTTATGTAATGCTGGATGCTGTCACAAAAATAGGGCAGGATAGATCTTCTCTGTCTTTGCTTCCCCTGGACTAGCCCCTCGATGGCAGCTCTGTCTATTGGACAGTAACAAGCATGCAGGCTGAGCTGTGGCCCTGCCAGAGTTTGAGTCTCAGCCCCTCTGTTGTTGAGCTGTGTGCCCTCCAGCAAGTTGCTTAATGCTCCATGTCTTCATTTTCCCTTTGGTAAAATGAGGGTAATAATAGTGCTTTCTCATAGGTAGGATTAAATGAGACAATAATTGGAAAGGGCTGAGAACAGCGTCTGACACATGTAAGCCCTCCATCAGCGTGTTAGCTCTTATATTTACACACAGACCGGTCTGAAATTGCCACCCTGGTGGATGGATTCCCTCCCCCTTCTCCTAGTCAGTAAACCAGTGGATTTACCAGTAAAATATCTTTATTTACTTCCCAGGTCCTCACTGTCTGTTTCCCCTGCTGACATTTTTTTTCCTCTTGGCCTGTCCTGGTTCCAAAGAGGAAGAGACCACAACACAAATCACTCTTCACAGCAAGACTTTTAAACAGTTTTCAGGAAAAGTCATGAATGTACATGATGGAATTCTTTCTAGAGGAAAGAACTGAAGTATATTTAAGTCTAAATTGATTCTCCTCCTCCTCATAGGAAACCGCTGTTAGAGGATCTAGTGCAGAGATTCAGAAAACTTAGACAATATACGGCATAAACATGTATACTTGTTTATTTCACTGCATTCTTGTCCATTGTACTTAACACATTTGGAGGTGTGTTAAGTACACAGTTCCACCTCATTCTTTATAAATGCTGCAGCGTATCCCATTGTATGAATATATGTAGTTTATTTAACTAGTCCCCTGCAGATGGGCATTTGGATGCCCCTCTCCCTACTTTTTTTGGTGTTTTGTAAACAGTGCTGACATGAACATCCCTGTACAAATATCTCATTATACTGTTTTGAGTAGATCTATAGAGCAGGTTCCTGACAGTGCAGTTTTAAAGCCAGCCCTTCTGTGCCCACACAGTTCATTTCAACATTGTCCCCAGGCACAGGGTGTGATGTCTAGGGCAGAAGACCAAAGCAGCTCTGCCTTTGAAGGTGCTTATGCTCTTTAGTTATTTATTTCTGCCAGTGTTTGTCCAGTGTACGCTATGTGCTGGGTGCTTTTCAAAGCACATTATGTGCACCAACTCACTTAATTACCCAGTAATCCTATGAGTTGCGTACAGTTTATCCCCATTTTACAAAAGAAGAGTATGAGGCCCAGAAATGCCTGTTGTCTTTGCTTAGTTCATGGAGTGAGCCCGAGACAGAGCTGGGAATCAAACCCAGGCTTATGTGGCTCTAGGGTCTCTATAGACCCTCAGTCTTGGGAGACAAATTAAATTTAAACAATTTCAAGAGACGTGATGAAGGTTCTGAGAAGGAAACTACAAGGGTGCCCCAGAAGCATCCAGCAATGGTGCTACATCGAGTCTCGCATCAGAGTCGGCCCCCTGGAGGAGGTGGCCTTTGACCTGAAGCTCGTCAGAGGATCTCATGAGTTCACTGTTTCAGCACCAGTCACAAAGCCTGAATTCAGAGAGAGCAAATGCAATGAACCAAGAGAAGGTCGGAACGTTGGTCCTGGAGATGGACGAGCAGGGAACCATTTCTTGATTCCTGTAGAACCAATGCCATCCAGTAGGACTTTCTTCAGTAATGGAAATGTTCAGTTTTCTGAGCTGTCCAACATGGCAGCCACTGGCCACATGTGATTTTTGTGACTGAGAAACTGGATTTTAAGTTTAATAGTGTAAACGAATTTAGCCTTTAATAGTCTTGTGTGTCTGATGGCTGCCGTATTTTCCAGGACAGTTCTTTTTTTTTTTTTTTTTTTTTTTTTTTAAACATCTTTATTGGACTATAATTGCTTTACATTTTTGTGCTGGTTGCTGCTGTATAACAAAGTGAATCAACTCTACGTATACATATATCCCCTCCCTCTTGCGGCTCCCTCCCACCCTCCCTATCCCACCCCTCTGGATGGTCACAAAGCACTGAGCTGATCTCCCTGTGCGATGAGGCTGCTTCCCACTATCTATCTGTTTTATATTTGGTAGTGTATATATGTCCATGCCACTCTCTCACTTCGTCCCAGCTTACCCTTACCCCTCCCAGTGTCCTCAAGTACATTCCCTGCATCTGCGTCTTTATTCCTGTCCTGCCCCTAGGTTCTTCAGAAACTTTTTTTTTTTTTTTAAGATTCCATATGTGTGTTAGCATACGGTATTTGTTTTTCTCTTTCTGACTTACTTCACTCTGTATGACAGTCTCTAGGTCCATCCACCTCACTACAAATAACTCAATTTCATTTCTTTTTATGGCTGAGTAATATTCCATTGTATATATGTGCCACATCTTCTTTATCCATTCATCTGTCGATGGACACGTAGGTTGCTTCCATGTCCTGCCCATTGTAAATAGTGCTGCCATGAACATTGTGGGCCATGACTCTTTTTGAATTATGGTTTTCTCAGGGTATATGCCCAGTAGTGGGATTGCTGTGTCATATGGTAGTTCTATTTTTAGTTTTTCAAGGAACCTCCATACTGTTCTCCATAGAGGCTGTATCAATTTACATTCCCACCAACAGTGCAAGAGGGTTCCCTTTTCTCCACACTCTCCCCAGCATTTATTGTTTGTAGATTTTTTTGATGATGGCCATTCTGAGCCGTGTGAGGTGATACCTCATTGTAGTTTTGATTTGCATTTCTCTAATGATTAGTGATGTTGAGCATCCTTTCATGTGTTTGTTGGCAATCTGTATATCTTCTTTGGACAAATGTCCGTTTATGTCTTCTGCCCACTTTTGGATTGGGTTGTTTGTGTTTTGGGTATTGAGCTGCATGAGCTGCTTGTATATTTTGGAGATTAATCCTCTGTCGGTTGCTTTGTTTGCAAATATTTTCTCCCATTCTGAGGGCTGTCTTTTCGTCTTGTTTATGGTTTCCTGTGCTATGCAAAAGCTTTTAAGTTTCATTAGGTCCCATTTGTTTATTTTTGTTTTTATTTCCATTTCTCTAGGAGTTGGGTCATAAAGGATCTTACTGTGATTTATGTCATAGAGTGTTCTGCCTATGTTTTCCTCTAAGAGTTTTATAGTGTCTGGCCTTACATTTAGGTCTTTAATCCATTTTGGGTTTATTTTTGTGTATGGTGTTAGGAAGTGTTCTAATTTCTTTCCTTTATATGTAGCTGTCTAGTTTTCCCAGCACCACTTATTGAAGAGTCTGTCTTTTCTCCATTTTATATTCTTGCTTCCTTTATCAAAGATAAGGTGACCATATGTGTGTGGGTTTACCTCTGGGCTTTCTATCCTGTTTCATTGATCTATATTTCTGTTTTTCTGCCAGTACCATACTTTCTTGATTACTGTAGCTTTGTAGTATAGTCCAAAGTCAGGGAGCCTGATTCTTCCAGCTCCGTTTTTCTTTCTCAAGATTGCTTTGGCTATTTGGGGTCTTTTGTGTTTCCATACAAATTGTAAAGTTTTTTGTTCTAGTTCTGTGAAAAATGCCATTGGTAGTTTGATAAGTATTACATTGAATCTGTAGATTACTTTGAGTAGTATAGTCATTTTCACAATGTTGATTCTTCTAATCCAAGAACATGGTATACCTCTCCATCTGTTTGTATCATCTTCAGTTTCTTTCATCAGTATCTTATAGTTTTATGCATACAGGAAACTTTTGTCTCCTTAGGTAGGTTTATTCCTAGGTATTTTATTCTTTTTGTTGCAGTGGTAAATGGGAGTGTTTCCTTAATTTCTCTTTCAGATTTTTCATCGTTAGTGTATAGGAATGCAAGAGATTTCTGTGCATTAATTTTGTATCCTGCTAGTTTACCAAAGTCATTGATTAGCTCTAGTAGTTTTCTGGTAGCATCTTTAGGATTCCTTATGTATAGTATCATGTCATCTGAAAACAGTGACAGCTTTACTTCTTCTCTTCTGGTTTGGATTCCTTTTCTTTCTTTTTCTTCTCTGATTGCTGTGGCTAGGACTTCCAAAACTATGTTGAATAATAGCGGTGAGAGTGGCCAGTCTTGTCTTGTTCCTGATCTTAGTAGAAATCCTGTCGTTTTTCACCATTGAGAATGATGTTGGCTGTGGGTTTGTAATAATAATATGGCCTTTATTATGTTGAGGTAAGTTCCCTCTCTGTCCACTTTCTGAAGAGTTTTTATCATAAATGGGTGTCGAATTTTGTCGAAAGCTTTTTCTGCATCAGTTTAGATGATCATATGATTTTTATCCTTCAATTTGTTAATGTGGTGTATCACATTGATTGATTTGCATATATTGAAGAATGAAAGCTCCTGCAAGGACGGGTGAGGACCTACTCAAGAAGATCCTTCCCTTCTCACTCATCTAACTTCAGAGAGCTAAGCACATCTTTTAAGAGTTAAGCTCCTTTAGGAAAGTGTAATTTTGAATCCTGCCAAAGAGGATGTTACTACAGAGGAGAGGTGATCTTCTTTATGTACATTCTGTGACATATGATAGGGCAGACAAGTAGAGTCAACCAATAAAACCTCAAGGTCTGATAACCTTGCAAATATTCTTTCAGGTCCACTATTTGTTTGGGGTTTAGAATTGCCGGATTGTAAAATTTTAAAGCTGGAAAGGCAGTAGAGCTCATCTCTTCAGAACAGAGAACTGAGATCCAGAGAGAGAATGGTCTAAGACGGGGTCCCCAGCCCCCTGGCTGCCGACCGGTTTTGTCCGCGGCCTGTTAGCAGCTGGGCTGCACAGCAGGAGGTGAGTGGTGGGCGAGCAAGTGAAGTTTCATCTGCCGCTCCCCATCGCTCGCACTACCGCATGAACCATTCCCCCCACCCCCATCCGTGAAAAAATTATCTTCCACGAAACCGGTCCCTGCTGCCAAAAAGGTTGGGGACCGCTGGTCTAAGACACCAAGGAGAATTGGGGACAAAACCCGGCCAAATGCCCCTCACTCAGGTCATGTCCTAGGCAGGACTGGGATCCAGTCTTTCCTGAGTCTGCTGCCTGGAAATGGATACTTTTCTTGTAGAATCTCTTACTAGTTTGTACATTCATTCATTTATTCATTAAAGATAAAATGCTGAACAAAACCAGGCATGAGCATTGCCCTTATGGGTCTTACAGTCTAGTTCATGAGACACATTATTCAAACAATCTCAGAAATAAATATACATTTGTATGTATGTTACAGGTATCAGGATATTTAAAGGAGACCATATGGTGGGGAGATTTGATGTCTTTGGGGTTGGGAAATGCTTCCCATGGAGAAGCGTTATAGTATTGAGATGAGCTCTGGTGGTTGAGCTGGAGTTAGGTTGCTAGATTTAGCAAATAAAAATACAGAATACCAGTTTTGCATTTTATCTGGCAGCCCCACATGGAGTTAGCTTTAGCCTACGTTGGTAGTGGAGGTGATAAGTTGACTGAATCTTGAGATATATGTGTGATTGTGTCTGTGGGGGGGTATGCTCTTTTATTAGTATAAGTATCTTAGAAAATACTGTAATTTTTTGAGGAGTTACACATTATTTTATCAACAGTATGAGATGTTTACGTGGACTTGGGGATTGGTTATCATAAGAAGGAAGTAGAAGATTCAGGTGATGTTATTCTTCCTAGGATGACTCCTAGTTTCTGTCTTAGAAAACTGGGTAGCTGCTGGCACCGTTTGCTGAGATAAGAAGCGCTGGAAAAGGCCAGATATGGTGTGTGTGGTGGGGGGAGTGGGGTCAGGGGCTCCATGATGAAATTTTCCACCCCCATCAGCTATAATGCCTGGTATATGATGCGTACCCTCCAACAGAGTAGAGGCCCTTCCTCACTGTGTAAGGAACCTAACTATTGCCCCTCACAAGGTATAAAAGTTGTGAGTGAAGCTCATAATTGGTCTTGGCTCTGCAATTTGAACCAACTTCTCATTCTGTCGCTGGATGGAATCAACATCAAGGCAAGGCAAAGAAGACAAGACTAAATGTGTCTTTCCTCCTTGGCCCAACTTCCTAATTGTGACAATGAGCTAACGTATTTGATAAGGCTCTTGAAATAGATCAGTGGCACCATCTCCTTTTTGCCTTGCTTGCTTTTTTTTTTTTCCTATTGACGTTTGTGCTCAGTAAGACAGGTTGCTGCCTCAGCCAGCCCTTGGGGCTCCTCCGGGAGAGAGTTTACAAGGGATGAACTATTCAGTGGGGTGGTTCCAAACATGCCTGTTTTACAAATGCCTCTGTGTAGAAGAGGCTGATTATACACTTTGAGCCCTGCAAAGATTGCCCGTCAGCATGGAAGTGCGGTGCCAGTGTGACATTTCCAATTGGAGTTATGGGTTGCATATCTCTGCATGTTAATTACGAAGGGGGGGGTGTCAGCCTTCAATAATGGTACTGTTCTGCTTCCTAGAAGGTCTACAAAAATGCAGCTGCCAAGGGTCTACTTTGAGGGGACACAGAGATAAAGCAGGGGTGAAGAGAGTTCTTGTTTGTCATTGAGGAAGACGAGACCATCTGGAGTCCTGTTCTTTGGCAGGCCTCAGCAGCCGTCTGTTGGGATAAGCTCTGTTGGCAAACTGCACCATGCAGTGTTCTCTGTTGGTAACGAAAGAACCAAAGAAAATCTGTGCGACAATTGTCCGTTCCTCTGCCTGTGAAGACGAGGAGGCAGAGGCCAGGAACGTTTCACTTAATTTTCTGCTCAGAGGTCCCCAGCAATTCCTGGAGTTGAGAGCATAGATGATCGGAACAGATCCATGTTTAAATGCCAGTCATCACTTATGCATTGTGTGAATCTGTTTCTTCATCTGAAAATGGGAATATTGATGGGTTTTTGTTTTTTTCTGTAGGATTGTTAAAGATTAGAATTAGTGAATGTGTGGGAAGTGACCTGGTAGGTGCACAATAAAGGTAACTTTTTGTTAATGTTGTTCTTTATAAATTTATTTATTTATGGCTGAGTTGGCTTTTTGTTGCTGCGCACAGACCTTCTCTAGTTGCGGCAAGTGGGGGCTACTCTTCTTTACGGTGCGCGGGCTTCTCATTGCAGTGGCTTCTCTTGTTGCGGAGCACGGGTTCTAGGCACGCGGGATTCAGTAGTTGCGGCGTGTGGGCTCAGTAGTTGTGGCTCGCGGGCTCTAGAGCGCAGGCTCAGTAGTCGTGCCGCACGGGCTTAGTTGCTCCGCAGCATGTGGGATCTTCCCGGACCAGGGCTCAAACCCGTGTCGCCTGCATTGGCAGGCGGATTCTTAACGCTGCACCACCATGCAAGCCCTAATGTTGTTCTTTAAGTACATACTTTGATAGCAGTGCCATCTTTTACATAGTAGAGCTGTTATCTGCTCACAGCATCAGGCGCAGTTTGAGACGCTGGGGTTTATTACATGCTACTATTGTGCCAGCACAGTGCTGGGTGCTTTATACACATGGTCTGTTGACATCTGTCTCTGTTGGGTGGATAGTAGTCTTTATACCATGAGAACTGAGGCTGGAAAGAGAGAGGTCCTTTACCTTAGGGTGACAAAGCTATTAACTTATTTTGCCCTTTTTTGGTCTTAAATTCAAAGGTAAATGGCACTGGCAAGAACAAACCTCTAATTATAGGACACGGGCTCACTGTCCTTCTGTGCATGCACATCGTAGGTTTGTCGGGTGGAGCGGGTCGGAAAAGGAAGAGTAAAGAGAAAGCGGTGCGAGCCCGGCCACCTCAGGAAGTGTGTGTTGGCTAACATGGGGACTAGCGGATGGTCAGCTTCGTGTCTCTTAGAAATGATGCAGGGAGTCTCTTGTGCATACTCTCTGTAAGGTTTGTGTTTCTCCCATGGCTAGGCTTGGTCTGATGGTGACCAGAGTGGAAATGATTGTTAAGGTGGAGAGTTTCCCTGAAGGGTGGGGTTTTGAATTTAAGTGCCTGGGCGTCCAGGTAGGTGGAGTGAGAGAGTGTATAGGGCGGGTAGAGGCAGTGCTGGTTGGAACTGTGTCAGATGGGGGAGTCCATTATGTGTTGAGCAAGCAACTGGCAAAGTGAAGTGATATGGATCTGAGATCATTCAGATAGAATTGATGGACTGGAGAGAAACTGCGCTGAGTCATGCGATTAAAAACCAGTTCCACGTTATAGGTATTGAGGAGCATCCCAAGCTGGGATTTATGTGTACTGTCTCCACTTGTTTGGTTACTCATCCTGCAAAGAATCACTGAGTGACACTGTGCGCCTGGCACCATGTTTGGTTTGGGAATGCAGTGGTGCACAAAACACATGTGGCTCCTGCCTCCATGGAGCTTACAGTCTAGACGTAAAGACAGATACTGATTCATTAAACAGTGTGACAAATTCAACAGAATTCAGAATTTCAGGCCCCACCTCGACCTGCTGAAAGAGAATCTCCATTTAATATAACTATTATTTGCACAAAGTTTAAAAAACCGATGTACATTTGTGAAGAGCATTTGTGAATATTATGTTTTAGTCCCATTTTCACCTTCCCAGCATAGTGGCTGGCATAACAAGAGGTTCTTGGTAAGGAAATGAATGAATGAATACTAAATTTGTACAAAGCGAGAGGCTGTATGGATTTGATTCATTCTGGCCTAAAACTCAGGGTTACGGTCCGCCTTCAATGTTTTATCAAGCTCTAAAAATTGATTTGCAGTCCCCATTAATTTTTAAATGTGTGTCAGAAAATATTTTCTTTGGCTTCCTCGTGACCAAAGAGTGTGTGTGTTAATTAAGGCCAGCGATGGCTTTCTCTTGTGTCTTCCCTGCTCTCCCCTCCCTCCCCAGCCACCGTCCCTGCTGAGTTGTATTGTAGAACCAGTTCTGAAAATAGTAGCCAGGACGCTCACATTGTCACTTGGGAGGGAGCCCGGCTACCTCAGATGTGTGCTGGCCAACATGGGGACTGTGAGATGGTCAGATCTCTTAGAAACGATGCAGACTGCCAAGTGATAACCCAAATTAATCTTTTATTCATTTATAATTCTTCAAATGATTTTTATTTAGTACCATTAAGTGATTCATGTATTCTTCACAGGAAGTCTCCTGTGCATACTCTCTGTAAGGTTTGTGTTTCTCCCATGGTTAGGCTTGGTCTGATGGTGACCAGAGTGGACATGATTGATAAAGGTGGAGAGTTTCCCAGAAGGGTAGGTAGGGTTTTGAATTTAAGTGCCTGGGCATCCGGGTAGGTGGAGTGAGAGAGTATATAGGGCTGGTAGAGGCAATGCTGGTGGTAACTGTGGCAGATGGGGGAGTGCATGAGCCATCTTGCCCTTGGTTGCATGGAAAGACAACGTGGGATCGTGGCATGACCCCATCAGCCAGAAGTGCAGGGTCCAAAACCAGATTCACCCAAAATCAATTCACTCCAAGACCAGTCTGTGAATTGTAGAGGATTTTTGAGGTTTTCTTCTATCCCTTCGGTGTGCATGCCCCTTTATCTGCCCAGACCTTTGCATTGCAACAGCCTTAGGGCACTCTTCTAGATTGGGGCCCAGGTGTTTGTCTGGCAAGGGCTGGGCAGACCAAGGGTAGGAGCCAAAACCTTTGTGCAGAAATCCTTAATTCAGTGAGTGTGTTCCTGGTGAATTTGGTCACACACTTGTCACCAACATTGCCTATAAAAGACAAATCCAAAGAACCAGACCTTACAGTTTGTCAAGCAGCACCTCCCAGTATATCCAGGTTTTAATCAGAAATATTCAGTTTTTAAATGTTGGTCACTGATTCAGATGATTTTTTAAAAAATGTCTGCAAAGGCAAATTGAACCCTCTGCCCTTAGGAAACCACGAGATAGAAGCTTTTCTGTAAAGGTTGTAGGCAATACGGGAAATTAGAAATACTGGAGAAGTTTGAGTAATTACATGGTCTCATACTTATAATACCTTATAGTTTACAGGATACCTTCAAGAAAGTTACATCATTTGGGCTTCCCTGGTGGCGCAGTGGTTGAGGGTCCGCCTGCCGATGCAGGGGACATGGGTTCGTGCCCCGGTCTGGGAGGATCCCACATGCCTTGGAGCGGCTGGGCCTGTGAGCCATGGCCGCTGAGCCTGCGCGTCCGGAGCCTGTGCTCCGCGACAGGAGAGGCCGCAGCAGTGGGAGGCCTGCGTACCGCAAAAAAAAAAAAAAAAAAAAAGTTACATCATTTGATTTTCATGATAATCCTGTGATGTTGTTAAAGCTCATGCTACCATTCCCATTTCACAGAGAAAGTGAGATTGAGAGTAAATAACTTGCCCAAGGTTATTTGGTCATTGGCATTGCTTGTTCCTTTACATCAGTAAAGGAATGGTACTCAGTTACCATGTGGCAAGCACTTCAGACACATTGTCTCATTAATCCTTCCAACAAGGTGTAAGGAACCTCATTTTAAAGATTAGAAGCATACACTATTAACATTAAGTAGCATTTATCAAGCCTCCCTGTAGTGAAGCCTTCTATGTGTGCTAAAGGTATGAAATGGACTGTGTCATTGTATTCTCGTAATAGGCACTCTAGGTAGAAATTCGGTATTCTTAACGTTCCCAATTTTACAGAAGAGGATGAAGATTTTTTAAAAAATGGTTAAGTGACTTGGCCAGGGTTATATAACCAATTAGCAGTGAAGTTGGCATTTGAATCCCAGGCTGTCCTCTTCCAAGTTCTTTGTCACTGCCATGTGCCCAGCGCTCCCAATGCCTATACATTCGATTAACCCAAATGAAATTGCTGATACTCGACAGTTTGTCTTTTACAACAGCAATTATGTACGGTTCAACCTAATAATATGTGCTTTTATCTGTCTCCAATTGATCTTAAAACTAATTTCCAGAAAGAGGAAACAATGATGAATAAGTGGGTTTTGGGGAGGAGTTTGTAATTGCATTGAGAAATCTGCTAATCACTTATTAACTTCAGAAAGCCCTGAACTTGACAACTGAGGAAAATCCACACATATTTGGCAAATTTAACTAGAACTTTTCTTTTTCAAACATTTATTTCTGTCCTAAACTGAGGATGCCTAAGTTTTAATTGATTCTTTTTTTTTTTTTTGCGGTACACGGGTCTCTCATTGTTGTGGCCTCTCCCGTTGCGGAGCACAGGCTCCGGATGCGCAGGCCCAGCGGCCGTGGCTCACGGGCCCAGCTGCTCCGTGGCATGTGGGATATTCCTGGACTGGGGCACGAACCCGTCTCCCCTGCATTGGCAGGCGGACTCTCAACCACTGCACCACCAGGGAAGCCCTTAATTGATTTTTAAATGATGGTAGTTTCATGAACATTGCTTTGGCTTAATGGCACTGAAAATGACTGATAATGATTGCAAAATTATAATTATAAAATCATGAATAAAGGGTCCTATCTTTTAGTCACATCTTTCAGTGTAAGATTCTTATTTGCAGACATTGGTCTTACTTTAACCTCTAAGTCAAAAACGTACATGATGTTTTTGTATAATAGTGATCATAAGGAATTAGAATTAGATTCGTTAGAGGTTTGTCTCATCTTTTGTCCACGGTGAAGATTACTGTGTAAATAGTTAGCTGTTTTACTTACCTAAACCTCACTAACAGTCTTCAGTTCATGAAAACAGTCAATGCTGCGGCTGTGTTCCAACTTAATCAAAGGCACGATTCATCCTTTGGTTGTAACCTCTTTAGAAATGCGGGTTGAGTCTTGGTTCATACATTTGTTCATTCTTCCCTATGCTTTTGTTAGTCCCTGAAAACACACATGGATGCCTTTTCTTCAAGCTAGTTTTGTTCAATCCCTATACCTTTACGTTGGAAACCTGAAAGAAGTTTTTTGAAGAGGTTGAAATATTACTTTCTGTGAAAGAACTGTAATGATTGAATTGAATACAAGCCCCCACAATGCACTTACCACGTTTCTATTTGGTTTCCTATAAATTCAAACATGGTGCCTGGTCGTCTGCCGCTCTTTTTAATTTGCATTTTCAGGGTTCCCCTGCTGAAACATGCTGTTTACACCACTCTCAAAGAAAGTGGGTGCATATACTCATAAATTTGATGATTCAAAAAATATTTTAGAGAAATAGTGTTAAGAAAGAAATTTTAATTATAAACATAAATTTAATGGATATAAATTCTTTATCACCTATGTGTGTCATGCTGAGCAACATATTACTGTCTCCTTTTCTTTTTGTGCTTGTATAATAAAATGTGTATTTTATACAATTATGTGCTGAGGTTAGACAATGCGGTAAGATTCTTGGGAAGAAACTGTGTACAGGATTTGTTATTATTTACAAATTATACCTTACTAAGCATAGAATTACAAACGTTACTTAGGCTTTTTTTTTGTTTTTTGGCTGCGGTGGGTCTTTGTTGCGGCGTGTGGGCTCTTCATTGGTGGTGCACAGGCTTCTCTCTAGTTGCGGCACGCAGGCTTAGTTGCACCGAGTCATGTGGGATCTTAGTTCCCTGACCAGGGATAGAACCCACATCCTCTGCTTTGGAAGGCGGATTCTTTACCACTGGACCACCAGGGAAGTCCCTACTTACGGTTTTTTTTTTTTTTTTTTTTTTTTTTTTGCGGTACGTGGGCCTCTCACTGTTGTGGCCTCTCCTGTTGCAGAGCACAGGCTCCGGACGCGCAGGCTCAGCGGCCATGGCTCACGGGCCTAGCCGCTCCGCGGCATGCAGGATCCTCCTGGACCGGGGCATGAACCCGTGTCCCCTGCTTCAGGGGCCACCAGAGAAGCCCCCTACTTACGATTTTTTGAAGGACTCAATATGATCTGTTTTCCTGGCCTAACTCCTTTGATGTGAGAGGGTGAATGGATCAATGGCATTCTGATGTTGATTTTTTTTATCATGTAGTCACTGAATATTATTGATTATAAGCTGTATTTTTCAAACTTTGGCCATTCATGACTCACCTTCATGATTTTGTCTATATCTTAACATAGTATCTTGTATTTCAGGTTTTCTTTAAAAGAACTCAATTTTTACCTTAGGTGTTCAAAAGGAAACTCATCGTTACCATTGCTGTTATTTACTCAATTAATTTCTTATTAAATATAGCTGCTTTTTTAAACTTCAGGTTTAACTGCAAGTTTAAAAAAGTCAGTTTTATAAAGTATTGCTTTATCACTTAAGTTTTAGAAGTAAATGTTATATTTTACTACCATCACTTACTAGTTAGATTTTTCTACTACACATTAAATATATACACACATTAGGGCTTCCCTGGTGGCGCAGTGGTTGAGAGTCCGCCTGCCGATGCAGGGGACACGGGTTTGTGCCCTGGTCCGGGAGGATCCCGCGTGCCGCCGAGCGGCTGGGCCTGTGAGCCATGGCCACTGAGCCTGCGCGTCCGGAGCCTGTGCTGTGCAATGGGAGAGGCCACAACAGTGAGAGGCCCGCGTACTGCAAAAAAAAAAAAAAAAAAAAAATACACATATTAAAATAAAAATTAAAATGTAAAAACCCATCCAGGCACCACTCAAAGTCACTTAGCACACACGACAGTCAGACCTGAGGCAAACTCTGGGGGAAGTGGCTAAAAGTGAAAATGGGCACTTACTAAACGAGTGACCCATGAGGGGTGCCACTGTCGACACAAGAGTTTCCTCTTAAAACTGGGTGAGGATTTGTTCCAACCACACATGACCTTGAGAGTCAGGCCTGCCATTCAGTTAGAGAGACGCCACGTGGTGTTCACTTTCCTTTTTACAAAAATATTGCCCTGGTTCCCTCTTGAGGAGTCCCCTTATTAATGGAGGGTGACCTCAACTTTGTTGGCCTGTAAGGGTGCCGGCAGTAATGAATTTGTTATTTTGTGTGCCACTCTCTCTAAATTGGATTCTGCATTATGCTGGTGCGTATATGTAAGAAGGTGACCGATTGAAATTCAAATGTAATGAGGATGAAGCTCTGCCATTCAGCACAGACGCCTTTGTTTTTAACCCTAGTAGGTTCTTTGCCCCATCACAATGCAGCTTTCCTCCTGGCTTCCGAAATCACCATGTCTAACTGGATAGGACTGACATGTTTTCTAACCCATTCTAGAAATGAAATACAGTTTGTTCTGGTTTTCTAGTTTAAAAAAAATTTTTTTAATGGGCTAAGAGATTTGGATTTGCAGTCTTGAGAGAAACAAAGTATTCTTTCTGAAACATGCAAATGTGTCTCTCCATCACCTAGGAAACTATTATGGGACACCCAAACCTCCTAGCCAGCCACTCAGTGGGAAAGTGATCACGACGGATGCCTTGCAAAGCCTTCATTCTGGCTCCAAGCAGTCAACCCCAAAGCGAACCAAGTCCTACAATGATATGCAAAATGCTGGCATAGTCCTCGCGGAGAATGAGGAAGAGGATGATGTTCCTGAAATGAACAGTAGTTTTACAGGTAAAGACGTGATGATGTTCTCCCTCGGTGGACTTAGGGAAGGAGGGCTGAGGGAGGCTTTTGTGAAGAGTTACAAGAAGGTTTCTATTCTTAGGAGGAATTTGGAAGGATCGCCAGAATTCAAACTCTGACCACATGGAGCTTGGGGAAGAGATGGTCTTTTCCCTGGTCTGTTTTTCATGCTTCTTGGCAAGAGTATTTTAACTTCACCCAGCTATCTTAAAGGGGCAGGAGGGCAGTCTTTGTGGAAGGAAATCAAGAATAATCAGCATCCTTTCTTTCTGTTCAAAATGATATCCATGAGAATCTTTTTTGTTCATTCATTACTTAGTCTTGACACTGCTCCATCATAATTATGTCTGATTGCTTGTAAAGACAAATAGGAGAATTTGTTTAATAGTTTAATATCACTTGATGCTGTGTGGAAGGCTAGCAGCATCCTTTTTTCTCATACCTTTGCAAGTAGAGATACAGTGGAAATAAATCATGTGTTAACTTATGCAAATTGTACTATATTCCCTAAGAGGGAAAAGATGAAAAAGTAATAAATACTATAAGATTCTATACTGCATATGTATTTTATATTATATAGCATATATTACTCATTGCATTATATTTTTATATATACATTCAGGGCTCTCTACGCCCAAGCTTAGGTAGGCTGTATTTTATGAGGGGATCTTCAAGGACAAGTCCTCTGAATAGGGATGTACAGGTTAGGAATTGCACGTTCCCTGGAGGCACCATTCACAGAGGCTGTGATATACGTTCCTCGGGTTAGTGCACTGACCCAGAACTGTTCAGTAATATTTTTGACTCTTTGGGGGTTTGACCTTATATAGTAACTCACAATGTCGCAGCTGAATAAGACATGAGCTACTCTTTGATAATGTTGTGACTTTGAAGACCGCTTGTTTTTTCTGTTTTTCCTATACTTATTTTCTTTGATATTTTAGAGTTACAGTTCTGTATTTTCCTCCTTGTGCTACCAAGTCTACTAGGATATTTAGAAAAAAGTTTGTGTTTGTTGAATGCTTTCTCCTGCCTGTATGGGCCTTTCTGAAGCCTAAAATTTTTCAAGGCAACAATTTGAAAAAAATTTTGATGACTTATCATCGTAACGGTAACCCACCCCTTCCATAAGAAGCACTAGGGAAAGGAAGAGTCCTGGCTTGCTGTCTTAGCTTTGTTCATGGTAGCTGTCTTATTATGAACATAGTCTCTAACTGCTCTCATCTGTAAAATGACTGGTTAGGATCAGATCACATCTAGGTTCCCCCTTCCAGCTCTAAGAATTTGAGTCCAGGAAAATTTCCATTTTCTCAATTAGAATGGATTAGGCCAGTGGCTGACCTACAGTTGCAATATCTGGAATAAATTTACCCATTGCTACATATTTGTTTATTGAAATCAGTTAATTTCATCCACTTCAAAATATTTTATCCGTTTATAGTAGTCCTCACCGAAATAAAAGCAGATTATGAAAAAAAAAGTCAATACTTCCTTGAAAAAAAAATAGCCACTATTTTAATGTCTTGATCTTCCAACAAATAAGAATAGCAAATTATGATATAACCCAAAAATGTAGATCTGGTCACAGAAATAGAAAGACCTTGGGGGTAACATGCATCGAAGCAGTTCTGCCAAGCTGACTGGATGGTCCCCAAGAAGCTTGGGTGCCTTTATTTGTCCTCCATTAACTAAGTAGATTTCTCGGTACAAAGCAAGAACAGAGTAGGGATAGTTGAGTGTAGGTCTTGATGCTTTTCCAATTTCTAACCACTGTAAATCTCTGTCTCTAGAAGCCAGGCCTCAGAAAATCTGACCTCATAACGTCCCTACTTGAACTCCTGGTGTCGGGGGAAAAAAAAAAAAAACCACCTGGGCCTGGGTCATCATTGCTAAAGGCAGTCTGATCATTAGTTTCTGCACAAAAAAAGAAAGCCAAGTGGCGCCTGATGGGATGCATGGAGAGAGACTTGATTCTGAGATATACAAGTGATAGGGCATCTTCAATACGGAAGGGATATTTTGAATAAATGCCTCCTGACTTACCAAACTACAAGTATGACAGCTGACAACATGTCATACCCTGACTCATATGAATTCTTTCAAATAATTGAGACTACCCAGTCTGTGATATGTGTATCAAGCTAGCTGTGTCAAAGCATCTTGCGCTCCGAACCTCTTTAAGTAGCAATCCACCAGCTGCTTCGAGCACAGAGTGGCAGTACCATAATGAAGTCTTGACTCCTGGTTGAGCCATGAGTGTCAGATTCAAATGTACAAACACTATGGAGCTATTTAAAATGATATTTACCAGGATATTTTTAATAATAGGCTCTTGGTACGATCTCAGCTGACTTCTGCTTGGTTCTTTTGAAGGGGGCACAAAATGTCTAAATAACATGCCTAAATAACATTAGCACTATCTGCTGATAAAAGAGCAGGGAGTTTAAGGCCAGGAGCATCCTGGGGAGGTCGCTTCTTCCTTCCTTCCTTCCTTTCTGCAACCAAAGATGGAGGCAGGAGCCGAGTAATGAGAAGTCATCCCAGATTCTCACTGTAGAACTTGACTATTGAACACAAGGCAGTAGGACAGTCTCCTACAAGTTATGCCCAAATTACAGACCTAAAGGAGGCCCTGGAGAGAGAACACTGTTAATTTGTGCTTCGTGAAGGTAGACTTACACTGTTCGGCAAAGCACACAGTTATTTATACAAATAAATTAAAACATTTGTGAAAGTATTTTATTCATTATAGACAACTTGAAAAATATATAACAAACCACCGCAACTAAAAAGTTGCTGATCCATCCATTAACCACCTCTAAGAGACACCCAAAATGTTATTTAATTGTGTTCCTAAGCTTGATTTCCCAACAGCCTCCCTATTGTTGAACATTAGACTGCCGATGCTTCTTTTTCATTAGCAGTTAATGGTAAGATATTGCTTTGGAATGTCAAGAGATAATGATATTACCAAAAGAGCTAATGGTTCCCCAGTGCTCTGTGGCAGGCACTTTGCTAAGCTCTCATGCATATACTAGGGAGGTCTAATTGCTTGTCCAGTGTCGCAAAGCCAGTGAGGATGAAAGCTGTCATTTCAGCCCAAAAAGTCTGACTCCAGAATCTGCGTGGCTCATCCACTGTGTCATTTGTGTTTTAAGTCAAGTTTATTAGCCCTTTGTAGCCTCAAAGGTTTTGACTGGTTATGTACACAGTGAGGGAGGCACATAAATCTGAATGCATGTGTAATTTAAAATAAGCTCCAGAATGTATATTTGACATGAGCTTATGTTGTCAGAGTCACCTTCAAATGCTCCCAAGTGTGTCAGTGTATGTAAATGCTGGGAAGCTTCTGATTTACCATGAATGAACATGTTTTACATGTTTATTTACGGTTATGAATCATTTTCACAGGTATCCTATAAACCTCCTGGAGATCTTGATAGGCAGCCTAAGTATTATCTTCCCCATTTTGCAGATGAGAACACTGAGGAATAGTGTGTGTTAATGAGCTCACTAGACTATGCAAGAATCCAGCCTCCTGTTTGCTTACCCAGTCTGTGTTCCAGTAATTCATTCTACCTGTCCTCTTTGGATGCATTGGCAGTCTTTAGTAAGAGAGTGATAGCAGTGCTCTTAAATGTTTGGTAAATTAAATGAAAGAGTTTTTGAAGTCAGAGCATATGTAAAGTCAAAGCCATGATTAGAACTATGAAATTTTGGAATCTGCCCTATGTGTGCCCCAATCTCTCATTTTTGGACTTCTGATTTTCTTTCAGAGAATGAGATTGTTTTAAGGTTCTCCCGAACTAGAAGGAAGAAACAGAAAACCAAACATATCAAGTTGTATACATTAAATATCTATCACCTTTTTTTAACAATTAACCAGATGGGAGGAATTCTTTGACAATGTACATGTGTATCAAATCATCACAATGTGAATTTTAAATATCTTACAGCTTTGTCAATTATACCTCAGTAAAGCTGAAAAATTAATATCTATAGCTTTTTGTATGTCAATCATATGTAAATAAAGCTTTTTTTTTTTAAGAAGACACTGAAAACATATAAAATAAAATATATTTGGATAATTTAAAATAAGGTCTAGTTGCTGGAGGGATTTCTTATTTCTCTAGTAAATTAAAATTACATATATATTTTTTCAGTGAGCTAATATTCCCTTCATGTAGTTGAGGTTTTGAAGTACCGGCAGGACTCCTTCCTCCCCCCTTCTTCCCCTCCCATTTCCATGAATCGTGTACCTTCAGGATTAAACCAAGTTGTTTCTCTTTTCATATTTAGTGGCCCACCTGTGGCCACCACTGTTTTGCTGTTACATCCAGTTTCTATTAAAATAGGTTAATTAAAATGTTTCAGTAAAATTATTGGAATGTCTACTATTGTCCCAGCACTTCTCTGACTCTTAAGTATCATATTAATAGATGATCACTGACCTCGACCCTTGGTGTTTCCAGTAGCACATCCAAGTCCTGAGCTCTGTTGAGCACTCACTGAGCTCCAGGCACTTTTGCAGGCGTTTTTCATGTAGTTCCCTTTTTGTGGTGTGTGTGTGTTATGCCCATTTTACAGATGAGGAAACAAATGCTCAGAAAGGTAAAGTCTCTTCTAAAGTCACACGGTTAGAAGTAGGCACACTATGATTTGTTCTGTGGTTTGCTGTCAAATCCATCCTTTTTCTGCCTATTTGTAATGAATTGGCAGCCTGAGGGCCAGCTCTGACCTGCAAACAAAAATTAATAATAACAACTTTAATGAATAAGATGATGTTTACTGTACTGAGTGCTTTACATAAACTAGTCCTCCCCACAACCTTATGAGGTAAGTACTGTTATTATCCCCACTTTACAGATAAGGAAACTAAGGCACATAGAGGTTGAGTGTGTTTCCCAAGTTAGTCAAGAGTAAAGCCAGGATTCAAACTCAAGCATTCTGGCTTCAGAGTCAGTGCTTATAATCACTATCTTTCATCTTCTTGCTTGTGCTACACCACTTTATTTTTAAAAGGAATTAGGATTGGAAAATTAGAAGGTTTTGCATAAAAATATAGATTTCCACCTTCTCGAAAAAATCAGAAATCCGGAAACCCTGAGTACAGTTTTCCCCAGGATGCTAATTGTCTGGCGCTGAGTTCTCTGCTCCTTTCAGAAAGGATACACCCTCTCCAGTGTTCTAGACATACATCATTTGTGTCTCCGACCTGGCATCAGTGGTCATAGGAATTTGTACCCCGAGGCTGCACCGTACCCTGTCACATTGCCAGCTGAGCAAAACCCCTCCTAGAAGCTCAAGGTTCTAGTGATTTTTTGTTGTTGAGCAATTTTTGTATCTCTGTCTTCAAAGTATAATGCTTGTACTTGAATCTCCATCGCCTGGGTGCTCTCAAAATACACGTTTTTGAACCTAATTCCAAATCTGTTGTCTGAAGTAGGGAGCCATGTCTGCATTTTAGCAATCTCTGCATGGACTTCACTGGTAGCACAGTGGTTGACTCCACACGCCCAATGCAGGGGGCCTGGGTTCGTCCCTGGTCAGGGAATTAGATCCCACACGCATGCTGCAACTAGGAGTTCACATGCCACAACTAAGGAGCCCACATGCTGCAGCTAAGGAGCCGGCGAGCAGCAACTAAGGAGCCCCCATGCCACATCTAAGACCTGGTGCAACCAAATAAATAAATAAATATTAAACAAAACAAAACAAACAAACAAAAATCTCTCCAGGTGATTCTTACATACACTTAAGCTTAAGAAGGGTACCTTCCAATGATGTACCAGAAATGAATACATTTTGGCTCCTAGAGAATTAAGGGTGAATCTCAATTCTTGCCATGTTTTGAATTTTTGCTACTGATCAGTAATTTCAAAATTTTTCTTCCATAGTGGCCTAATTTCCTCTTTTTCCTTCAAACTTATAGTTGTTGTATTAACCTGCACTCATTGGTGCAAATTGCAAAATCAACTCAGATCGGTTTCAGCAGGAAAGGGAATTTAGGAGATCAAGCAATTGAAGAGGCCAGGAGTACATGAAATCAGAGAGGCTTCATCAGGGGTATTAGGTGACTTTCTCTGTATTTCATCTCTGCTTTCCTCTACATGAGTTGAATTTTCAGACAAGTCTTGCCAAGCTTTACAACATGGGAATCTATCAGCTTAATAACTTCAGCATCAAGAGGCTACCTCTTGCTTGATAGTTCCAGCAAGCACTTCCATGCCTACATTAGTTTGCCTTGGACCATGTGCTCGATCCAGTCATAAAGGCAAGAGTGATATGGGTGTGACTTGGGCCCACTGCATGAACTTGGAGTGGGTATAAGTCAGTCCCCACCTGGACCACATGGACCTTGAATGGAGGAGATGATTTCCAAATGGAGATCTGAGCGGTTGTACCAGAAGACGAGGGGGTAGATGCAAGGCAGGGAAAAGCCACTTGGCCTCATCAACGGCGGTGGATTTTTGGTGGAGGTGGTTATTTAATAGGCTTGACATGTCCTCCATCCAACTTTTGGATTACCTTTATTCTCATGTGTGTTGTTGGGAGCTATTGATCGGGGGAAGATTTGAAAACAGCCTTTTATTATTCCTCAGTCTGCTTTGAGTAAATCAGAAATGTCTGCAGGAGAATTACTGTGGGAGATAGAAAATGACTACATCCCCAGATTAATATGTTTTAAAGCCCCATGGAGATTGAGAATGTCAACAATGCCGTTTGTGGAGACTTCGATGACATCACCTCTTGATGTTTCTAGTTAATAAGAAGGCAAGGAGATTCAGGTACTTAGAGCCTTCAGGACTCAAGTCAAAGCAGTCCACCAACACAATACTGTTCTGGAGGTCACTGTCCTGGTTTTCACAGTAACATTCTCCTCACTTTTCCCAAGGAGGCTAGAATCTGACTGAGTAGTAGAGCTGTCTTTATATTCTAAACTTTTTGGAATTGATTTTTTTCTCGCCTCCAAAAGTCCTCTTCAGTCATGAAACCAAATGATACCTACGGGATGAGAGCACAGCTCAGTCTGTGACCTGATGGCCTTCTTAGTTTAAGGCACTTGAGGGTTTGAGTCATGAATGTGTTTCTTCTTTGATATTTCCAAGATTGTGAGCAATTCATTATTTGAGCATGTTTTCCCCTTCTTTCTTTTTCAGTAAAATAAAGTTGATTCATCATTTTGATGGTTTCAATTAAAAGAACTTTCATCTAAATAAAACAGTATAGGGCTTCCCTGGTGGCGCAGTGGTTGGGAGTCCGCCTGCCGATGCAGGGGACGCGGCTTCGTGCCCCGGTCCGGGAGGATCCCGCATGCCGCGGAGCGGCTGGGCCCGTGAGCCATGGCCGCTGGGCCTGCGCGTCCGGAGCCTGTGCCCCGCAATGGGAGAGGCCACAACAGTGAGAGGCCCGCGTACTACAAAAAAAAAAAATAAATAAAACAGTATAGTCGATGTCCAGCAATTAGGAAAGGATGAAGGCTTTTAAGAATATAGATGCCCACAGTAGTGAGCACCTCAGTTTGGGGTATGATTTTTTTTTTTTTTTTTGGGGGGGTATGATTGACGATGTTTTTTTTTCTCTCCCCATGATTAAACAGCCGATTCTGGTGACCAAGAAGAGCACAGTCTTCAAGAAGCAACGCTCCCGCCTGTCAATAGTAGCATCATCGCCGCTCCCATCACGGACCCTTCTCAGAAGTTCCCTCAATACCTACCTCTTTCTGCAGAGGATAATTTAGGTCCTCTACCTGAAAACTGGGAGATGGCCTATACCGAAAACGGAGAAGTCTATTTTATAGAGTAAAGTACCATTATTTCTACCTGAATCTCTCTCTTTCTCCATTTCCCTTCTTTCTCTTTTTCTAGCAGCTACTGATGTAAATTTATTGTAAAAGGACTGATCGTGTGCTGATGGTCTTCTCTCCTACGATTTAACAAGCCTTGTACAAAAAAGCAATTAGCATAACATCCTAATCATTGAAACTGAAGAGCTGGAGGAAGCATAAGATTAATAATTTCCCTAAAGAGTTAGACAACTAAACTGTGGTGTATATATAAATTATGGTATTATATATGAAGAATATATCTAGCTGCTTAGAATATATAAATCCTTTGCTTATTTTTTCTTAATTGGGTTGTAGTTTCCTTTTTTTTTTTTTTTGAGTTCTTCATATATTCTGGATACAATTCCTTTATTATATGCGTGATTTGCAAACATTTTGTCCAAGTCTGGCTTTTCTTTCCATTGTCTTAACTGTGTCTTTTGAAGAGCCAGAAGTTCTTAATTTTTATGAAGTCTAGTTTATCACTTTTTTTTTCCCCTTGTGGATTGTGTTTTTAGTGTAGAAGCTAAGAAATCTTGGCCTAACTCAAAGTCAAAATGCAGTCTTTTTCTGCTATATTTCTTTTAGAAGTTGTATAGTTTACATTTAGGTCTGTGATCCATTTTAAGTTAATTTTTTTGCATGGTGCAAGGTATAAGGATTGAAGTTTGAGAATATAGAGATGTGAAAAGTCTTTCAAAATTAAAAACTTAATATTATATAGTTAAATATTGAACAAATAACCTGTACTGGAAAGGAAAAAATTACATAAAACTGAAACCATTCTAGAAAATCTAAGATAATGTAATTTCTTAACCAACACTCAATTTCTTAAATGTTGTACTTTGGCTCTATTGTTGAGATTCCCTATTAAGATTCACCATAGTTTTATGTACCATAAAAAAGAAAAACAAAATGATCAATTAATATATAAAATAATTAAAAACATAGGTAAGTCTGTTCTTCTCAAATACTGCGTGTTGACCAAAAAGTTCATTTGGGTTTTTCCATAAGATGTTATAGAAAAACCCGAAAGAACTTTTTTGGCCAACCCAATAGATTAGTGTTGAAGATCTGCTGTTCAGGGAACAATAACAAAGGACATTTTTGAATAACATATGAAGTGTCTCACCTTTGTAAAATATATGGGCATATACACATATCTGCTGTGTTATTATATGTGTATATTTGTTTTCCGTGAATATGTAGATAGAGTTCTATGTCTAGAAAAATTCTGGAAGTATCTATTAACACTTGAGTTTGAGTTAAGTAAGGAATTTAAAGAATTTATTTTCTTAACTACACTATACATGTCTGTGGGGTTTGAATATATATTTCCACTCAAATAATATTCTAGCATATATTTTGTAATTAGAAAAATCAGCAAGGGTAAGAAAGTATAATTTTCCTAAGGACATGGGAGTGAGGGAAAAGGCTTAGGTCTCGTAACACCCTCTTTCAGAACTAACCTGGGAAATCGGAGATGAGTGAACTATACCTCCTGGGTTATTTTCCAACCAGAAGGAGGGGACAGTCCATATTTCTGTCTTCATGTTCATGACGAATGCTTATTGCAGACAGGGGTGGATGATGAAGTCTTTTCCTGGGAGTTAGGGAAATATAGTGGTTAAGAGCTCCCCTAAAAAACTCATGTTGTTTCTACCCCTTACTATTTGTATGATCTTGGGAACTTGAGTTTGCCTCTCTGCATCTCAGTTTTCCTTGTGTGTAGAAGGACATGAATGTTGTGGATCATGCCTACCCTGTCAGATTTTCGTGAGAGTTAGATGAGGTAATGGATGTAAAGCGTGGGCTAGTATTAATTACTGAGCATTATTGTTATTGTTACCATTTTTATCATCATTTGGTTACCACAGAGGAGTTTAAATGTTATAAAAATGGATGTTACCTATAAGCTTAGAATTTTGTACTTAGCTTTTGCAATAAATTGCCTTTAAAGTTATGTCCATTAGTAAGGAAAAATTATGTTGAGCAAAGGAAAATATAACAGAGGAATTCCTAATACAGAGTAATATGTGAAACTCAAATTTTTAGAAAAGAATGTATCAATAGGGTCTTCCCTGGTGGCCCAGTGGTTAAGAATCTGCTTGCCAATGCCGGGGTCACAGGTTCGGGCCCTGGTCCGGGAAGATCCCACATGCTGCGGAGCAGCTAAGCCCGTGTGCCACGACTACTGAGCCTGTGCTCTAGAGCCTATGAGCCACAACTACCGAGCCCTCGTGCCACAACTACTGAAACCCACACACTGCAACTACTGAAGCCTGTGCACATAGAGCCCATGCTCTGCAACAGGAGAAGCCACCGCAGTGAGAAGACCACGCACCGCACACTGCAACGAAGGGTAGCCCCTGCTCACCACAACTAGAGAAAGCCTGTGCGCAGCAACAAAGATCCAACGCAGCCAAAAATTAAAAATAAATAAAATAAACTTATAAAAAAAAGAATGTATCGATAATTTTGCTCAAGACTGACTTGATGAATTTGAAAAAAGAAAGTTGGTTATTTTGATGGTTAGTGAGGACTGTGCTTAGTAAAAATGGTTAGTAAAGACCTAAGACTGTGGCTGATTTATAGGAGAGTACAGTGATTTGCTCACTTTTCATAACCTAATTTAGCTTTTAACCAATGCCAGGCCAATCTTCATTGGTCTAATGTTTAATAGAAAATTTATGCAAAAGTATGGCTTATTATGACAACTCTGTGATTTGGTCTGCAGCTATCAAATTCTGTAGGTATTAAATTATTAGATAATACCATTTTTATTTTAGCCTAATTATATATCCTGGTTAATGGGTTTTCGAGTGTCCTTCGTTCTGAAGAACTTCATCTTAGAGTATCTTACATTGAATAGCAAGTTAAATTTCTATAGAATCAGACCTACCTTGTTTTACATATATGTGTCTATGTTAGCTTTACAGTTTATGGGAAATCTAAGAAATACCGGAATTTAAGAACATTAAAAAAGTAAGCATGGACTTACAAACTCTGGATATTATAAAGAAAACGGACATAAGAAGACTTCAAAAGGAGATAAAAATGAGGCAGACTGGCTGGGGAACTTGGGATCACAGAAATGACAGGTGGTGAGTTCCCTGAGTTTTCATTTTACCTCATATAACCCAGACTTGGAGCTGAAGAAGCTAGTAATTCAGAAGCACCAACAAGTGGAGACCAAATAGCAAAGCCCTCATAAAAGCCTACTCTCTCTAGCCAGAGGACCAGGAAGGGTATCCTGCAAGGCAGGAAGCTTTTATTGAATAACTGCTGGGCTTCAGCCAACAAGACACAAAAGCCTGTGCTCCCACCTCTACCAGCAAAGATCAGTGAGAAGCCTAGTCCTCTACCCTTCACAGGATGTAACTAGGATCTCAAACCTCCCTGCAAGTGTGGTGTCCAAAAAGGCTCAGAAGATAACTGGGACTTTGTAGCCCGGCAGTAATGAGCACTCCCCCTTTCTTCATCTAAGTTTAATGGAGACCACGTTGGGGGAGCCTGGATGCCCATCCTGACATGGCAGTAACAAGGCAGCCTCTCTCCCCACTGGGGTAGTGGCAGAGGAGGTTTGGTGAAGAGTCAGCATTTTTACCACCAGTGGTATAGTGGCCCCCAGCCTCCTCAGAGAGTTAGTGGGAACAGTAATAAGGCACTCCTACCCCTCCCAGCCAAGCTGGTGTCAGAAGAGCCCTAGTGTGGAGCTGGAACTCCCATCTCTACCCAGTAGTAACAAGGAACTCCTCACCCTCTTGGGTGGGATACAGCCAAAGGAGTGATGAGAGGTAAATTTATAGCACTACACATATATATTAGAAAAGAGGAGAAGTCTATAATCAATAATCTGAGGCCCCAATTTAAGAGCTTAGAAAAGAAAAGCAAATTAAATGTGAAATAAGTGGAAGGAAACAAAGGGCAGAAATTAATGAAATCAAAAACAGCAGAGATAATCAATGAAACAACCAGCTGATTCTTCAAAAAGATTAATAAAATTGAAGAACCTCTAGCAAGATTGACAAAGAAAAAATTAGAGAAGGTGTGAATTACCAATATTAAAATTTAAACAAAGAATTACTGCAGACCCTGAAGACATCAGAAAGATGCGAAAATGCTGTCAGAAAGTTTTGACATATAAACTTGACAACTTAGATGAAATAGACCAAATTCTTTGAGAAGCATGATCTACCACAACTCATCCAATATGGAATAGGTAATTTAAATAGCCCTAATGAATTTATAATTTAAAAACTCTTGAAAAAGAAAATTCTAGAAACCAGATGATTTCACTGGAGAACCATTCAAAGAAGAATTAAATTTCTACACAATTTCTTCCTGAAAATAGAAGAGGAGGAGCACTTCCCAATTATGTTTAAGAAGCTAGTATTACGTTGTTACCAAAATCAAACAAGGATAGTCCACGAAAAAAAGAAAAGAAAACTGCAGAGCAAGATCCTCTTGGATATAGATGCAAAAACCTATAACAAAATATTAGCAAACAGTAATCAATAATACAGAAAAAAAATTATACACCATGCCCAAGTGGGAATTATTCCAGGGATACAAGACTGGTTCAGTATTTGAAAAATTAATCAATGTAATCCACCATATTAAGACCCAAGTAAAGGGAAAAAAAAAAATCACATGATATTTTTCATTGACGCAAAGTATTTGACAGAACTCACTCATTCATGATGAAAATTTCTCAGGAAAATAAGAACATAGGGGAATTTCTTGACTTCATAAAGAACATCTATAAAAAACCTACAGCTAACATTATACTTACTGGTGAAATACAAAAAACTTTCCCTGCAAGATGGTGAATAAGCCGAGGATATTATCTCTTACCACTCTTATTCAACATTTTACTGTAATTCTAGCCCTAAATAAAAGGAAAGAAAAGACACACAGATTGATTATCTATCTAGAAAATCACCAGAAATGTACAAGACAGTTCTAGAATTAATGAGTTCAGCAAGATAAAAGATAAGCATACAAGCATCAGTTGTATATCTATATACTAACCATGAACAAGCAGACAACACAATTCAAAAGAAAATGTAATTCACATTTACTTTAAAAAAATGCCACTTAGGTATAAATCTAATGAAACATGTATAGGATTTTGTATGCCGTAAACTACAAGATACTGATGAAAGAAATCAAAGAAAGTCTAAATAAATGGAGAGACCTACTCTATTCATGGATTGAAAGGCTCAGAATTGGTATAGTGAAGATGTCAGTTCTCCCCAAATATGTGTACAGGTTTAATATAAATCCTGTGGAAATCTCAGTGAGGCTTTTTGTTAGTATAGACAAGTTTATTCTAAAATTTATATAGAAAGGCAAAGGAACTAGAATAGGTTAAACAGTTTTGGAAAAGAAGAATGAAGTCACAGTAATCAGTCTGGCCTATATCAAGGCTTATTAACTAGCCACAGTAATAAAGGCTGTGTGGTATTGATGAAGAAACAGACACATAGATCAATGGAACCCAGAAACAGGCCCAGAAATGTGTCCAACCGATTTTCAACAAAGAATGCAAAAGCAATTCAATGTAAGGAACATCGCCTTTTCAATAAAATGGTGCTGGAGCAAGTGTATAGCCAGAAGCAAATAAATTAACCTCAACCTAAACCTCATGCCTTAGAAAAAAATTAACTCAGAATAGATCATCATACAGTACAAAATGTAAAGTAATAGAACTTTTATGGGGGAAATAAAACATAGAAAATCTTTGAGACCTAGTAATAGGCAAGGGGTTCTTTGACTTGACATCAAAAACATGATCCTAAAAGGAATAATTGATCAATTCAGCTTCATCAAAATGAAAACTTTTTTTTTTTTTTTTTTTTTTTTGCTGTACGCGGGCCTCTCACTGCTGTGGCCTCTCCCATTGCGGGGCACAGGCTCCAGATGCGAAGGCTCAGCGGCCATGGCTCACGGGCCAGCCGCTCCGCGGCATGTGGGATCCTCCCAGACCGGGGCACGAACCCGTGTCCCCTGCATCGGCAGGCGGACTCTCAACCACTGTGCCACCAAGGAAGCCCCCAAAATGAAAACTTTTGCTTTGCAGAAGACTGTTAAGAAAATGAAACGACAAACTACAGACAGGGAGAAAATATTTATAAACCCCACATCTCAAAATGGACTGGTATCTAGAATATATAAAGAACTCTCAAAACTCAACAGTTAAAAAAAAAAAAATCCAGTTAGGAAATGAACTAAAGACATGAACAGACATTTTACTGAAGAAGATATATGGGTGGCAAATAAGCACATGAAAAGATGTTCAACATCATTAGCCATTAGAGAAATGCAAATTAAAACCACAAAGATATTATAGGTATATATATAGCTATTAGGATGGCTAAAATAAAAAATAGTAACAACACTAAATGATGGTGAAGCTTCAGAGAAACTATCACTCACACATTGCTGGTGTGTATGTAAAATTGTGTGGTATTCCAGAAAACAGTTTGGCAGTGTGTTAAACTAAACATTGCAATTACCATACGGCCCAGCCATTGCACATTTGTCCAGAAGAGTGAACACTTATATTCACACAAAAGCTTGTGCATAAATGTTTGTAGTAGATTTATTCCAAATAGCCAAAAACTGGAAGCCACCCAGATGTCCTTCAGTGGTTAAAGTGTAGTACATTCATGCCATGGAATACTACTCAGCCGTAAAAAGAATTAATTATTGATGTATGCAACAATCTCGAGGAGAATTATGCTGAATGAAAAATGCAAGTCCCAAAAGCTTACATACTGTATGATTTCATTTATATAACATTTTTGATATGACAGAAGTATGGACATGGAGAAGAGATTAGTGGTTGCCAGGGATTAAAAATGGATTTCAAAGGGAGGGGTTGTAAGGCAACCAGGTGTGGCTATCAAAGGGCAACATGAGAGATCCTGTGATGATGGAAGTGTTCCATATGTTGACTGGCTGTCAGTATCCTGGTTGTGACTTTGTACTATAGTTTTGCAAGATGTTACCCTTGGTGGCATCTGGGTAAGGGGGGGATGTGGAATCTCCCTTTGTTTGTTCTTATAACTGCATGTGAATCTACAATTATCTTGAGATTAAAAAGTGTTTTTTAAAATATCACACATAATCTTCCCTCCTCTCAGTGACCAGTTTTGCACTCCTACTATGTAGGAATAGTGCAGACCATGGGTTCTAGTCCGGAACTCCCTGGGTTTGATTCCATGAATCAACAGGGTGTTCTTGGGCAGGTTTCTTCACATCTTTATCCTCAGTTTTCCCATGTGGAGAATGCGGAGTAATCACTTTAATACTAACAATGCTCCTCTCATAGAGTTCTTGTAAGGATTAAGTAAATTGTAATTTATATGTAAATGACATAACAGATTATGATAGTTCTAAGAGGACAAATAAGTGCTGTTGGTGATCCTAGTTGTAACTGTATTAACTTTCATTTGTTTTTTCTTTTTTCTTTTTTTTTTTTTTTTTTTTTTTTTTTTGCGGTACACGGGCCTCTCACTGTTGCAGCCTCTGCCGTTGCGGAGCACAGGCTCCGGACGTGCAGGCCCAGCAGCCATGGCTCTCGGGCCCAGCCGCTCCGCGACACGTGGGATCCTCCTGGACCGGGGCATGAACCCGCGTCCCCTGCGTCAGCAGGCGGGCTCCCAACCACTGCGCCACCAGGGAAGCCCTGTTTTTTTCTTCTAACACAGTTGAGATAATGTCTGTACACAATTGCACATTCTGTTTTTCACTTAAGCCTCAATTTTTTCCCAACAATTAATAAGATTTGAATCTAAAATTAAAAACTGTGATAATTTTTTCAATGTATTTACAACCAAAACTTCAGATTTTAGTTTACTACCTAAACTTCGGAAAAAAAATTTTTTTTTTTTAAATTTTCTATGCTTTGTTTCTGGTTTGCAGCTTGAACTACTGGACTTGTAGTTCTTTGCTCCTCTTACTTAGTTTGCATAGAGTGGACTGGTTGCTCAAGCAGAATTTTGTCCCAGATATGCTTCTGGTCAATTCTCCCAGTCATTCTCCTGGTATTTCTACCATGACTGAAGGGCAACAGTGTCTATTGAAACACTTCCTCTCTGGTTGGGCTAGACCCTCCAGAAGGAAGTGGGGTGACATGTGCAGCTTTTCCAAGCTTTTCCTTGGTCTCGGTTCGATTTGTGATAGGTAATTTGGGGTTGCCTTCACTATGTCTGAAGCGTAATTTAAGATACTGTGATGAATGATATGTCTTAGCAGCTTCAAGCCACTTGCATGAATTGAAGTAGTTTCACACAGTCATGGGAATTCTTATGTAATATAACGAGTGAAATAGCAGCCTTCTTTGTGAATTCCAGCATCCAACGTTGAAGTCATAGACAAATTGAAAATAAATTGGAATGCGCTCTTTGACAAATGTGAAGACTAAAATAAGCCTAGACAAGAGTAGGCTGTATAGACAAGGGGTATGATTTGGAGCTCAGTTTTCAAAAATAAAGCTGGTATTACATTTTAAGCTTTCCATGATGGAATGGTGATGTCTTAGAGTAAGGAAGCAGCCTCCCTAAGACCCTCTTCAAGCCATTTCATAATTCCAAACCGGGGCTCTCTCCTGGCCTCGGTTTGCTGTTAGACAGTATCTTTTCTTTGGTAGAAGAGAGTAAATGTTCAAGACTGTTTAAATCTTCTGTCATTGAGCTTTTTCCTTTTTTTTTTTTTTTCTTTTCAAACATATTTCTTGTTTTTGTTTCTGGATTTCAGCCATAACACAAAAACAACATCTTGGTTAGACCCTCGGTGCCTGAACAAGCAGCAGAAGCCTCTGGAAGAGTGTGAAGATGATGGTAAGGAGCTAGGAAGGTCTGGGTTTAAGGGGCTTGTTCACACATGCAAATTTTAAAGCATTGTAGCAAGGTCAACCGGGTTTCTAACAATGGGTTTTTGAAAGGTAATCCAGTTTCTAGTAAGTGCACTATGGTTTCCAAAAGCAGGAGAGAAATCAGCAAAATTGCTTTCAAAGAATGATTTGTTTAAACTTAAAGGCATCCTCAGTTCTCTGTTAGAAACAGAACTTCAGCACAGTCAGAAAGTATTCAAATGTAGATGCAACCTGTGCCTTCAGGAACTTGGAGGAAATTCTAGAAAGTCTCTAGGAATTTAGAAACCAAAGATGCTCTGATCACTTACTTATTGGACGCTAATCATATATTGTGACAGTCTTAGAGAAAAAAAAAATCAGGAACTTTTGTTGAACTCTTCATACTTCATAATTTGATTATTTCTCCAGGTTCAGCATAAAGAAAGCAGATTTTGTTGTGATTGGGAGTCTGTGTGTGACTTAGAGTATATCCTAAATATGAGAAAGTCTATTCTTCCACAAAAGAGACTGAGCCCCACTCTCCCTGTTAATTAAAAGAAAAAAGAATCAATTGTCTATAAGAGTTACTATCATAAAAAAGAAAAGTTTATTTCAAGGCTTTGGAATTTCTAATTACTTTTGCAAAAGGAAAAGAAAATTAAGATGGAACAAATGTGTTCCCTTTCAGTCTATCCTAAGTTGTACCAAAATTGCTTTTTGACATGGACAAATTAAAAGGGAAATGGCTTGCTTTGCTACTCATTATTGATTTCTGGCATTTGAATTAGTAGTATAATTTTGAATACACATTTTACTGTAAGATAGTGAAACTTTATTAATTTATCCTATGGAGCAGAATTGATGTCCGTATAAATGTGAGGTTTGTTTGAAAATGTAAGCCCGTAAAATATGATCCTGTCAAAACCTTACACTCCAGACTATATGTGGATCGCAGATTACATGAAATGAACATAGAATTGCGTGTTCATGTTTAGCTGGGTGACTTCAACTGGAAATACAAATCCTTCTGACTGAGGAGGCATAGCTGAGAGGCTTGTTTTATTTCAGTTGCTGAGTCCTGAAGAAGAAACGGAACAGGTGTGGGAGCTGCATTATTTTGCATGCTTAAGGATAATGGACTGTCCTGATTATTCACATATTCTATTTAATATATAATACAGAGGTGACCAGTTTTCAAAGTTCAGAACATAAAATACTTCCAACCATAAAACTTCTCAGAACAAAATTTAATCTTTATTTGATGCCTGATGATTTTGAAGCCATTTTAGGCCCTCTTATTACCAACAGATCTTCAATGTCAGTATCCATTATAATTATACTGGGAATGTATGAAAATGCCTGTTAATATAATTTTATAGATAATAGAAGGCTCCAGTAGCTTTTACTGAGAAAAATGGAGTAAAAGTATTGAGTAGAATTACTGAATGTTTTTCTTAACAATGCTGGTTATTTTTAGTTCTTAGAATTCATGTCATTGGTGTTAATGTTATTCCCTTTGGAACAACTATGTATTCATACCAAATGCTTAGTAATTGTCCATTCACCATTAGAATTCATGGATTCTTTTTCTGCTAGAAACTATATGTATGTCTGTGTGCCTTTATACACAAATGTTACAAGTATATAACCAGATTATACCGCAGTGGCAAGTATCAGTTCTCATATTTGCCTTTTCTCTTGCCATTTACCACAAAGCTGCCTTGTATTGTTTTTTATTATCATGACATAAAGAAGAATCACCTTGTTGGTCACCATATTGTTCCTGTGTTTCCTTCTATTCTCTGTAGGTCACATGCATATCAAATGTAACAGTATGGCATCACACTTATTGTAAAAATGTTCTATTTTCTTTTTCCTATCTCGATAAAGTCAGAAACTAGTTTGGATTTTGATCTTCAGTGTATAAGTCCTGCTGTTATTTCTGTTTTTAGTAGTTCACTTAGAGGCCTTCTACCTTGCCTTTGAGCTCCAGGCCAGTATTTTAATCTTTAATAACACTGTTTGTCTCAAAGAGACTTTAAACTCATTCTCATTAAAACCCAACTAATGATTCCACCTCCACCCCAAATCTGGTCTTCTGTAAGTATTCCCCATCTCAGTGGAGGGTAAATTCATACATACGTAAGAGTCCCTCATGCCGTTTTAGTTTTCTTAACACCCGCTTCTAACCCATGTACTACCAGTTGAGTTCACCTTGCCTCCCAAATGTCTCTGGAATCCATTCTCCATTTTCTTCACTATCTCTGCCCTGCTGGTCAAGGTCATGCTCATCTTCCACCCAGACTCTTGCCCGCTCTCCTTCTTGCACCGAACTCAGAGCAGTTTTTTAAAATGTCTTTGTGTCATCACCACCACCTCAAGCCCTGTTTAATGGCTGTGGTCTGTTCAGTAAATGCCAAGTCCATAGCTTGTGTCTCCAAGCTCTCTGTGGTTCAGTCTCTAAGCTTGTCTGACTCTCGTTCCAACCTGTACTCTATCCTTCATCCCCACGAGTCCTCATCGAGGTGCTGCTCCGTGATCGTTAGATGTGCAGTTCTCCCTTCTTAGAATCCTCTTACATCCCACAAGTAATTATTGAATGCCTTCTCTATGTCCAGTGCATTCTGGGAATTTCAGATGTATCACTGAACACAATAAACAAGAAACCCTGCTCTTGCAGAGCTTAAATTCTAGTCATTTTTCACTCTAAGTCTTTTCATTAAATTTTGCATAACCTTCAGATTACAGCTCAGGGACTCTGCCCCTGACTTTGCCCCCAGATATGATTAGGTCAGTCTATTATGTATCTTAACTTCAGAGAACTTACCACAGTTTTAATTTAATTTTTATCTGTGTGAGCTTTGGCCATGTTTCCTTTCCCGGAAGGATAGAGATGTGCCTGTTGGTGCTCATTTCGATGTCGCTGTCACCTGGCATAGTGACTGGCACGTAGTAGTTCTCATTAAAGAAGTTTTGAGGAAATGAATGAGTGCCCCCAAAGATATTTTAAATAGTATCCAAAAGGCCATTTTCGTGAACGATTTTATGTAAATAAGATTCCCTTCTTAGGAAACAATACCAGTGTCAACCTTATTGTTGGCAGTTGGAGAGTTTTTAAATCAAGAGTTTACAAGGTGTGTAGGGCCGCGTTGGTGACTAAAGTCAATAATCGATTCATTTGTTCATACATTCATTCATCCATCTGAGAAATATTTGGTACCTATTATGTATCAAAAATTTCAGTGGCCACTGAACATATTGCAGTAGTGAAAACAGGCTTGATCCCTGTGTTTGTGGAGCCTAGAGTGGAGGGGATAGCCACCCGCTGTGTAGCTGGAGTGACTGTCTATGACTTGATGTGTTGTGTGCTGTCCTGTGTTCTCTTCACAGTCAACATAAAATGCTTTACTGACAGCCAGAGACCATCAAGAATGGAGAGGATCTTTTCTTGTTTTGCTCACTGAAATTGCAGAGAACATTTTCATTCTATTATTTCTGAGCTGTTTGACTTAGAAGTCTTATACAAAGTAAGCTCCATCTCCCACTGCTCCTTTTGAGGCAGCCATCAAGCCTCACTTCCCCCATGTATATCATCCTGACATAGTTCATTTTCCTAACTCCTTTTGAAAGACGATGAAGTGTAGCTCACCTTAGAACCTGTATTCTCAATTTGACCTCACCTTCCGTTTTTCAGGCAGCGGTATTACTTATAAGTTAAGTAATTTTGCCTCGCTGACTAGAAGATTATTGAAGGATTAAAAGGACTAATACTGAAAGGTCTAACAGCTTTGTTTGCTTGAAATAAGACCTGTAATAAGTGACTTGCCACGTAAGGACGTTGAAACCGCAAAGGTGTTTGTCATCTTTTACAACCGATCAAACCCTATTTTGCCATGCAAGGAAATGAGCCATATAATTATGTTGCCAATATCAGCTCTTCCCGTTTTGTGATTTACACTGAGGTCTCGAGTTGAGTAGTCAAGCCAATGAAATAAGCCACAATGCAGGTAAGGACAAAACAAAGTGATGTGTTTGCTGCTGTTTTTCTTGAGGGGAGTTTCTTTTCTTGGTGCTGGTGTCTGAATTTTTCTTTCTCTCTTTTCTGTCTCATTCCTGCTATTCCTTTGGAGAAGAAGGGATCCATACGGAGGAGCTGGACAGTGAACTAGGTAAACCCTCCCAGCCTGCATAACTTGCCCTGGTTGCCTTGGTCCCCAGTGACTTGCTTAATCCCTCTGTTTCTTTAGTTTGCACTTCTCCAATTATGATTTTCATTCCGGCTTAGCCACGAAAGGTCAATCGTATACAACCCATGTGTCTGACTGCAGACATCACACAGAGTTGTAATAAGTTGTGTCTACAAAGAAGAATTCTGAGGGAATTGGGACTAGAATGAGAGTTAGCAGATCAGTGCCAGATACTCTCATAAATTCAGGAGTAAGGAAAAACAGGGATAGATGCTTGCCATGTCCTTTGAACTCTCCTATAATCTATCTCAGGCTCATTTCTTTATTTATTTGGTGTGGGTGGCTTTCTCCATGGGGAATACAGAAAAGCAAAACAAAAATCTTCCAGACTAGCTGAAAGATCTTAGAGTAACAGCAGTACAACAATTCCACTGATTAGCTGAATGGGTACTAAGTCCTAGTATTATGTTGTTACTCAGTCACAGGCTACATGTTGACTTTGTAACCATAGTGAATGGCTTGAAAACCGGATCCTGGGTTTATATGTGTCATTTTCCTCAGAGTGTGTATGTCAATGGAAATCAAGTCTTGATTCGTCCAGGCTCTTGCAGTTCAGAAATAATTTACATTAGCAGATAATTCCAAACTCTTTTATCTTTCCTCTTGGAATATATTGAATTATATTCCCTGCTAAGTTAAATGTTTTATGTTCAGCTTTTTTAAAAAATAAATTTAATTATTTATTTATTTTTGTCTGTGTTGGGTCTTTGTTGCTGAGCGCGGGCTTTCTCTAGTTGCAGCGAGCGGGGGTTACTCTTCATTACGGTGCGTGGGCTTCTCATTGCAGTGGCTTCTCTTGTTGTGGAGCGCGGGCTCTAGGCAAGCGGGCTTCAATAGTTGTGGAACGCGGGCTCAGTAGCTGTGGTTCACGGGCTCTAGAGTGCAGGCTCAGTAGTTGTGATGCACGGGCTTAGTTGCTCCACAGCGTGTGGGATCTTCCCAGGCCAGGGCTCAAACCTGTGTCCCATGCATTGGCAGGCGGATGCTTAACCACTCTGCCACCAGGGAAGTCCCGAAAGATCTGTTTTTAAAGACGTACAATAAATTGTCCTTGTGGTCATTGTGGTAGGAATGACTTGAGATTCAACCTGTGTAACAGAACAATTTGAAACTCGTTTTATAAATTAAAAAAAAAAGTATCAATCCAGTGATATTAGATAAAATCATTGAAAAAGACAGAACTAGCTTTTTTTTTTTTGCGGTACTTGGGCCTCTCGCTGTTGTGGCCTCTCCCGTTGCGGAGCACAGGCTCCAGATGCGCAGGCTCAGCAGCCATGGCTCACGGGCCCAGTCGCTCCGCGGCATGTGGGATCCTCCCGGACCGGGGCACGAACCCGTGTCCCTTGCATCGGCAGGCGGACTCTCAACCACTGCGCCACCAGGGAAGCCCCAGAACTAGCTTTTCCAGATGAAAAATGAGTGCCTCGATCCTTTGCGGAACCAATTTATTTGTTTTTTTTTTTGGTGGTACGCGGGCCTCTCACTGTTGTGGCCTCTCCCGTTGCGGGGCACAGGCTCCGGACGCGCAGGCTCATCAGCCATGGCTCACGGGCCTAGCCGCTCCGCGGCATGTGGGATCTTCCCAGACCGGGGCACGAACCTGTGTCCCCTGCATCGGCAGGCGGACTCTCAACCACTGCGCCACCAGGGAAGCCCCTGCGGAACCAATTTAAACTACTCTGGCCACCTGACTAATGTGTGTTAGTGCCCACCACTGTGTGTGGGAAGTTGGTGAGATAATTCCACTGTGCTTAAGGGCACAGCCTTATTTGCTTCTGTGGAAGCTTGAATGTTGAAGTTTTCAGGAAAGAATCAACTGTCTTCTTTTCTCATGTATCTGTAACATTGTAGAAACTTTCCTGTGCTGTTAAAGACTCTACAAAGTAAGTTTTACTGGCTTACTTACCTTCTTACCTTCTCATGGCCAGAGCCACACTTCTGGGAGATGGTTTGGTGAAGTGGGAGCTGTCTCTGGAGTCAGGGCAGGTTGCCTAGACTCATATCTGGGTTCCGCCACTTACTTGCTCTGTGACCTTGGGCAAGTCATTCACCTTCCCTTAGCTTCCTGTTCCTTACCTGTAAAGAGGGGCTGAAAGAGGAGCTCTCATTGGGCTTAAGAGGAGACTTAATAATAATATGTCTTAATATTTGCCCCTGAGATCAGCACATGTTGTTTTTGCCAGTTTTCTGATTTAGTAACTAATTCTTTCTTGTTGGACTTTTCAGTGTTTCCTTATGATACTTTTTGTGTTTAATATGGGGCAGGAGAGAAACATGTATACAATAGAAATGGCCCAGATGTGTCCTTATTCACAGACAGACAGACAGACACACACACACACGCACACACACGCACAGTTTTTCCTTGCATTCACTTCAGATTCCTTTGACAAGCTCACTGCCCATTTTCTTAATAAGAGGATCCTAATTGCAAACAATAGCAACTGTCAGGTTTTCAATGAACAGTACAATTCCAGATGTGACAAGGAAACCCTCTCTATAATCTGCCTCTGAGAGGCAGGGGCGGTGGGCTTGGGTGTTGGACAGACCATTTGATTGCAGAATTGTCATTTCTGAACTCTATTGTCTGGGCTGGGTCACTAGCTCCATCATGCACTTTGGTTTTGCAGAATTTATCACATCTTCTGCAGTAATCTCCCCAGAATGAAAAAGCACTTGAAGAACCTTCTTTTCGAATTACAGAGTATTCATGAGATAGGGAAATGAGATCCCCTCCCAATCAACACTGAATTACAGTGTAGAACCATATCTCTGGCTGTGAACATGACTTTCAGTCTGTGCCCTGACACAACTCTTGGAACATTTTTCTGCTCCATATTCACTTCCATGGCGATGATTAGTACAACATGAGATTTTTAGTGGTAGGAACAGCAAGCAAGCAGGCCATATAGATTTGTCCAGTTCCTTTTGGGCTTTCCTAGAACCGTTGCCATTAGCTGAGCTTAGGTGCCAGGTGCTGTGTAAAAGGTTTTACAAACATCCTTAATTAGTCTACAGTTGACCTTTGAGGTAAATCCAGGACAAAGATGTGATTTCGAGATGTTAAGTAACTAGCCAAACACTAGACTGATAAAACCTTAGGGCTAAGAGGGAAGAGATATGGGAACATATGTATATGTATAGCTGATTCACTTTGTTATAAAGCAGAAACTAACACACCATTGTAAAGCAATTATACTCCAATAAAGATGTTAAGAAAACAAAAACAAAAACATTAGGGCTAAAGTTCAGACCAAGATCTGGACAACCCCAAAAGGGTCTGAGCCACCTGAAATCTCGGTGACATCTTGTACAGACTGTTCTGATGTCTGACAGTTGTTAGACATGGGGGTGTGGCTCTCTATGTATCTTTAGAGTAGTTTAGAGAAAAAAAAATTTGTAATGCCGTCATTTTCTGGGCTTCAGTATTTTCTGCCATTTTCAACTTTTTAGAACCAAATGGCACATTGGAAGACAAACATCTTCTGTTTCTAAATCGATGACCCATTTCTATTTTAAGCTTTCAGAGACTAATTCCTATTATTAAGTTAATCACCACATGGGAAGTGAGAAATCTGTCTTTTCAATTTTAAATGAGTTTTAGCTGGAAAAACTGGAACATTTCTGGAGTTTGCTAATCTGTCCCAGAAGATGTGTTTCAATTTACAAATGTCCAGAAATACCAGTTGACCGACCTCATGTCTCAACTCTAGTATGGAAATTGTTGAGTAGGTGACAGGGCAAAGTCAGAGGTGGCTTCTTATCTTGCAGCCTCCTTGGACCTCCATCAAAGCACTTACCCTGTGATGTATGAATTGTCTGCCCAGCCGGTGCACTTGTAATTATCTTTGTGTACCTGGCACCTAGCATACCTTCAGGCAGACAGTAGGCACTAAATAAATGTTTGACAAATAAATGGAATGAGTTGAATTCTTAATTTTTTCTCCTATTTTATCTGAAGATAATCAGGCCATATATTAAGGTTACAGATTTTGAAAAGAAGTTTGGTTAAACATGATGTGGTCCCCTCACACCCACTCGCTCTTCTGCCCCATGGCAGCACAAGCACATGTGTGGGCACCAATTGGCCTTTTTGTAATCTTCTGATTTCCCAACTCTTTGGAGATGTTTTCCTGGTTCGTTTGCATTTAAATGGTAATTTCCAGCATTGTGAGGGGAAACCGTTTCCCAGGCATTTGATTTGCATCCGTCAGCAAGACGCTGTGTACAGAAATGCCGAGTTATATCAACATCTGCATGTTGGCCCTGCCTTGCCTTTTAGTAGCTTATGTCTCCCAGAATCCAAAGACTTCCTTAAAACCTGCTAAGTGTTTTGTTTACAAAAAGGAAGCAAAGGGGGGGAACCTGTCTCTTCGTTTGAAAACAAATATCAGGTGGAGCAAAAACCATGAAACTAATGTCTCTTGATGTGCAGCCAAATCTGAGCAAAACATAAACTTTAAGTAATTAGCCCTGTGTGCACGTGCACGTGCACGTGACTCCGTTTCTTACCTTGAGCCAGAAAGAAGGGAAAGAAATTTAAGGAGAAGTGCTGCTCTGCCTGAAGACTTGTTTAACGACGCAAAATACAATGTAGTTGCTTCTTTCACCAAATCATCTGGTGCAGTGGGCTTTTTCACAGTAGGTTCTCATCATGACAGAACCCACTGTTACCTAGTTAATGAAGTTGCAACCTTTGATATGAAACCTTATGAAGTTCGGTAGAGCACAGGTGAGTTTTCAGAAAGGCATACATATCACCCAATGCCATTTTAGCACCACATTTAGAGGAAAAAAGTCTACCCCCTTAGGTAGTGAGTCTTGGAGAGCAGGACCTGTGTTTCTGCTTTCATAGGCACAGCCCCGGTGACGACGGGCCTGTCCAGATATAGCAACTGAGTTGTAGATGTGTGCAATTCAAAAATCCAACTCCATGTGGCCATTTTTTATTTACTCGGTAGCATTTTAATTAGGAACAAGGAGAAAATAAGATGCAAATTTTAATTTATTCCAGGGAGAACAGAAACGGCACTATTGTATTGAAAATGAAAGGAAACGTTCATGCATTTTTGCTTGTGTGATAAGGTAGTCTAGCAGTAAAATGAGAAAACAGCGAATATTTAAAATAGGAACTCGGCGTTTGAGGCAAAACTTAACTATATTTCCATTAAAATCTCATTTAATAGTTGATTTAGAATGAAGGCACCTGAGACTGCATTTTATTAAGTTTCATTTGCTTGTGCAAAATATCAGTAAAGAATTGCTTTTCGTGTAGAAAAATACACCAATAAAATAATTCTCACTCTTTTTTTTTGGTTAGGATACGCAGTTTTAATTGGATTTAAGGCATTATTTTATGAGTCTGTCTTTTTTTGCCTAACCCAGTTGTTGAAAATCCTTAGGCTCTTCAAGAATATGCTCTTCTTGGTCTGAATGTTCTTTTCTTTTTCAGAACTGCCTGCTGGTTGGGAAAAGATTGATGACCCTGTCTATGGTATCTACTATGTAGAGTAAGTGCCTGTTAAAACACATTTGAGTTTGTACCCTTCTGTAATTATTTACACGTATGCTGAACAGAGTTTGCCATTGTGATAAGGCACAAACAGAATAATAATAGTAACATAATATTAATTTTATAATGAAAAAATATTCAGCAAATCTAATGATGATAAATTATATTATAAAATTCATGAGGGCAGTATCCATGTCTTCTGTTTATCACTGTATTACCAAAGCCCAACATAGTCCTGACCTATGGCAGGTACTGAATAATAAGTATTAGTTGAATGAATGAGAAAAGCAAGGAGTCAGTACACTGAGTATGGGTTGTTTATCTTCAGGAAAAGAATCAGTTTTGCCTATTTCTTGCCCTGCTTAAGTCTGAAGTTCTCAGTAATCATTTATTTATTCATTCAGACTTTGCAGAAGGGTCAGACAGATCTAAATAATATATGAAACGCTGCCGCAATTAAGAAGGAAATTGAGAACTAGCCTAAGTGGCAAGACTGTGTAAGCCTCTTTGCCTTTACCATACCTGTGGCTCCCGTGTTCCATTTCTAAGAGTCTCAAACCCTCATCACTACGTCTTTACCATGTACCTTATTCTAGCAAGAGGCATACACTTGGTCCTTTCATCACAGTTATATATTGGTAGGATGATACTCAAAGAAAATAAAAGAAACCTAAGTGGGTAAACACTGAAAAAATGTTTTACATCATCTCCTCTGAGAAAGATGAGTAATAAATAATAAAAGATCTTACAAAAGAAACACATGCCATATAAATGTTCTGTCATCAAAATCCTATCTGCCACAATGAAGATAACTTGGAACGCTTTCTATCACTGGAACGTTTTCTATCACTCACGCTGCTGCCAACGAAAAGTTATTCGTATAATACCCTGGTGATAGAAACATATGATGCAACAATGCCAAGCCATAAAATGCTCAGCATCTTATTGTAAAAAATTACGAGTTCAATATAGCAAGTGTCTTTGGTCAATACTCACATTGCCACCTCTTTACCTAACAGAAAGATTGGGGATTGGGGGCCTTAGAAAGGCCAACTTGAATGCCATTTGCAGCAACATGATGCATCTAGAGATTATCATACTAAGTGAAGTAAGTCAGAAAGAGAAAGACAAATACCATATGATATTACTTAGACGTGGAATCTAAAATATGACACAAATGAACCTACCTATGAAACAGAAACAGGATCACAGACATAGAGAGCAGAGTGGTGTTTACCAAGGGGGAGGGGATTGGGGGAGGGATGGAGTGGGAGGTTGGGGTGAGCAGATGTAGCCTTTTACATATGGAATGGATAGCAGCAAAGTCCTACTGTATGGCACAGAGAACTATGTTCAGTATCCTGTGATAAACCATGATGGAAAAGAACATTTTTTTAAAAAAGAATGTGTGTGTATATATATATATATATATATATATATATATATATATACATATATATATGTATGTATAACCAAATCACTTTGCTGTACAGCAGTAATTAACACACCATTGTAAATCAACTATACTTCAATAAAAAAAAATTTAATTTTAAAAAATTTAAAAGAGAAAGAAAGGTGATCTTAGTCGTTTCCCTGACCCTCATAAAATGCCTCTGTGTGCCCTACAGATCATTTTTCTCACACATATACAGTGGGGCTCCTGTCTAATTGGGGCTTGTTTTGAGTTCTCCCTCAAATAATTTGTGCATCAAAAGAGAAAAAGAATAAATGACTACAGCTTTGATGGATAAAGAGACTTGGAGTGAGGGGCGAGTTGTTACCTTACCATACATTTCTCCTCCCTGTCTTCTCAGATCCATGTGCCTGTGAATGTTAGACTATATCTTAGCATGAAATTGCCTACCAGAATTAGGAAATAAACAAGTAGTCCTATAATAGGAATTAAGGGTAGTCAGTCTATCCACCCTACTTGACAAGCCTGTCTTTAAAATATAAAGCCTGGCTTGAAAAAATATTTTGAGTTCTAAATAATCACATAATAGGAATATTTTCAAACTTCTTATGAAGTATGATTTTGATGAAGGAAAAAAGATAGGAATATGTTTATCCTTGTGTGTCTGTTTGTGTACTATGTGTGTATGTTCATATACATACACTAAATAGGGTGATGGCAAAAATATGCATTTGGATTTATATATATGTTTGTGTGTGTGTATGTGTGTATTTTTATCTTGCCTTGGCCTTATTAGTTTTGGAGCCATCTGAAGTATCTGGGTCTTTGTCACTTTGAACACATCACATTTGCTTAGGTTAGCTGCATTTGGAGTCTTTTTGCCTAAGGCATATCCTTTGAATCCTGACTCCATGCCTATTGATCAGAATAGTTGACAGATGTTGGTAGAGTCCTTCTTTTAACTTGATCGTTTGGGAAATGCTTATGCTTCCGTGAACTCTGTTGTAGAAAGTTACGCAGAATTTCTGGCATTACTTATTACAGACAACACCACATCTTCACTTTAATCTCCTTTTAAAATAATTCTATAATCGACTTCTTGTTGAATTAAAGAAACACCCTCCCGTCACATGATTCCTTGGGCATTTGGCAGAGTCAGTGGTTATAATCCTGGGACTTGAAAGCAGGCCAGTCTGAGCTTGAATCCTCTTTACTGTTGACTAGTTCCGTTTTGTTAGGTGAGCTGTTTCTTAACTGCTCAGAAACTTCCCTTCCTTATCCATAAAATAGGAATAAAAATAGGACCTCTATCCTAGCATTTATTGAAGATTTTAAAAATAAAATGCATGTAAAGCTGGTAGCACAGTGCTTGGGACAAATAAGCAGTCAGTATATGGAAACCATTCATTTTTGTTTTTATTTTATTGTATCTTCGTAACTGTGCTTTTTGACACAAGATGCTCAACATCTCAGACCACCTGCTTTGCTCAGGTCTAATCAAGGGACTTGGACTGATTGGCTTTTTGCTTGTGGGATGCAATGTTTCCTAACTGAATGCAATCTGCCTTCTGCTCCAGCCACATCAACAGGAAGACACAATATGAGAACCCGGTTCTAGAAGCCAAACGGAAGAAGCAGCTGGAGCAACAGCAGCAGCAGCAGCAGCAGCCAGAAGGTTCGCTCTCCCGTGATCTGTGGGCCAAGGAGCTCCGGGCAAAGCCTGGGCGCTGACACCCCCGTGTGGTCAGAACTGGCCACGAGCATCACGTCCTTTGCGGTGCTGGGGACTGGATGTCCTGGAAGGGTGGGGAGTAATGCAGAGCCTCTGCTAGATTCCATACCCTGAACCTGGACAGCTAAAGTGGGGGGCCCAGTTGAAAAGCACCCAATCTCCACTCTAATTTAGAAAGGGGCTGCCGTTAGATTGGAGAACGTTTCTGATGGTGAAAGAACTACCTTGGGCTCAGTAGCTTTTGCACAGCACCTGGTATCTAAATCCAAACCACTTTCAGCACGTTAAGAGGAGGTGCTGGGTATGAAACTAACTTTAAATTTTAGGAACATTACATATAAGAATCAGAAAACGCTGTTAATTATCAGTGCTTTTAAAAAACTGCAAGTTAGTTCACGCTCTTCACAAAAATATGAACAATTAAGGAGTGGAGAACATATAAGTTCTCCATTTAAGCCAGTGGAGGCCCTACTGGTTCCCATCCCACTCTCAGCAATAAACACTGTGCAGAAATTTTCTGGGGATGTACAAATATGCATCTTTTTACAAAAAGTAGATCATAATTTATATATATTAATATGTATTTGTATATGTATTAGTTTTGTGACCTGTTTTTGTCACTTAAATACATTTCTTGCACAAATTTCAATGGTACTTAATATAGATTTACCTCTTTTTTTTTGTTTTGTTTTGTTTTTGTTTTTTTTTGTTTTTTTTTTTTTTTTGTGGTACACGGGCCTCTCACCGCTGTGGCCTCTCCCGTTGCGGAGCACAGGCTCCGGACATGCAGGCTCAGCGGCCGTGGCTCACAGACCCAGCCACTCCGTGGCACGTGGTATCTTCCCGGACCGGGGCACGAACCCGCGTCCCCTGCATCGGCAGGCGGACTCTTAACCACTGCGCCACCAGGGAAGCCCAGATTTACCTATTTTTAACCTTTAAATTTTTTTTAACATCTTTATTGGAGTATAATTGCCTTACAGTGGTGTGTTAGTTTCTGCTTTATAACAAAGTGAATCAGCTATACATATACATATAGCCCCATATCCCCTGCCTCTTGCATCTCCCTCCCACCCTCCCTATCCCACCCCTCAAGGTGGTCACAAAACACTGAGCTGATCTCCCTGTGCTATGCAGCTGCTTCCCACTAGCTATCTATTTTACATTCAGTAGTGTATATATGTCCATGCCACTCTCTCACTTCGTCCCAGTTACCCTTGCCCCTCCCCGTGTCCTCAAGTACATTCTCTACATCTGCGTCTTTATTCCTGTCCTGCCCCTAGGTTCTTCAGAACCATTCTTTTTTTTTAAGATTCCACATATATGTGTTGGTATACGGTATTTGTTTTTCTTACTTCACTCTGTATGACAGACTCTAGGTCCAGCCACCTCACTACAAATAATTCAGTTTCGTTTCTTTTTATGGTTGAGTAATATTCCATTGTATATATGTGCCACATCTTCTTTATCCATTCATCTGTCAATGGACACCTAGGATGCTTCTATGTCCTGGCTATTTTAAATAGTGCTGCCATGAATATTGTGGTGCATGTCTCTTTTTGCATTATGGTTTTCTCAGGGTATATGCCCAGTAGTGGGATTGCTGGGTCGTATGGTAGTTATATTTTTAGTTTTTTAAGGAACCACCGTACTGTTCTCCATAGTGGCTGTATCAATTTACATTCCCACCAACAGTGCAAGAGGGTTCCCTTTTCTCCACACCCTCCCCAGCATTTATTGTTTGTAGATATTTTGATGATGGCCATTCTGACCAGTGTGAGGTGATACCTCATTGTAGTTTTGATTTGCATTTCTCTAATGATTGGTGATGTTGAGCATCCTTTCATGTGTTGGTTGGCAATATGTATATTTTCTTTGGAGAAACGTCTGTTTAGGTCTTCTACCCATTTTTGGATTGGGTTGTTTGTGTTTTTGGTATTGAGCTGTATGAGCTGCTTGTATATTTTGGAGATTAATCCTTTGTCAATTGCTTCATTTGCAAATATTTTCTCCTATTCTGAGGGTTGTCTTTTTTATGGTTTCCTTTGCCGTGCAAAAGATTTTAAGTTTCATTAGGTCCCATTTGCTTATTTTTGTTTTTATTTCCATTTCACTAGGAGATGGGTCAAAAAGGACCTTGCTGTGATTTATGTCATAGTGTTCTGCCTATGTTTTCCTCTAAGAATTTTTTTTTTTTTTTAATTAATTACTTACTTACTTAATTTATTTATTTATTTTTGGCTGCATTGGGTCTTCATTGCTGCACGCAGGCTTTCTCTAGTTGCCGTGAGCAGGGGCTACTCTTCATGCAATACGCTGGCTTTTCATTGCAGTGGCTTCTCTTGTTGCGGAGCACGGGCTGTAGGTGCACAGGCTCAGTAGTTGTGGCTCATGGGCTCAGTAGTTGTGGCTCGTGGGCTCTAGAGCGCAGGCTCAGTAGCTGTGGCGCACGGGCTTAGTTGCTCCGCGGCATGTGGGATCTTCCCGGACCAGGGCTTGAACCCATGTCCCCTGCATTGGCATGCAGATTCTTAACCACTGTGCCACCAGGGAAGTCCTCCTCTAAGAATTTTATAGTGTCTGGCCTTACATTTAGGTCTTTAATCCATTTTGAATTTATTTTTGTGTATGGTGTTAGGGAGTCTTCTAATTTCATTCTTTTACATGTAGCTGTCCAGTTTTCCCAGCACCTCTTACTGAAGAGGCTGTCTTTTCTCCATTGTATATTCTTGCCTCCTTTATCAAAGATAAGGTGACCATATGTGGGTGGGTTTATCTCTGGGCTTTATATCCTGTTCCACTGATCTATATTTGTGTTTTTGTGCCAGTACCATACTGTCTTGATTACTGTAGCTTTGTAGTATAGGCTGAAGACCAGGAGCCTGATTCCTCCAGCTCCGTTTTTCGTTCTCAAGATTGCTTTGGCTCTTCAGAGTCTTTTGTGTTTCCATACAAAGTGTGAAATTTTTTGTTCTACTTCGGTGAAAAATGCCATTGGTAGCTTGATAGGGATTACATTGAATCTGTAGATTGCTTTGGGTAGTGTAGTCATTTTCACAATGTTGATTCTTCTAATCCAAGAACATGGTATATCTCTCCATGTGTTTGTATCATTTTATCTTCCAGGTCACTTATCCGTTCTTCTGCCTCAGGTATTCTGCTATTGATTCTTTCTAGAGAATTTTTAATTTCATTTATTTTGTTGTTCATCATGGTTGGCTCTTTTGTTCTTTTAGGTCCTTGTTAAACGTTTCTTGTATTTTCTCCATTCTATTTCCAAGATTTTGGATCATCTTTACTATCATTATTCTGCATTCTTTTTCAGGTAGACTGCCTATTTCCTCTTCATTTGTTTGGTCTGGTGGGGTTTTAGCTTGCTCCTTCATCTGCTGTGTGTTTCTCTGTCTTCTCATTTTGCTTAACTTACTGTGTTTGGGGTCTTCTTTTCACAGGCTGCAGGTTCATAGTTCCTGTTGTTTTTGGTGTCTGCCCCCAGTGGCTAAGGTTCGTTCATTGGGTTGTGTACGCTTCCTGGTGGACGGGACTGGTGACTGTGTTCTGGTGGATGAGGCTGGATCTTCCTGGTGGGCAGGACCATGTCCGGTGGTGTGTTTCAGGGTGTCTGTGACCTTATTATGATTTTAGTCAGCCTCTCTGCTAATGGGTGGGGTTGTGTTCCTGTCTTGCTAGTTGTTTGGCATAGGGTGTCCAGCACTGTAGCTTGCTGGTCGTTGAGTGGAGCTGGGTCTTAGCGTTGAGATGGAGATCTCTGGGAGAGCTTTCACCATTTGATATTATGCAGAGCCAAGAGGTCTCTGGTGGACCAATGTGCTGAACTCGGCTCTCCCACCTCAGAGGCACAGCCCTGACACCCGGCTGGAGCACCAAGACCCCGTCAGCTACACGGCTCAGAAGAAAAGGGAGGGAAAAAAAGAAAGAAGAAAGAAGGAAGGAAGGGAGGGAGGGAGGAAAAGAAAAGTTATTAAAATAAATTAAAAAAAAAAAATAAAAAGTAATTTGAAAAAAGGAAGAAGAGAGCAACAAAACCAAAAAAACAAATCCACCAATTATAACAAGCACTAAAAACTATACTGAAAAAAAAAAAAGGACAGAACTCTAGGACAAATGGTAAAAGCAAAGCTATACAGAAAAAAATCACAGAAAGAAGCATACACACTCACAAAAAGAAAAAAAGGAAAAACAAAAAGATTATCTATATATATAAAAAAAAAAAAGAAGAGAGCGACCAAATCAATAAACAAATCTACCAATGATAATAAACTCTAAATACTAAACTACGATAAACATAAAAGCAGAAACAAATTAGATGCAGAAAGCAAACCCCATGTCTACAGTTGCTCCCAAAGTCCACCACCTCAGTTTTGGGATGATTTGTTGTCTATTCATGGAATCCACAGATGCAGGGTACATCAAGTTGATTGTGGAGATATCATCTGCTGCTCCTGAGGCTGCTGGGAGAGATTTCCCTTTCTCTTCTTTGTTTGCACAGCTCCTGGGGCTCAGCCTTGGATTTGGTCCTGCCTCTGCGTGTAGGTCGCCTGAGGGCGTTCCTACAGACAGGACAGGGTTAAAGGAGCAGCTGATTCGGGGCCTCTGGCTCACTCAGGCCAGGGGGAGGGAGGGGTACGGAGTGCGGGGCAAGCCTGCAGCAGCAGAGGCCGGCCTGACATTGCACCAGCCTGAGGCGCGCAGTGTCCTCTCCCAGGGAAGTTGTCCCTGGATCACGGGACCCTGGCAGTGGTGGGCTGCATGGGCTCCCGGGAGGGGAGGTGTGGAGAGTGACCTGTGCTTGCACACAGGCTTCTTGGTGGCTGCAGCAGCAGCCGTAGCATCTCATGCCCATCTGTGGTGTCCGCGCTGGTAGCCGCGGCTCGCGCCCGTCTCTGGAGTTCGTTTAGGTGGCGCTGTGAATCCCCTCTCCTCGCGCACCTTGAAACAGTGGTCTCTTGCCTCTTAGGCAAGTCCAGGCTTTTTCCCCGACTCCCTACCGGCTAGCTGTGGTGCACTAGCCCCTTCAGGCTGTGTTCACGCAGCCAACCCCAGTCATCTCCCTGGTATCCGACCAAAGCCGGAGCCTCAGCTCCCAGCCCCCGCCCACCCCAGCGTGGGAGCAGACCAGCCTCTCGGGCTGGTGAGTGCTGGTCGGCACTGATCCTCTGTGCAGGAATGTCTCCGCTTTGCCCTCTGTACCCCTGTTGCTGTGCTCTCCTCCGTGGCTCCGAAGCTTACCCTCCGACACCTCCCGTGAAGGGGCTTCCTAGTGTGTGGAAACTTTTCCTCCTCCACAGCTCCCTCCCAGAGGTGCAGGTCCCATCCCTATTTTTTTGTCTCTGTTTTTTCTTTTTTCTTTTGCCCTACCCAGGTACGTGGGGGAGTTTCTTGCCTTTGGGGAGGTCTGAGGTCTTCTGCCAGCGTTCAGTAGGTGTTCTGTAGGAGTTGTTCCACATGTAGATGTGTTTCTGATGTATTTGTGGGGAGGAAGGTGATCTCCATGTCTTACTCCTCCGCCATCTTGAAGGTTTCCTACCTTGTAATGTTTAATGACTGCATATTATTCCCTTTTATGAATCTCTGCACTTCATTTAGCCATCTGTTTATTAATAGATGCTTAGGTGTTTGCTCATTTTTCATTGCAATCTTTAAAAATAATAGGCTTAGTACCCCTTCAATGTAATATGTGAATATCAGGTATATGAATATCAAGTATAATACTTCTCTTATTATAATATTGAATATAATAAATGTAGACCATAGCATGGAAGTTGGCAAACTTTTTCTGTAAATGGCCATATAATAAATACTTTAGGCTTTGCTATTCATACAGTCTCTATTAAAACTACTCATCTCTGCCCGTATGGTATGAAAACAGCTACAGACTATATGTAAACAAGTGGACATGGCTGTGTTTCAGTAAAACATTATGTGTGAACACTAAAATTTGAACCTCATGTAATTTTCATGTGTTACAAAATATTCTTTTTAGATTTTTTTCAATCATTTAAATATGTAGAAACCATTCTTGGCTTACAAGCTTTATAAAAATAGACATGAGGACCAATTTGGCCTGTAAGTCATAGTTTGACAACCACTGTATTTTAGAGAGAGTGTGTTTGTATGTGTCTATGTGTGTGTGAATATACTCACCCATTGAAAAGGTCTCCTTTCTACCTTAATCTCTTTCTATTTAAAATTTTTAAAATTTTTTTTATGAGTTTGGGGAATGGGAGTGTACAATTAAAATATGAGTGTTAAAATTGATGTACATATACAACTGACTATGTTAGCTTAGCTGGAAAAGTGACTTTGGGGTAGATCTCAAGGGTCACTCATAGTGGGTTATTTCTGGGCCTCCAAAGTGAGTACGACTTAGGACTCAGGAGTTTTACTAATGGGTCCCATTTGGGTTTGAGAGATGATAGGGGATCTCACCTTAGTAAACTGGTACGATCCACCTTCACTACCCCAGACAAGCAGGCTTCAGCAGCCCAGCCTAGGTCTAAATTGCATTAGAGAAGTTTCTCCAATATTGGGCCAGCTTTAGTTAACTCTATATCTTTCCTGATATTTTTTACTTGGTCTCACTTTGTACTCTCCAGCCAGAGAGAGCTGGAGATTTTATTAGTTGTATTTTTATTGGTTGTATTTCTGTCCTCAAAGATCTTAGGAGAAAGAGACAGAAACCACACATACACACACACACACACACACACACACACACACACACACACACACACACACACACACACACACACACACACACAGTGGGAGGGACCTTATTATCCTTAACATAGAGTGGGGTCAGATACCAGTTTCGTTTCATTCGAAGCTCTCTGCTTCTGGTTTTATAGGTTTGGGTAGTTTTATAATTAAGTTTTATAATGAAGAAGAAGGTGAATCCTAAGGAAGGCGACCTACGTAAGTAATCTTACGTAAGCAAATGGAAGGAAAAACAGCAAACTGTTTCTTGTCTTCTTGTAGAATGGACAGAAGATCATTCATCGCTCGTGCCTCCTATTATTCCAAACCACCCCCCCAGCAATCCGGAGCAGGCCAGAGAAGCTCCACTTCAGGGTAAAGTGTTTTTATAATTGCATCCTAATTTGGCTCAAAATTTTAATTTTTTTAAAGAAACTTTAAAGAGTGGAATCTTGTAACGCCCAAGTCATTCCAAAGAATTGTTCCTAGACAGTTCTTTGTTGTGGGCTGTCCTGTATGTATTGTAGGACACTGAGCAGTGTTCCTGGCCTCTACCCACTAGGTGCCAGGAGAATCCCTCCCACTTTGTGACACACAAGTCCCCAGATATTGCCAAATGCCCCTGGGGGTGGGGGCAAAATCATTTTAGAGTTGTGAATCCTCGATTTCAAGACCACAGATATTTAATATTGTGTTAAATAAGATACACTGAAAATTCAACACTAGATATTTCAAGATTCTAGTCAACGTATTTGCTTTTGACTAAGATTTTCTTGTAAATGTAAAATGGTTTGATATTATTGTGTTGTAAACTCTAACCTCTATTTTTGCTGCAGTTTGGCATTTATGCATGTTTTACATCGCTTCATTGGGTCTCACTTATTTACATTCACAAGTAGTATGCATCCCCTACAGAGATTCATTTTTGAAAATTGGAAGCTCCAGAATCTTGCTACTTTCAGGCCTCATTACTCTTAAGGGATAGAAAAGGTTTTGGGGTTTTTTGTTTAGTTTTTCTTTTAAATAAAAAAAATAGAACAAGCAGCATATTTGATAGTGTTGGGGAGTTTGTGTTACAGAACCATGAAAAAAACTGTAAAATTTGTGTTCCTTCTCTCAACATTTTAAAAGAAATAAATAATTGTGTCAGACATTAAAAGATAAGTAGAATAACTCTTTTCCCTAATTTTCATTCCTCCATTGTAATTTTCATAAGAAAAATTGTTTCCCTTTTAGCTGATATTGTCATGAGATTGGTATTAATATCAACTTATATAAAATAATTTCATACTTTTCTATGATGTTAATGGTTTTAATACAGATAGAACATAGAAGATAATAACATATTAATTCATATCAACATGATTGGGGCCTGCTTTGTATTTTTTTAAATATGAAATTCCTCTGTGGCCTCATGTTGTCTTATTTTCCTGCTCATGGTAAGTTAGCTACACTAACTTTTCAGTTCCTTGAACCTCTTTTCAATTCCTTAAATCAGCAAAACTATGGACCACATCAGGGCCTTTGCATATGCTGTGCCCTGTGTGCAGCTGTCTTTTCCTCCCACTCTTTGCTTGGCTAACTTCTACTCATCTAAGGTTTTTGCTGGATTCCCCTGTCTTATTCACTCTTCCCATCCTAAACTTCTTATTTCTAGAATGTAACTGTTGATAATTAGTGTTTATTTGTGTTAAATTATCTAACAACAGTTTCCTCTTCAGACTTTAAATCCTGTGGAGGCAGGAGACTGGTTTTATTTTCCACTGGGGGATACCCCGAACTAGACCTAATCGCCTCTGCTAAATTTATTATTGTGTGAAACAGCGTATGTACATGCATGATAACAGCCTAGCTTCCTTAAAGAATTGTCTTAGAGATTAAAGCAATTAAAGCTTTACAGTTTCAGGTTCTGGGTGCCACATGCCTAGTGCACCAGCTGAGTTAAGAGTCCAGATGGAATTGATCTCTATTAGGAACTTTATCTCAGATTCTTCTCTTGTTTTAGGCCTTTCTTTCCTTTTCTTTTTTACTTTAGTCCTCTAGGTTCCCATAGTGGTTAGGGTTTGGGAGAGGCTCACTGAACTCCCTGTGGGAACTAGTCATTATTCTTAAAACCCTTCTACTCCATAGTCTCTACATTGATTCTTGTCTTTCACATATAGTCATATCTTTGGAATATAATGGATACAGAAGCCAGTTTAAATCCATACCCTTTGACTCCAAGCTGCAATTGTGAGAAACATTAAATTGGATATTATCATCATAGGTTACAACTCTGAGTTCCCTGCCTGCTGGGTAAGCATCCTGGTCTATGTTCCTGACAGTACTCTCAGGAAGAAGCTGTATAGCTAATAGGGTTAGATTGTTTGGTATTAATTTTGCTAAGTTCACTGCTCAACTAAACTTGCTTCCGATCAAGAGTGTACTTCTCATCCCAGCAAATGATAATTTTAAAGAGATCTGCTCTTGGGAAATCTCTCCATCTTCCACCTTATGCTCAGAGAGAGATTTTTGTAGCTGCCTGTTTACCCCACCCATTTCACCACCACCATCATCAAAATAATAGCCTACATTTGTTGAGCTCTTTTATGCAGCAGCCACCTCCCGAAGCACTTTACCTATGTTATCTGTCCACAGTTCTTCCTTACAACCATCATGTGAATGTTGAGGTTGGTACCCCCATTACCTCCACGTATGCATCTGACCCTCAGGCAGAGAGAGGTTTAGTAACTTGCCCAAAGCCACATAGCCAGGAAGTAGTAGAGCACAGATTTGAACCCTAGCTGTCATTAGGAACAGTTTAACTTTTGGCTAACACCTTTTTGTTGTAGTTTTTTGTGGGATACTTCATTGCATAATCTCAATGTGTGCCATCCAGTTTGGCTGCTACTGGCTACATGTTACCAGTTAAACTCAAGTTCATTACAATTAAAAACTCAAAAATTCAGTTCCTCGGTTCCACTAGCCATGTTTCAAGGGCTCAAGAGCTGCATGTGACCAGCAGCTGCCATGTTGGACAGTGCGGATACAGAGCATTTCCTGCGTCACAGGACGTGCTCTTGGTCAGCACTAGTGTAGGGTATTCAAACAGTATTACCAGGAATAGTGCAGCTTGGCAGAGAACAAGCACCTATGGGTTATTCAAGAGTAGATGTTTGGGCCGAGACCCAGAAGATCCTGATTCAGTGATTCCAGGGCAGCCCCTACATCTTTAAAGAGTACATCTTTAAAAAGTTGCCCAGGTGATCCTCACACATAACCACATCTACAAGTGGTGACTAGTAAAGAGATTAGCATCTCTTAGAAAATGACACGTGCCACAGGGCTGCAGCAGAGAGCTCCACATTCCACTGCTTGTGGGTAGAAAAGCATTTCTTTTCCAAAACTATAATAACTGATGATCTACCCATACATAAAACATAATAAAATGTGCATAGGGGCTTCCCTGGTGGCGCGGTGGTTGGGAGTCCGCCTGCCGATGCAGGGGACATGGGTTCGTGCCCCGGTCCGGGAAGATCCCACATGCTGCAGAGCGGCTAGGCCTGTGAGCCATGGCCGCTGAGCCTGCGCGTCCGGAGCCTGTGCTCCACAGCGGGAGAGGCCACAGCAGTGAGAGGCCCGTGTACCGAAAAAAAAAAAAAAACGTGCATAAATGTGAAACCCTCTGATCCTCCCTCCCTAGTTAAGTGTTGAAACAGGAAGTCAGTGGTGTAATTTCAATGTCTTCTTCATGTCTCTTAAGCTGAAAACGTTCTGAGCTCAAAATATGCTAATGGCTTTAAAACATTTCATTCAGATAATCTGCCAGATACATTTTTACATTTTGTAACTTTGCCTATAATCAGGGTGGGAAACTTACACACTCATCCACCTCTTTCTGCCTTCTCAACGACACGTTAAATCTCATTTCTTTGCACTGTTGTTCATTCATTCATTCAACACATGTTTTTGGAGCACATACAATGAAACAGCCCGCGTTCTAGACACTGGATATACAAGCAGAAATCCTTATGGGGTTTCCATTTTAGTGTTGTGTGGGTGGGCATGTGCAGTGCCCCTCCTGCAAGGGGCTGGGGAGAGGGAGACAAAACCCCCAGCCAATAAGTAAGATGTATACTGTGTGGGATGGTGGTAAATGCTAACAACAGAAATAAAGCAGGTAAGGGGGATTGTGAATGTTGAAGGAGGTATTGCAGTTTTTAATACGGTGGACAGAGAAAGCCTCACTGAGAAGGTGATGCCATTGATGTCTTTGCATAAGTGAAATACATTTCCCTTCGAGCTCGCCCTAGTAGCCTCTGCCTCAAGAATGTCTGCTATTCACATATCCCAAAAAGGAAAATTTGGGGGTTATCTCAACGGTCCTCGATTTTCCATCTAGTAATTACCATAGCAACTGTTTCAGTACAAGCCCTGGCTGCACTTGACATCACCTCCCTGGTGCTCTGGCAGATGACTTCGCATGGTGAATCCTGCTAGGTCTCACCTTCCATTAGCCACGGTGACAGGGCTGTAGTTTGTCATGCTTCCCACCAGCCTTGGGACTGCTCTAGAGAGGAGGAGGTGAGTGAGCAGACCTGTGACTCCAGGCAATTTAAAACAGCCTTCTTAAGAGCCAGAAACTTTTGAAGTGTGCAATTAAAGATTGTATGTGTGCCCAGAGACCTTTTAAAAAAGATACAGCTAACCCAAAATAACTTTCCTTCCTGGGTGCCAGCCTGGTAGTGCAAGGGTATATGGAGACATGGAGACTTTTTCTCCTGTTCGTTTGTTTTATTATTTTTTAATTTTTATTTATTTATTTATTTGTATAACATTTTTGATAGAAAAGAAATAGGGCATGTGGAGAAGCTGTGGCCAGGGCGGGAGATGGGAAATATAATTAGGAGAGTTGAAAGAGTCTGAGCATAGAATGATGTTCACTACCTGGGGTAATCAGGGAAATTCCAATAAAATTTTGGGTTTGTGTACAAAATGTTATTTGTGAATGTTATCAAGAAAACTCAATAAAACCTTAGGTAGCATGTTTGGAAGCTGTATATCTATTAATTTATTTTAAATAAGACAACTGAATTTGGAGCCATCTGGCTCTTGTTACTGTTTTGTTTAGTTCAGGTTTTTTTCTTTTTCCTTAAATATTCTAAGCCACATGTCCTAAACATTTTTTAAATATTAAGTTTTAACAGCAGACATATCTAGGCAATTCCACAAATTGTTAGGCAATGCAAATGAACAGGAAAAATCAGGTGAGTTTTAGAATTCAATTCACAGTAGAGTTATGACTCTTTAATTTTTAATATAGTGATTCTCCATTTTTATCAAGTTATGCTTTGTGACTATACTATGTCTCCTAGTATTATCTATTTAGTTTGAGAATGAATTTTCTGTTTGTCTGAAAGCTAAAGTTTTTGCTCAATTGGTTTTATAAGTGGAAGCCAAGCACAAGGCAATATATTGGAAGCCATACTGGAAAATATAAACGATGACAAAACAGAAGACACCAAGCAAAGACCCGCTCCTCTTTCTCTGAAGAACTTCATGTAGTTCGCTGTCAGACTACATGAACTAAAATTAGGGATCCATGTCAGATGATGGACACCAATGTCATCCTTCTCTTACATTTTCTTTTGGATCTTTGTGCTGACGCACTATGTACCCTAGCACCCTCCTTACACAAAGGGGCCTAGGAACTCCCTTAGTACTGAAATCAAGAGAGGACTTTCTTAGGGCACCTTTGTGCCCACATGCCCCAGCACAGGAGCTTGGAGAAGTTAGCTCTAAGTTCTTATCATTTCTTAGTTAATTCATCTTTTCACTCTTGGTGGTGTTCCTTATACATTTCTTGTTTTAATCCAGGCAAACCCTTTTTTACACGAAACCCTTCAGAGTTGAAAGGCAAATTTATTCACACGAAGCTGCGGAAAAGCAGTCGTGGCTTTGGCTTCACGGTCGTTGGAGGGGATGAGCCTGACGAGTTTCTGCAGATCAAGAGCTTGGTCCTAGATGGTCCCGCCGCGTTGGACGGCAAGATGGAAACAGGTATGAGACACCACACGGTCCTGTGTGGTCAGGACCAGATGACACCATGATTTCATAAGTTTGTAAGTGTCCTTTAGAAACTTGGCGAATGAACAAGGTTCCTGCACTAAGTAAATGCATTCCCTGGTATAAATGAAAAGTTTTGAAGCATTTTAACATTTCCCCATTTTGGGGAACTGTTAGGGTGCTGTTGAGTACAGTAAGGCAGTAATTTACTAAAAATGTAGATCTATTTGAATAAATGAATTCTCACCTTGGTTTTTTATAGTGAGAATTTTTTTCAGAAGAAAGCTCCAGTGTTCTTTCAATGATCATTATATTCTCATTAGCAGGGAAGACACTAGATGCTACAAAAATGCCTGATTAGCATAAAATAACTAATAGAAGCAGTCTCTTTGTGCTTTACGGTACTACCCCCAAACAGTTTCAGTTCAGCTTCCTATTGGTAGGATTTGATAGTATAAAATTGATATAACTTTTCTGGGCACTGTGTTTTTAACCGTCAACTCTTTTGCAGGAGATGTGATTGTGAGTGTGAATGACACCTGTGTTTTGGGACACACGCACGCACAAGTTGTGAAAATCTTCCAGTCCATTCCCATCGGTGCCAGCGTGGACCTTGAACTCTGCCGAGGTTATCCATTGCCTTTTGACCCAGATGACCCCAACACGAGTTTAGTGACCTCTGTGGCCATTTTGGATAAAGAACCAATTATTGTGAATGGGCAAGAGACCTATGACTCGCCGGCTAGTCACAGTAGTAAAACAGGCAAAGTCAATGGCATGAAGGACGCCAGGCCAAGCAGCCCTGCAGACTTGGCTTCAAACGGTTCCCATGGTTACCCCAATGACACTGTCTCTTTGGCTTCCTCCATAGCCACTCAGCCAGAACTCATAACTGTTCATATAGTCAAAGGGCCAATGGGCTTTGGTTTTACTATTGCGGACAGTCCTGGAGGTGGCGGCCAAAGAGTGAAACAGATTGTCGACAGTCCAAGGTGCCGAGGCCTGAAGGAAGGGGATCTTATAGTGGAAGTTAATAAGAAGAACGTGCAGGCTCTGACTCACAACCAAGTTGTGGACATGCTGATCGAATGTCCAAAGGGAAGTGAGGTCACATTGTTAGTGCAACGAGGAGGTATGTAGATTTATTATCTTTCATTGTTTTTAAACCCAAATCCATTATTGTACTTACTGGTTATCAGGTAGCTGTTTGGTGCTTTCTGAATGTCTGTTCCTTTAAGATCATTTTTATTTAAATATTCGGAAATGCCTTCAAAATGCCTTCTGATTTCTCTAAATGCTAACCTCTTTAGAATAAAGGTTATGTTTATACTTTATGTATTTATACAAAGGGACATGCAGCTAGAGTGATACTGTTACCGAAAGTGGGGTCTGGCTGCCTGCCACTCAAAAGCTAATAAAGAGGCAAGGTTGGTGGAAAGGAAAGTTTGTTTCATTTCAGAGGAGGACAACCTGGGGGGAGGGGGGACTCATGTCCAAAGGCCAATTCCCCTGCAGCAGACAGTCAGTGGGCAAGAGTTTATAGCCAGGGTGGGGAGGGTTACCTGCAGAAACAGCACAGTCAGCTCCGACCGTCATCTTGAAATTGGCCAAGCAGTGGTCGGACCAGCGTCATCGTGATTGTTTCAAGTACAGTTAGTCTTCAGTTCCAGGGTGACTTTGTTCCCATTTCCTTGAGGCCTGTTCTCAGAACTGTGGCAGCTTCTGTCATGGCTGCAGTCTGGTCATCATGTAGTTAGCTTCTTCCACCTGGTGTGGGTTTCTGTATCTACAAACCAGCTCAAAGGATATGGCTGTGAATGTTTAGCCCTTGAGAAGGAACTAAAGGTCCCTCACTTTGCTTAATGACTAAACTGTTATTATTTGGTTCTGTTTGACCGTTTTCCTTAGCTTCTGCATTTTCTCACTTCTCTGATTAAACTTATTGAGTAAAGTTTTACTATAGACAAAAGGCAGGTGGAGGACATGGTGGGGAAAGGACCATAGGGTCCTGCTCTGTTTCAATACCTTTAAATGTAAATCAGACTGTGCCTTTTAAAACCCATTAAGCTTTGAAAACCTTTATCTTTTAATTCTCCTGAACCTGGTCGACGCAGTGTGCATGCAAAACGTGGCTCTCGGCCACTCTTCCAGCGTCGTCTCACACTCCTGTCCCTTCCTCACCGTGCTTGGCCACCTGGCTTCTTTTCTGTAGTGCCTTCACTACTCTACACCCTTCTGTCTCAGGGCCTTTGCACTTTCTGTTTCCACTGCTTGGAAGACTCTTTTCCCCAGCTCTTCACTTGGCTGGCTCGGTCTCATTCAGGGCTCCTCCTGAGAGAGGGCTTCTCCGATTACTTATCTGAAGTAGCCCCCAGCACTCCTATGTAATCTCTGCTTCATCACCCCACTTCTTAATAGCTTTTATCATGATCATTATTATCACAAGCCATTGTTCTGTATATTTATTTTTCTTTGTTCCTCTCTCTTTTTCTTTTTTTTTTATTGGAGTATAGTTTTTAAAATTTTTATTGGAGTATAGTTGATTTACAATGTTATGTCAGTTTCAGGCGTACCGCAAAGTGAATCTGTTATACATGTACATATATCCACTCTTTTTTAGATTCTTTTCCCATATAGGTCATGACAGAGTATTGAGTAGAGTTCCCTGTGCTGTACAGTAGGTCCTTATTGGTTATCTACTTTATATATAGTAGTGTCTATATGTCAATCCCAATCTTTCAATTTATCCCTCCGCCAACCTTACCCCTGGGAATCATAAGTTTATTTTCTACATCTGTAAATCTATTTCTGTTTTGTAGATAAGTTCATTTGTACCCTTTGTTTTTAGATTCCACATATAAGCGATATCATATGATATTTGTCTTTCTCTGACTTCACTCAGTGTGACAATCTCTAGGTCCATCCAAGTTGCTGCAAATGGCATTATTTTGTTCTTTTTTATGACTAATATTCCATTGTGTATATGTACCACATCTTCTTTATCCATTCCTCTGTTGATGGGCACTTAGGTTGCTTCTGTGTCCTGGCTATCGTAAATAGCACTGCAATGAACATTGGGGTGCATGTATCTTTTTGAATTATGGTTTTCTCCAGATATATGCCCAAGAATGGGATTGCTGGATCAGATGGTAGCTCTATGTTTAGTTTTTTAAGGAACCTGCATACTGTTCTCCATAGTGGCTCTACCGGTTTACATTCCCACCAACAGTGTAGGACAGTTCCCTTTACTCTCTATTTTTCATTCAAATATAAGCTCCATAAAGCCAGAGCCCACCTCTGCATGTTGACAGCTGTATCCCCAGTACTTAACACAGTACCTGACTCGCGCTAGCTGTTCATGAATGAATAGGGAATGAATGGATATGTGATTATTTGTATTTGGCAGCAACAACGGCTCCACCAATCGTATCAAAAACATCTCAGCATACGCACATTTTAATGAAGCAGTTATGGATCTCAGAGAAGTGGGGTATTCTAAATCCTGAGACAGTTGGCTTTCTTTCCCCTGCCAGCAACCCCCCACCTCTGCGCCACCGGAACTCCCAGGACCTCACACTGAGAAACATTTTACGCCTGTTGAAATGTCTTGCTCCTGGGTCTGTATTTGCGACTAATCTTGATTGATTACCTCCCACAATGAGCCTGAGTTTGGTCATTTCCTTGACCCTTGCCAATAGGATGTGTTTCATGCACAGAGTATTCTGACCCTCTGAAAAGAGATCAGGACCCAGACTTCTATTTCCTCTCGGTTTCATTGAGACAGAAAAGCTTGTTTATGTCACAACAGCCATGTCCTCGGGCTCTCGTGAATCACAATGCTCAGTCCACCCTTCTTGAACAGGTGTAAAACCCATTTGCAGATTTTTTTTTTTTTTGCAGATTTTATTATTATTATTTTTTTAATTTTTATTTATTTATTTATTTACTTGTGGTACGCGGGCCTCTCACTGTTGTGGCCTCTCCCGTTGTTGAGCACAGGCTCCGGACACGCAGGCTCAGCGGCCATGGCTCACGGGCCCAGCCGCTCTGCGGCACGTGGGATCTTCCCGCACCGGGGCACGAACCCGTGTCCCCTGCATTGGCAGGCAGACTCTCAACCACTGCGCCACCAGGGAAGCCCCAGATTTTATGTTTTTAAAAGTTATTTCTACCAATAAAATTTTGAAGCTTCTTCTTATACCTAGACCACTTGACTGCACAGGTCATTTTGTTTTAAACAGCGACCAAGATGTGGTAGGAAGTGACTTGAGGTTAAGGACGAGGAGGAGAGGGAGGGGGTGGGGTGATGGCCCCTGCACGGACAGACCAGCGAGCAGTTTACAAAGCGCTTTTCAAACCTAGACATACCTCTCATGTCATTTTTACCACATCCCTGAAAAGGAATGTACCAGCCAACAGTAGGATTGAGAAGTTCACCTGGCTTCTTTGGTTTCCAGTCTAGTGCTCTGCCCTACTTAACCCTGAACACCACTGATTTTTGCACAATTGCTGGTTTCAGTGGCCAGCAACTTGGAAACTTTTAAGTAGTTCTTGGTACATCAGGGCATCTCTGATTCAGCCACTGCTCATTTGACATCACAAATCACCCTGCTCTCCTTCTTCATTTATTTGCTCCTTCGTTTCTTTTGTCATTTTGTTCACTTTTTCTTTTCCATTCACTTCACTTTTAAGGAGACCAAAAAGTAAAGTCTCATTGTAGTTTACTGACTTACAGTGGTTACTGGAGCCATATTGTAATGAATTTGCCCAAATTGGCAAACAACTCATTATAAAAATATACCCCTTGATTTCAAATATGTTTACATTTTCTCTTCTTAATTCCTAAGACCTTCTTTTGGTTAATGCCATTATATTTTATAACATTAAATTAATAAGGGTAGATCCAGAATATATTGCCACATTAGTCAACATCTACATAGTTTATTCCAGAACCTGAGTAATTTAAAATCACTGTAACATCAGCAGTGTTTAAAATATGCCATATGCCTTATGTTTGATTTATGTGTCAGATAGAAAGTTTGTACATCTGCACTTGGCAAGCTAACACCAGCTACTATTAATCTTTCTAGAAAGCATATAAATGTATTTGTTTCTGCCATACATCATTACTTGAATTGGGGCTGGCATTTTAATCATTCCTCTTGTATGATGGCGGTGTAAATGAGAAGGTTTGATGATCGTTTAGGATAGAGGCTAGGTTAAATGAGAAAGTAAATGGCCACTTCACTGATTCTTTCTAATGAATTTTATTTCTATCATAACTCCTGGTAAGCAGATTGATAAACTCATTAAGTCTACACCTCTCTTGACTCTCAGGAATAAATATCTCAAAGGTGGGGCTTTCTGTGCTTTAAAGAACTAGTGTTTTCTACTTTGGGGCAGAACTTAGCTACATTTGTATTTTGGTTTTCACTCTTAACTCCCACGCTCATTTTTTATTTTTGTTCTGGTCGAAATCAGGTGCATTTTGGTTTTTAGCATTTTTTTTTCTTTAATCCCCCTCCCACCAATGGAAGTAAGTAGAGGTTGAAATATCATTTGTAAATTTCCAGAGACAGTTTCCTAGGTCAGGCTTGGGCTTGCTGGGGTGTCTATCCATAGCCCTGGCAGCTGGGACCATTACTTATTTGTTTACAAGTGTCTTCTTTATAAACATGCCTGCCTATGGATGTCACTCAAGTTCTTAAAGGGCAGCGCCTCCTTCCTGTGCCTGGCTGCCCATCTTCCCATGGTAAGTCCTTTCCTCCTCCTCCCTCTGCTGGCCAGTAAGGAGAATGCCTTCTATTTTTCTTAACTTTTCAGATGGCATTTGCATTCAGACAGCCCATCACCTGACACCAGTGTGAGTCTAGAGGCTTTTTTAAGCGTTTGGAAATCATGCTAGAAGGTGATTACTATTGTTTTGAATATATTTTTTTTAATTTACAAAAGATGTAGAATTTGTTCCATAAAGCTTTTTTTACTTTAAAAGAGGGAGTGGGACTTCCCTGGTGGTTCAGTGGTTAAGACTTTGCCTTCCAATGCAGGGGTTACGAGTTGGATCCCTGGTCAGGGAGCTAAGATCCCACATGCCTCACAGCCAAAAAACCAAAACATAAAACAGAAGCAATATTGTAACAAATTCAGACTTCCCTAGTGGCACAGTGGTTGGGAGTCCACCTGCCAATGCAGGGGACACGGGTTTGATCCCTGGTCTGGGAGAATCCCACATGCCACAGAGCAACTAAGCCTGTGCGCCACAACTACTGAGCCTGTGCTCTGGAGCCCGAAAGCCACAGCTACTGAGCCCGCGTGCCACAGCTACTGAAGCCCGTGCGCCTAGAGCCTGTGCTCTGCAACAAGAGAAACCACCACAATGAGAAGCCCGCGCATTGCAATGAAGAATATCCCCCACTCACTGCAACTAGAGGAAGCCCATGTGCAGCAATGAAGACCCAATGCAGCCAAAAATAATTAATTTAAAAAAATATTGTAACAAATTCAATAAAGACTTTAAAAATGGTTTTTAAAAAAAAAGAAAGAAAAAGAAAAGGGGTTATATTGGGTTTTCTCTGGTGGCGCAGTGGATAAGACTCCCAGCTCCCAATGCAAGGGGCCCAGGTTTGACCCCTGGTTGGGGAACTAGATCCCACATGCATGCCACAACTAAGTCTGTGAGCCACAACTAAGGAGCCCGCCTGCCGCAACTAAGACCCCATGCGACCAAATAAATAAATAATTTTTTTAAAGGGGATTATATTATATGTAGCATAACTACCTGTGCCCCCTGTGTATTTTGTATATTTGGCTAATTTATACCTAGTGGGAGGTATGACACTCTTGAAGATCTCATTTGGGGTGGAGTCAGAATACCCTGTTTTAAAAGACAATTTGGAATACTTTATGAAAGTGGAGAATGTGTGTTTTACTTTAGAGAGAACAAGTGTACTGAAGAAAACGCTGAACTAGAGGTTCCAGGAGCCTGCCTCTAGTTCAAACTGTGCCCATAGCTCCTCTGTACCTCTGACTGGGTTACAACTCTTGCCCTGAGACTCATTTCTTTATCCAAAAAAAATGGATATTTTGCACTAGCTCATCTTTAGGGTGACCCCTGCTAACTCTAATTTTATGCCAAAAAATGGCCTCATTGATGTGTAGGAGAAAGACCACAAGATTCGAGAGTCAGACAATACGAGTTCAAATTGCAACTCCTGCCTTTATTCCCTTTGTGACCGTAGGCAAGTCATCTGAAAAAATGTAGCATTTGTGCCAATTCCTGACCTAGAAGCAGTCACATGATAAATCAGTGGTGTTTTACTGATATCCTCTAGTATCAGAAGCCACTGGGTATGGTGGATTTCTTTTTTAAAAAAGAAAAAACAAACTCCAGCGTGTACCTGCAGAATTTTAATTTCAGTGCATGATGAGCAGGCACCTGTATTTTTTTTAGAAGCTGCACTGGCAATGCTGATGTAAAATCAGAATTGCAATCAGTTTTAGGCTTCTGCCCTCGTCGTCCCTTCTCATTTTGATTCTGTGACATATAACTTGAGAGTGAAATAAGTTTATAACTTAACAGTTATTTTCATTTCTAAGTAATTTCTTCTTTTAAAGTCTGATTTCTAAGCAACAAGTTTCTCCATCTTCCCTAAGATCCATTGCAGCTCCCAAATCTGACATGTTTCTACTTCAGAGGAGGATAGAAAGGAAGACTTGGTCTCAGAGTTGCTTCTTTTGAACACAACACTCCAGTGGCTTTTACTGATCACAACAGAATTAGAAGTGATGCTTTGTATACTGAGTGCGCTTGTCAGGGTACTAAGTAATTTTAGGATCTGAATATAAAGTAGTGAAATGTTAGGATTCCTGGAGGGGAGGACTATATCCAACTTGCACTTTTGTATCCCTGGCACGTCATGGGGAACCTGGCATGTGGTAAGGTCTTAGTAAATACTAGCTGGATAAATTAAACTTTCTCTGCAAGTCACATTAGGAAATTAATTATATAGTTTTGTAGTCACTCTTCACAACTTCAGAAAGATAAAAAAGAGATGTTAAAAGGCAAAATGAAATATGAAAATCATGGTAGTGATAGTAATAATGTTACAATAATCATTGATTACTTATTATGTACCAGGATTGTAACCATGGTACAAGCAATATATACATGTACAGACAGGCAGAAATAAAACCTCACGACATCCCACTCTTGTGACCACATTGGAACCATCCATTTGCAGTGTGATTCTGAATAGGACCCTGTGGGAAATGAAGGCAGTGATTAGTAGGAAAAAGAAAAAGTGAAGGAATTGCTTTTGTTGAGGTGTTGAGATTCCACAGCTGAATTTGCTTAGTATAAAGCAAAAGAGAAATTTCTGGTTTAGTTGGGAAGCATGTATAAGACTCCTCCTTGGTTCAAGGATTTGTAATACATAAAAACATTAAACGCTTCTGCAATGTGCCAGGTGTAGTTGGTTCTAAACATTTTACATATAATTCAAGAGCCCTCTGAGGTGACTAAAACCTTACCTCCACTTTAGAGGAGAGGGTGCTGAGCCCCAGAGAAGCTCAGTGATTTACCCAGAATCACACAGCTGATAAATGCAAGCTAGGATTTGAACCGAGGAATTCTAGTTCCAGAGACTGATCTCTTACCCACCATGCTAAGCAGCCCCCTGGCTTGTAGATGAAAAGCTCCAATACCATTAAGGAGTACATCTTATACATGAAAGAATGAGTAAGGTCTGCAGTCCGTGGCAAATTAATGCCACTTAATTTTCATCCATATTTGCTGATGATAGTTCATTAAATCGTCATCGATGCACACAGGGAAAGCAATATCTAATCTCATCATCCAAGCATGTGATTAGCATTAGCTCTTCTTTGCGTGTGTTTTTCCACGTCTGAAATGATGCAAAGCCGTCATAATTAGAACCGCGCTGCCGGAGAGTTGAACCTGGGTGATCAGGTGCCTCTTTTCTCTTTGCCCTCTGGTCATGAACTGGAGAATGAATTGCAAATTGCACTGCTTAAGTGTTTGACTGCCAGAATCTCTTCAGTTGAGCTGCAGGGCCTCGGAAAGGAGAATTCAGGATGCTGGCAGAGTGTTATCCTAATAGTGGTGGGGTCTGTGTATTCACGTCAGCACGTCCCATCTATTCCCCCTCCTCTGTCGTGTCATCTTCCCACCTCTTCCCCGGCCTCTGCCGTCCATCATGTGGCACCTGGCCTTGCTGTGGCCTTCCAACAGGTCTCAAGGCTTCCTCTAGTCCATTCTCCGGCTAGAGTGATTTAAAGTCAATTGGATCCAGTCGCTGCTCATGTCAGGATGACGTCCGGTCATTCAGAGTAAACTCCAAAGTCCTGTGTCACAGACAAGCACTTGCTCTTTCTTCTGTGTATTTCCTGTCACAGAGAGCCAGGGAGCTTTCTCACTCCTGCCCTTGAGGCTTCTGCTCAAAGGTCCTTTCCTTCTGCTGCTCTGCCTTTCTGCCTGCTCTGACCGCTCCGTAGAAAAGAAAAGAGCGTCCACCGCCATCATGCTCTGCTCTGTTCTTCTTTCTCAGGCCGTGGACGCTTCTTTGTGGTCTCTGTGAGAGTAGGGACTGGGTCTCAATCATTATTTGATCCCCACCACCTAAAATCATGCCTGGCACATTCAGAAAATCATCTGTATTGAAGGAAAACTGTGAATTAATGCAAGGCCCTTTGTTTTCATAAATGCTCATCATCCTTTAGAGAACTTTCTGGGGTGAGAGCTTATCATTAGAGCTGGGGAAACAGGCAGCGGGAGATGGACCACCTCGAAAATCACACAGCATGAAGGTGAGACAGCCTGACTTCCAGCCCAGTTTTGTTGGCCTGTAAAGCCCATGCCCTTTGTCACAGGCTGTTCTAAATGACAAGGAAAAAATGATACAAATAAACTTATATACAAAACAGAAATAGACCCACAGACATAGAAAACAAACTCAAGGTTACCAAACACAACATTGTAAATCACCTCTACTTCAATTAAATAAATAAATAAATAAATAAATAAAATGACAAGGAAATGCATTTCGTGGCAGTGGATCATGTTGGTCCAATTAAGCCTGTTCTCCAGGTCCAGTGCAGTAGTCACTCTCCACGTGTGGCTATTTAATTAATTAAAGCTAAATACGATGTAAAATTTAGTCCAACCGGCCCCGTTTCAAGAACCGAATAGCCACATGTGGCCAATGGCTGCTATATTGGACAGTGCAGTTATAGAACCTTTCCACCCTCATAAAAAATGCTGTTGGACTTTGCTGCTCGGGAGATTTTGATTATTTTGCCCTCAAAAGTGATATGTTGCATGTCCTTTATTTTACTCTTTCTCTTATATGCCTTTGATAGAAGAAAAATATGGAATTGAAGGCAACTTTATGGTTAATACATTTCTTTTTATACAGATAATGATAATAATAGGTCCTATTTATTAAATTCTTTCCATGTGTAGGTACTGCTCTAAGCTCTTTACATGTGTTAACTGGATGTTAGGGGCTCACAAGGAATTGAGACTCAGAGAACATGAAAGACTTGTAAAGTATTAGTACTAGGGCGATCTGCTCTGTCCTAATCCTGAGACAGCTCATCAACTTTTAATGGGGATTATAGGGCTTCCACCTGGCCAGGAAGTATCTCATCTTTAATCCTGGACTGAGGTTAAGGAGCTTAACTTAAATTATTTTATTATGTAAAGTATCTTTACTCTAAAAAGAGGAAGAAACTTTTTTTTTGAATTTTATTTTATTTTTTTAATACAGCAGGTTCTTATTAGTTATCCATTTTATACATATTAGTGTATATATATCAATCCAATCTCCCAATTCATCCCACCACCCCCCTCTACCAACGTGCTTTCCCCCCTTGGTATCCATACGTTTGTTCTCTACATCTGTGTCTCATTTCTGCCTTGCAAACCGGTTCATCTGTACCACTTTTCTAGATTCCACATATATGAATTAATATACGATATTTGTTTTTCTCTTTCTGACTTACTTCACTCTGTATGACAGTCTCTGGGTCCATCCATGTCTCTACAAATGACTCAATTTCGTTCCTTTTTATGGCTGAGTAATACTGCATTGTACCTATGTACCACACCTTCTTTATACATTTGTCTGTCGATGGGCATTTAGGTTGCTTCCATGATCTGGCTATTGTAAATAGTGCTGAAATGAGTATTGGGGCACATGTGTCTTTTTGAATTATGGTTTTTTCTGGGTATATGCCCAGTAGTGGGATTGCTGGGTCATACGGTAATTCTATTTTTAGTTTTTTAAGGAACCTCCATACTGTTCTCCATAGTGGCTGTATCAATTTACATTCCCGTCAACAGTGCAAGAGGGTTCCCTTTTCGCCACACCCTCTCCAGCGTTTATTGTTTGTAGATTTTCTGATGATGGCCATTCTGACCAGTGTGAGGTGATACCTCATTGTAGTTTTGATTTGCATTTTTCTAATAATTAGTGATGTTGAGCAGCTTTTCATGTGCCTCTTGGCCATCTGTATGTCTTCTTTGGAGAAATGTCTGTTTAGGTCTTCTGCCCATTTTTTGATTGGGTTGTTTGTTTTTTTAATATTGAACTGCATGAGCTGTTTATATATTTTGGAGATTAATCCTTTGTCTGTCGATTCACTTGCAAATATTTTCTCCCATTCTGAGGGATGTCTTTTCATCTTGTTTATAGTTTCCTTTGCTGTGCAACAGGTTTTAAGTTTCACTAGGTCCCATTTGTTTATTTTTGTCTTTATTTCCATTACTCTAGGAGGTTGGTCAAAAAAGTTCTTGCTGTGATTTATGTCAGAGTGTTCTTCCTATGTTTTCCACTAAGAGATTTATAGTGTCCAGCCTTACATTTAGGTCTGTAATCCATTTTGAGTTTATTTTTGTGTATGGTGTTAGGGAGTGTTCTAATTTCATTCTTTTACATGTAGCTGTCCAGTTGTCCCAGCACCACTTATTGAAGAGTCTGTCTTTTCTCCATTGTATATCCTTGCATACTTGGTCATAGACTAGTTGACCATATGTGTGTAGGTTTATCTCTGGGCTTTCTATCCTGTTCCATTGATCTATATTTCTGTTTTTGTGCCAGTACCATATTGTCTTGATTACTGTAGCTTTGTAGTATGGTCTGAAGTCAGGGAGTCTGATTCCTCCAGCTCCCTTTTTTTCCCCTCAAGATTGCTTTGGCTATTTGGGGTCTTTTGTGTCTCCATACAAATTGTAAGATTTTTTATTCTAGTAATCTGATAGGAATTGCATGAATCTGTAGATTGCTTTGGGTAATATAGTCATTTTCAAAATATTGATTCTTCCAATGCAAGAACATGGTATATCTCTCCATCTGTTTGTGTCATCTTTGATTTCTTTCATCAGCATCTTATAGTTTTCTGAGTACAAGTCTTTAGCCTCCTCAGGTAGGTTTATTCCTAGGTATTTTATTCTTTTCGTTGCAATGGTGAATGGGATTGTTTCCTTAATTTCTCTTTCTGATCTTTCATTGTTAGTGTGTAGGAATGCAAGCGATTTCTGTGCATTAATTTTGTATCCTGCAACTTTACCAGATTCATTGATGAGCTCTAGTAGTTTTCTGGTAGCATTTTTAGGATTCTGTATGTATAGTACCATGTCATCTGCAAACAGTGACAGTTTTACTTCTTCTTTTCCAATTTGGATTCCTTTTATTTCTTTTTCTTCTCTGATTGCCATGGCTAGGAGTTCCAAAACTATGTTGAATAATAGCGGTGAGAATGGCCAGTCTTGTCTTGTTCCTGATCTTAGAAGAAATGCTTTCAGTTTTTCACCATTGAGAATGATGTTTGCTGTGGGTTTGTTGTATATGGTCTTTATTATATTGAGGTAGGTTCCATCTATGCCCACTTTCTGTAGAGTTTTTATCATAAATGGGTGTTGAATTTTGTCAAGAGCTTTTTCTGCATCTATTGAGACGATCATATGGTTTTTATTCTTCAGTTTGTTAATATGGTTTATCACATTAATTGATTTGCATTTATTGAAGAATCCTTGCCTCTGGGATAAATCCCACTTGATCATGGTGTATGATCCTTTTAATGTGTTGTTGGATTCTGTTTGCTAGTATTTTGTTGAGGATTTTTGCATCTATATTCATCAGTGATATTGGTCTATAATTTTATTTTTTTTTAGTGTCTCTGTCTGGTTTTGGTAACAGGGTGATGGTGGCCTTGTAGAATGAGTTTGGGAGTGTTCCCTTCTCTGCAAATTTTTGGAAGAGTTTGAGAAAGGTGGGTGTTAGCTCGTCTCTAAATGTTTGATAGAATTCACCTGTGAAGCCGTCTGGTCCTGGACTTTTGTTTGTCGGAAGATTTTTAACCAGTTTCAATTTCATTATTTGTGATTGGTCTGTCCATATTTTCTATTTCCTCCTGGTTCAGTCTTGGAAGGTTATACCTTTATAAGAATTTGTCCACTTCTTCCAGGTTGTGCATTTTATTGGCATAGAGCTGCTTGTAGTAGTCTCTTAGGATGCTTTGTATTTCTGCGGTGTCAGTTGTAACTTTTCCTTTTTCATTCCTAATTTTATTGATTTGAGTCTTCTCCCTCTTTTTTTTGGATGAGTCTGGCTAAAGGTTTATCAATCTTGTTTATCTTCTCAAATAGCCAGCTTTAGTTTTATTGATCCTTGCCATTGTTTTCTTTGTTTCTATTTCATTTATTTCTGCTCCGATCTTTATGATTTCTTTCCTTCTACTAACTTTGGGTTTTGTTTGTTCTCCTTCCTCTAGTTCCTTTAGGTGTAAGGTTAGACTGTTTATTTGAGATTTTTCTTGTTTCTTGAGGTAGGCTTGTATTGGTATACACTTCCCTATTAGAACTGCTTTTTCTGCATCCCATAGGTTTTGGATCGTCGTGTTTTCATTGTCATTTGTCTCTAGGTATTTTTTGATTTCCTCTTTGATTTCTTCAGTGATCTCTTGGTTATTTAGTGATGTGTAGTTTAGCCTACATGTGTTTGTGTTTTTTACGTTTTTTCCCCTCTGATTTACTTCTAATCGCGTAGCATTGTGGTCGGAAAAGATGCTTGATATGATTTCAATTTTCCTAAATTTACTGAGGCTTGATTTGTGACCCAAGATGTGATCTATCCTGGAGAATGTTCCATGTGCACTCGAGAAGAAAGTGTGTGGAATGTCCTATAAATATCAATTAAATCTGTCTGGTCTATTGTGTCATTTAAAGCTTGTGTTTCCTTATTAATTTTCTTTCTGGGTGATCTGTCCATTGGTGTAAGTGAGGTGTTATAAAGTCCCCCACTGTTAGTGTGTTACTGTCGATTTCCTCTTTTATAGCTGTTAGCATTTGCCTTATGTATTGAGGTGCCCCTATGTTGAGTGCATATATATTTATAATTGTTATATCTTCTTCTTGGATTGATCCCTTGATCATTATGTAGTGTCCTTCCTTGTCTCTTGTAACATTCTTTATTTTCTTGTTTTTTGTTTTTTTTGGTACGCAGGCCTCTCACTGCTGTGGCCTCTCCTGTTGTGGAGCACAGGCTCCGGATGCGCAGGCTCAGCAGCCATGGCTCACAGGCCTAGCTGCTCCACGGCATGTGGGATCTTCCCGGACTGGGGCATGAACCCATGTCCCCTGCCTCGGCAGGCGGACTCTCAACCACTGCGCCACCAGGGAAGCCCGCATTCTTTATTTTAAAGTGTATTTTATCTGATATGAATATTACTACTCCAGCTTTCTTTTGGTTTCCATTGCATGGACTATCTTTTTCCCTCTCCTCACTTTCAGTCTGTATGTGTCCCTAGGTCTGAAGTGGGTCTCTTGTAGACAGTATATATATGAGTCTTGTTTTTGTATCCATTCAGTGATCCTGTGTCTTTTGGTTGGAGCATTTAATCCATTCACATTTAAGGTAATTTTCAATATGTATGTTCCTATTCCCATTTTTTTAATTGTTTTGTGTTTGTTTTTGTAGGTCCTTGTCTTCTCTTGTGTTTCCCACTTAGAGAAGTTCCTTTCGCATTTGTTGTAGAGGTGGTTTGGTGGTGCTGAATTCTCTTAGCTTTTGCTTGTCTGTAAAGCTTTTGATTTCTCCGTGGAATCTGAATGAGATCCTTGCCAGATAGAGTAATCTTGGTTGTAGGTTCTTCCCTTTTGTCACTTTAAATATATCATGCCACTCCCTTCTGGCTTGTAGAGTTTCTGCTGAGAAATCAGCTGTTAACCTTATGGGAGTACCCTTGTATGTTGTCATTTTTCCCTTGTTGCTTTTGATAATTTTTCTTTGTCTTTGATTTTTGTCAGTTTGATTACTGTGTGTCTCGGCGTGTTTCTCCTTGGGTTTATCCTGCCTGGGACTCTCTGCGCTTCCTGGACTTGGGTGGCTATTTCCTTTCCCATGTTAGGGAAATTTTTGACTATTAATCTCTTCAAATATTTTTTTGGGTCCTTTCTATCTCTCTTCTCCTTATGGGACCCCTATAATGCAAATGTTGGTGCATTTAATGTTGTCCTAGAGGTCTCTTAGGCTGTCTTTATTTCTTTTCATTCTTTTTTCTTTATTCTGTTCCATTGCAGTGAATTCCACCATTCTGTTTTCCAGGTCATTTATCCATTCGTCTGCCTCAGTTATTCTGCTATTGATTCTTTCTAGTGTATTTTTCATTTCAGTTATTGTATTGTTCATCTCTGTTTGTTTGTTCTTTAATTCTTCTAGGTGCTTGTTTTTTAATTCTTCTAGGTCTTTGATAAACATATCTTGCATCCTCTCCATCTTTGCCTCCGTTCTTTTTCTGAGGTCCTGGATCATCTTCACTATCATTATTCTGAATTCTTTTTCTGGAAGGTTGCATATCTCCACTTCATTTAGTTGTTTTTTTGGGGTTTTATCTTGTTCCTTCATCTGGGACATAATCCTCTCCCGTTTCATTTCATCTAACTTTCTGTGATTGTGCTTTACATTCTGCAGGCTGCAGGACTGTAGTTCTTCTTGCTTCTGCTGTCTGCCCTCTGGTAGATTAGGCTACCTAATAGGCTTGTGCAAGCTTCCTGATGGAAGGGACTGGTGGTGGGTAGAGCTGTGTGTTGCTCTGGTGGGCAGAGCTCAGTAAAACCTTAATCCGCTTGTCTGCTGATGGGTGGGGCTGGGTTCCCTCCTTGTTGGTTGTTTGGCCTGAGGCGATCCAGCACTGGAGACTACAGGTCCTTTGGTGGGGCTAATGGCGGACTCTGGGAGGGCTCACACCAAGGAATACTTCCCAGAACTTCTCCTGCCAGTGTCCTTGTCCCTGCGGTTAGCCACAGCCACCTCCCACCTGTGCAGGAGACCCTCCAACACTAGCAGGTAGGTCTGGTTCAGTCTCTTATAGGGTCACTGCTCCTTCGCCCTGGGTCCTGATGCACACACTACTTCGTGTGTGCCCTCCAAGAGTGGAGTCTCTGTTTCCCCCAGTCCTGTTGAAGTCCTGCAATCAAATCTCGCTAGCTTTCAAAGTCTGATTCTCTGGGAATTCCTTGTCCCATTGCCGGACCCCCAAGTTGGGAAGCCTGATGTGGGGCTCAGAATCTTCACTCCGGTGGGTGGACTTCTGCAGTATAAATTGCTCTCCAGTTTGTGACTCACCCACCCAGTGGTTATGGGATTTGACTTTATTGTGCTTGTGCCCCTCCTACTGTCTCACTGCAGCTTCTCCTTTGTCTTTGGTTGTGGGGTATCTTTTTTTGGTGAGTTCCAGTGTCTTCCTGTTGATTATTCAGCAGTTAGTTGTGATTCCGGTGCTATTGCAAGAGGGAGTGAGCTCACGTCCTTCTACTCCTCCATCTTGAACCAATCTCCAAAAGAGGAAGAAACTTTAATGCAAGAAAAATTCACCTTAAATTCTTATCTATAAAATAATATATAATCTGCTGCATGACCGTCAGCAATTTACTGTTTGTCAGACCTCTATTTAAAAAGGAAGATGTGGACGTTTTCTTGGTATACTTATCTGATTCTATATCTCAAACTAATTGACCTCCCTGCTTACCTGTGGTACTTGGTTTTTCTAGTAATTTTGGAAGTCGAGTCCTCTTGTCAAATCTAGTGTGCTACCTAATATTTTCCTAGCTATTGAATGTTTTTCACGTTAATTTAGCAAATTTGCTGTCACTTCCATGGTGCTAAACAGGCTGCTGTTTGTGTTTACTATTAAGGAGCTGCCTTTATTTCTAATGCAGTTTTTAAGTTGCTGTTTTGATTTATTGCCATGGTTGAAAGTTATCAAGCATTTTACTTGAGAATTCTTTATAGGAGGGTAGGCCACATTTACATTTGAGATGACTTATAGCAAAAGATGAGACAAATTTTATAATGTCTCTATTTTAGTTCTTTCATTATACAATGGATACAAATTACCCCTCACTGTCAGCATCTTAAGTAAAGAACTCTGATTTTTGGTCTCATAATTTTTAAATTGATTTTGGTCCTAATTTTTAAACCTAAGCAGACTGCATGTATTTGTTCTAACATTTATATGCAGGTTTTGACTTGGTTGGATAGTTTGAGTTGTAATCCTGTTATATTCATAATGCAAATTGATCAGCACACTTAAAACCGCATTATTGTTTTTGTTTTTGTTTTTTTCCGGTAAGGGCATGTCTCATCCTCCTTGAAGGTAAACGTAATGCACCGAGTTATTGTTTTTGTGTATTATTTATTATAAATGTGTGTGATTTATAATTCTCATTAAAGAGTGGTGACATCGTTTCCCCTTTCTGGAAGAGTGTAGGAATTTCAAGTTAGAATTATTACATTGGTCGGCAGGCTGTAGAATAATCATTCTGTGTTTCTACCTACAGGGCTACATTTGAATGTAAAGAGGTTCTTTTGTTTTCCCCTTTTCAGGGACAAATTCATGAACATGGTGGGCCAGGCATTGTCTAGGTGCTGTGAATCAAACAGATCATCCAAAAACAAACAAGTTTGCTCCTGATTTCATGAACCTTTTATTCTAGAGGAAGGAGAGAGGGGGCAGAAATAATCAGATGAACAAGAAGATATCATGCAGAGAGAAGTGCTGTGAAGAAAATAAAACTGGATGAAGTTTTAAGGGTAGGGCCGAGAGGGCTGCTGTCGATTAGGTGGTGAGATTTGAATGACTGTGAGGAAGGAAACAGCATTCCACGAACAAGGGACAGGTAGTGCAAAGGCCCCAGAAAAGAACTAGAATGTGGGACAGTGTGGCTGAAGAAAGGTGAGCAAGAGGAATGGTGATGAGTTTCAGAGACCGACAACCAGGGTTAGGAATTTGGATTTTATTTTCTGTGTGATGTTGAGTTTTAAGCAATGAAGGGACGAGATCTCATTAACATTGTTAGACAGTCCCTCTGGCATATGTGGGAAGAGTAGATTTTAGAGGAGTTGGCATGGAAGGGGGAGACCCAGTAGGGCCATTGTGGTTGGAGAAGGGAGTTGGCAGCGTAGAATCAAGTGATGGCAGTGGGGACTGGGGAAGTGGGGCATTGGGGATGTGTTTGGAGAGTCAATAGGACTTGGTATGTTGACTCAGAATCAGGGTTGGCAAACTCTTCTGGGGAGGGCCAGATTGGTCAGCATTTTCGCTTTGTGGGCCATACGGTTTCTGTCACCTCTGCTCTCCTCTGCCCTTGTTGCAGATGATATGGAAGCAAATGGATTGGTAACGTTCCAAGAAAACATTTTTTAAAAAAATTTTATTGGAGCATAGTTGATTTACAATGTTATGTTAGTTTCAGGTGAACCACAAAGTGAATCTGTTATACATATACACATACCCAGTCTTTTTTAGATTCTTTTTCCATATAGGTCATTACAGAGTATTAAGTAGAGTTCCCTGTGCTACACAGTAGGTCCTTATTAGTTATCTATTTTATATATAGTAGTGTGTATATGTCAATCCCAATCTCCCAATTTATGCACCCTGCTTAGGGCCAGATAATTCTTCGTTACAGGGGTCCATCCTGTGAATTGTAGGATGTTTAACAGAATCCCTGATCTCTGCCCAGTAGCGTACCTGCCCCTACACCCCCTCCCCCGATTTGGCATGACCCACTCATGTATTTTTTAGTAGTCTCTTTAAAATGTCTTTTAAAATTTGCATGCCTTTATCTGGCACCAACAATTCCAGTTTGCCACAGGCCTGCCATTCCCTTTTATCTTCCATCTGGCCTCACACACTCTTCTGCATTACTTGCCCGCTGCCCACAGACAGCGGAGTTTGAGACCCAAAGACAGCATGCGTGCAGGTACTGACAGGGGAGCATGGAGGGCATGGACCTGCCGTGAGCCTGTTTCCTAGATATTTCTTTTTACCATCATCATCTCAAAATTTCAGGAACTGGCTGCTTTTCCTTTCTTTTTGGTTTAATTTTTTTTTTTTTTAAACAAAAGAAAGAAGATATCCTCAGACTTTTTTTTCCCTTGATGCTGGAGTTTATTTTCTACCTTTACTTTAGTTCCATATGAAAATTAACCAGTGATCACCTCCTTGGGATGGAGACTCTGATGCGAAAAGCATCTGCTATGAGGAACGTTATTACATTTCTTCTTATTATTATTTTGTCTTCTCTGATACTAGTTTTGCAACCTCCCTTCACTGAGATTCTCTTTATTGGAAGAGATATCTTCCTAGCCTCCCCTCTAAGCATTTTGCAGTTCTGAACATTTTCAAAACTGTTCTCTGAGGCAGAGAGTTTACTCGGGGTAATATTTTTCCCCCTTCCTTCATTTTCCTCAAATTAAATCACACATTCTTAACCACCATCTGGAGTTAAGTGTCTGCTGTGGTTTTTATTGAGTCTGTCTTTGCATTGCCACCTACAGATTTAAAAACATTCCCCAATTTGTACCTTGCCTGTTATTTCCCCTTTTTGTATTCCTGCTTAGAGATTAGTCATGTCCCTTATTTATGAACATAATCCTTTTTGGTTCTGAAATCTTGTTGGTAGAATCTTTTTTTTTTTTTTTTTTGCGGTACGCGGGCCTCTCACTGCTGTGGCCTCTCTAATTGCGGAGCACAGGCTCCGGACGGGCAGGCTCAGCGGCCACGGCTCACGGGCCCAGCCGCTTCGCAGAATGTGGGATCTTCCCGGAGCGGGGCACGAACCTGCGTCCCCTGCATCGGCAGGCGGACTCTCAACCCCTGTGCCACCAGCGAAGCCCTTGTTGGTAGAATCTTAATGTCTGAAAATAGCACTGGGTCCTTAGGAGTGTTGTTTCCACTGGCAAAATGGAACTTGCCTTTTTGATGCCAAGTTGATACCTCGTTTTATTTTATATTCCTGTTCCTTTTTGTGTTTCTAATGTTCTCAGTGTTTCTTGTTTCTCACCACATACAGCAAACACTATTCATTCTTTCTTTCATTCAGTGAAACTTCAGCACTGTGCTAACCTCTCATAATAGATGAATGATGTGCAAGTAAACATCTGAAATACAGCGTGGTTAATCACATCCTCCATTTCCTCGTGCTTAATTCTTTTTCTAGAAATTCCATTTGCCATATTACCTTTGCCTTGAAAAATTCTCATATACCTTTTTTGTGATTTTAACTTTTGAGGCACAGTTATTCAAAGGATCCTTTTGTACTGTATCTTAGAGTAGCAGTCATAATAGCTAGGAAACTGCAACGTGGAGCAATTTTAAGATTCTGTAATAGAGGGAATTCCTTTCCATCCCTGGTGTCGGCTATCAGCTCACCTCATTCAGCATCCTAAATTTTTATTAGGTATTTATTTTGACAGTTGGTATGTTCAGAGGCCATGGCATGAGGAACCCATCGAAAACTCTGTATTTAAAAAAGCTTTCTTGGGCTTCCCTGGTGGCACAGTGGTTGAGAGTCCTCCTGCCGATGCAGGGGACAGGGGTTCGTGCCCCGGTCCGGGAAGATCCCACATGCCACGGAGCGGCTGGGCCCATGAGCCGTGGCCGCTGAGCCTGCGCGTCCGGAGCCTGTGCTCCGCAACGGGAGAGGCCGCAGCAGTGAGAGGCCCGCGTACCGCAAAAAAAAAAGTAAAATAAAATAAAATAAAAAAGTTTTCTTTTAGTTGCATAAACACTAATCAGTTTATTTTAATCATTTGGAGATAGTTGGAGTTAGGTCTGTGCTTTCTGAGATATTTATATTGTTTCTAAATTGAAAAATGTTCTCCGTCATTACTTTTGCCGTAGATACCATTGACCAAAGGGGGAAATGCTTGCACCCGGAAAAATAAAAGCAGTGCCTATGAATTCATGGGGTTCTTTGGTTATGTAGTCTGCCCCTGCAAAGCCCCTTTTCACTTTGACTTTGGTGGGTGAAGGAAGAAGAGACAGTTGTTTTTTATCCCAGAGTTTCTCAGACTGCGCACTCTTGGTGTCATGGCCTGGATGATTCTTTATTGTGAGGGGCTGTCCTGTGCATGGGACATGTCACAGCGCCCCCGGCCTGTACCCGCTGGAGGCCAGCAGTACTCTGCTCCGCCCCAGCGATGACACCCAGCAGTGTCTTCAGACATGGCCAATGTCCCCTGAAGGGCAGCAGCAACCTGGACTGGGAACCATGGCTTTAACCCCTTCGACACCCTTTGTTTTTACTTCTTGGAAATGCTGCGTCTTATTTCTTTTAAGATGCAAATGAAAATCAGTTTATGGATTTTTGTGTGTTGAACTTGGATGGAAGAGATTTCACAGGAGAAGTCCCCATTTCTCCTCAGTTGTTGCTTCTGCATCAGCTCAGTGATGGAAGTACCCCTTGGCCACGTCACATCTCCCTTCTGGCCTCCTCTCTGCCACTCGCTAGCAACACAGCCTGAGCCAGCTATGGGCAATGTCCCCGAACCTCTGCATTATCATCTGAAATATAAATGGACCTGTACCTTCCTCAGTACTGCAGTGAGGATGGAATGAGATGAGGGCTCATTTACCCACACTGCTGCCCCATCCTGATGGAGGGTTGACTGCTCGGTAGGGTTGGTTGGGGCTTAGGAGAAAGGAGGTGGATGAGAGATACTCAGGTGGTCCTACCATTTTCAATACTTTAGGAGTAGTTTTCTGGGGTAGAGAAAAGAGAAGGCAAAAAAGAGGCGCCTGAAGAAAAAACGTGGCTGGAGGTGTTCCTTCTTCTGGTCTGTGGTGACAGTGATTTTCAGTAAACAGTGAAATGAGAAAAAGCAGGATAGAGTAGCAGGTTATTCATGAAGTGAAGTTTTTCGAAGGTGTAAGACTCTCTTTTAGAGATTATATCCTTCCTGTTTTTTTTTTTTTTCCTCTGCTGAGCTATCCTTTTACTTATGGAATGGTAGTCGGTTGTTATTTACCTCCCCCTTTTTAATGTTCCTAGTTTGGAGAATAAGGAATTGGCACCTTGTGACCAGTCGCTCAAATCTGTTTAGTGAAAATTTGCTGGTCCCCGAAATCTAAAATGCAGGAATCACTGCTGCAGGGAAGGAGGCTGTCAGGAAGTTAGGGAGAGAAGAGGAAAGGAGGAAGGATGCTTGGAAGTAATGTGTGAGTGGGGGTCTAGAATCCAAACCATGGGAAGGGCAATGGGAACCTCTGCCTTTGTCTTACCAAGTACTTCCATGGTCTCTTAATTTAGGGAGAAGCTCAGCGTGAGCTCAAGGCCAGGGATGGCTTCATCACGTTTCTCTGTGTTGCCCCTACAAAATACTACATTTTTTTGGTTAGACTCTTTCAGAAATTCTTTGTCATGTATAAGTTATTAGGGTAACCCAGAGAATGTTCAATCCAAAAGCAAGAGAAAAATTGGGTGAACAGTACACATTCACTGTGCATGGGGCACCCCAAAATATCCATGGCTAATTTCTTCCATATAAAAAGCAGTCTCAAAAACTTCATGACAGCTTTTAAAAATCCATTTCCAGTGTATTTGCATTAAGTTCTAAACCTGATTAGAGCCTCATTTCCTTTAAAAAAAAAAAAAAAAAAAAACACCTGCCAAAATCAAACAGGAGAGGGAGCAAAAGGATTCTGGCATTTGATCTCTACCATGAGAAACATGTTGAGTATCTTCTGCACTCTAAACGCTTACTGGGGGATCATCTATGTTGTTTCCAGTGTGAATTTCTGTTACTTACTCTTCCCTGCCATCAATGCAGTGTACTTCTTCACAGCAGTGCCCGGCTGTATATCTCTTTCCCAGCTAAAATATTTCATTAAATGGCCTTGAGGTCCTTGAATTTCCCCTGCCTCTTAAATGTACTTGACGGATAAAAGTTCTTTCTAATTGATATTCATCCTGAGTGGGACAGTGTGTGTGTTGGAGTGTATGGGAGTGAAACTGATTCCCGTATTCTGCCTTTAAGCAAATCCAAGTAGAGAAATGAGTATTGAATCCTGAAATCTAATAGTTGAACAAAGCATAAGCTTCTACTGCTTTCCACAGCTGTATGGGGCAGCAAGCATTAGCAACTGACAAAGTCAGGGCAACAGCTTTTTTTTCCTCTGTAATTCACGTAATCACTTAGACCAGGGCAGATATTGTTTCAGCAAGAGGATTTTGAAGACATTTAATATCTCCATGGGAGATGAATGGGGCTGCTCATCATATGTCCTTTGCTCTTTTAGAAAAACATGACTCTTTAGTAAATGGCTCCTTAGGTCTGACTGCCAGACGCTTTGAATAATGCAGTGCTTCTGGACTCACAAGTCGGATCCCCTTGCGGTTGTTAACCATGACCCCTGCCTTCCAAAGCTAACATGATCTTCTGAATTTAAGAGATGGGAGTCAAGTTTGATTCGGTGCCGGCGGTGGCTTCTGTCGCAATTAAGCAGTTCGGTAATGAAGTTAATTGAAATGGCTGAATAATAGACGCCCTTACCGAGCAGACAGGAAAATTGCCGTCCTATTTGGCAGAAGTACATTGTGACAGAAAAGTGATTGTCACACCCAATAAGGCTGTTAAAACTGCTCCAGAGATTCATGGATTTGGCTGAAGAAAGGAACCTGAAATAGTTTTCATCAGTGTGTGTTTGCCTTTTGTGGGGAAGGGTGAGACATTTGGAGCTTTTTAACTCAGTGTTGTCATAAAAGCTACTTTTCTAAGGAAAGACCTGAAGGTGTCCTTAAGTGAAAATGTGCTTAGATTCTCCAAGAGCCCCTGAGAACACACTCATGTGCTGGGACCAGTAACTGTTGGGCTTGGGGTTGCTTTGTGAGCCTCCAGTTAAGTCTGAGAGTTGAGCGCTTCCCATCCGTTGTGATAAGGAATTTAGAACACAAGGTGGCACAGCGGAACCTTGCTCTCCACGCGGAGGGAGGTGGAGGTGAGTGGAGCCGAGCCTGGCAGCTCACCAATAAATCAAGGAGCAGCCCAAGGATCAAGAGCTGTTAAGTAGTCACAGCAGTGATGATGGTGATCAGAAGAGAGGCCAAGCCGCCCTCCCCTTTACCTCATCCACGCTTCCTGCATCCCTCAAGACACAGACTCACTTCATAAGCTCGCAACAGTCATGCATTCCTTCCAAAGATATTTACTGAACTGGGGACCACATACCGTTCAAGGGCGGGGAGGCTACCCGTAGCATAAGATACAAGGTCCCTGAAATGGAGACAATAAATAAGTAAATGATAACAATAAACAATAGAAACGATAACAAGTAAACAAATGTATTGATTTTAGAGAGCCACAGGGTCTATGAAAACAAATTGGGCTGTGTGAATACAGTGGGACAAAAAAGGTCGTTTCCAATCTGCTGATGGCCTGGATCCCTGGATGGCTTCTCTGAAGAAGTGACATTTGAGGAGAGCCCTGAGTGATGAGAATAAGCTGCTCCCACCCCACGTAGATTGCAGGCACAGTGTTCCAGACAGAGGGAACAGCCAGTGAAAATGCCCAGAGGAATGAAAGGAATGAGCCCGGAAGTGGAGAGAGTGCCAGTCTGGCTGGGGTGCATGATCAAGGGGAAGTGTGCTGGGATTTAAAGAGGCAGGCGGGCTCAGAGCGAGGAGGGCTTTGTGGGACACAGAAAGAGTTTGTGTTTTGTTGAAACTGTGTTGGGAAGCCACAGGGATATGTAGTCAGGAGTCCATATAATCTGATTTTTGCTGTAGAAGGATGTCTCTGGTCTCTGTGTGGATAATGCATTAAAGGGGATGAAGAATAAAACAGAGAGACCAGGATTTTGGCGCTTGCCATCACCTAGGCAAGAAAAGGCGGTGGTAGTGGAGATGAACAGACATTTCAGGATACATTTTGGAGATGAACATGGTAAGAAAAATAAAGAAGCCTCAAGAAGGGCTTCAGATTTTAGGGATTTGGTGTCCTGTAAGTAGAAAACTCAGGATCCCCTCCTGGATCTCTTACTTGGTCCTGTGCCTAACTTACATTGCTAAAAATAAGCATCCACGATAAGAGTCATCCTAAAAGTCAGAAATCCTGAAGAAAAGGATCCTGGCATGTATTTTTTTTTTTTTCTTTTAACCTAGAAACGTCTTGGTACCAATTACAGTGATAGGTTTCCCTTTGGGGCCAGTGACCTTAAAATAAGGGCCCACACAGCATCCTGTTTTTTCACCCCAGGAAAGGAATCCTTACCGGTTTTTTCTTTCAATGAGCTATTTTGAGCTGTTGTTTCATAATCCTCACCATACATCCTATGCAGCTAAAAGTCAAACTTTTAACTTTGGAGGCAGTGCCTTGGAGACAAGTTGTCTCTCCTGTCCCAGGGAGACCTCGATGAACTGTCGATAAGAAAGAATGGGTATAACAGGGCCAACCCTTAAGCATTTGCGCAAAAAGCAATTCAAATTTGAAATACAGGTGGTAGGAGAGCCAGCTGGGGAGTCTTCCTAAGAGGTAGGAGCATTTATAGACTAAGGTAAGATCTTATCCCAAATACCCAAATTACAAACATTTCCAACCCACATAGAGTTAGAGGGCTTTCCTGGAACCATTTGAAAAACTGGCTTAATTCCACCCTTTTAAGTAGATCTTGGTAGGAATATTCCCTGGAGAACAAAGATCGGCCTCATAGTACATCATGACAAATTAGTGGACTTTTTTTTTTCAACTTATTTTTGGCTGCGTTGGGTCTTTGTTGCTGCGCACAAGCTTTCTCTAGTTGTGGCAACCGGGGGCTACTCTTCATTGGGGTGCACAGGCCTCTTATTGCGGTGGTTTCTCTTGTAGGGTGCCTGGGCTTCAGTAGTTGCGGCACACAGGCTCAGTAGTTGTGGCTTACGGGCTCTTAGAGCGCAGGCTCAGTAGTTGTGGCACACGGGCTTAGTTGCTCTGCAGCATGTGGGATCTTCCCGGACCAGGGCTCGAACTCGTGTCTCCTGCATTGGCAGGCGGATTCTTAATTACTGTGCCACCAGGGAAGCCCTTAGTGGGCTTTTTAAGTTGACTTTTTTAGTTCTTTTTCTTTTCCCTCCTGGAGAGAAGATGCCATAACTCACTCTCCTTCTGACTCTCTCCATCTTTTCCCTATCACCAATTTTTTTTAAAAATCCTATTATCAGGTAGTGTCAGAACACATTTTCAAGCTCGAAAAAAGTAGAGGCTTTGAAAGTGTTCCATAGGGCTTGGTGTCCAGCCAACCTGTTAGTTATGTACAATAGCTTAAAAGACTGGCTTCATTGCCTTCAAATTAGAGACCCATCTTGTTATATTTTAGCATGTGTAGCTTTAGATGGCCAATGGTTTCCATACTGTGACTTGGAATAATATCACAGACATCTTAAGAACTTGATTGACTACGCATAGACTCCCGTGCTACTTGTAGAAAGGAAACCCTCTTCCTAGATTCACATCACAGTTATGGGTCCAAGATACCTCGACCCATTGACCTATAGGTTGACAGCCATATATTCCATGAAGCTATATGCAAAATTTGCTATGAATACACTTTGTATGCGCCAACACTGTCATTTTAATCCCTTCATAATGGGCTATGATCCAAAATAGATGAAACACCTTTGAATGAGACTGTACAGTTCAGTGTTTAAAAGCTCAAACTTGGCATTAGACCAAGTCTTCAGGCAGCTGCTCACCTAACTGCGTGACCTTAGCCGTGTTATTTAACCACCAGTGTATCAATTTTCTCATCTGTAATAATAGGGATGCTATTGGTACTTAGCAGTTATGAAGAATAAATGTATGTCAAAGGCAAGCTCTCAGTTCTTGTTATTTTTGCACTCAGCCCTTGCTTTTGAAGACCCCCTTTAAGTTTTTTTTACTTATTTTTTTTATTTAACATCTTTACTGGAGTATAATTGCTTTACAATGTTGTGTTAGTTTCTGCTGTATAACAAAGTGCATCAGCTGTATGTATACATGTATCCGCATATCCCCTCCCTCTTGTGTCTCCCTCCCGCCCTCCCTATCCCACCCCTCTAGGTGGTCACAAAGCACCGCGCTGATCTCCCTGTGCTATGTGCCTGCTTCCCACTAGCTATCTATTTTACATTTGGTAGTGTATATATGTCAGTGCTACTCTCTCATTTCGTCCCAGCTTACCCTTCCCCCTCCCCGTGTCCTCAAGTCCATTCTCTATGTCTGTGAAGACCCTGTTTTTATTTACTTATTTTTTAACAAATGAGAGGAGAAGCTGAGTTGGTGACCCTTCAAGGTGTTTTTCAGGTTTTCAAAAGCCAACAGTAGGACTATCCATGTTATTTCAATGGTACCCTTTCTGAAGTGACCATTTATCTTTTAGGAATTGCATGAGGGCAATTCATCCATCTCACCTAGGTTTTGGAGCAGCCCAAAGTATTAATGACTCCTGTCTCTCCTCACCTGTGCCAATTCAAGGCTTATGACTTTGAAGTGAAAGGCTCTGTAAACCATTAGCAATCAGCAGCTTTGCAAGCCATTTATTTCTCTTCAGGACATCTTTATTAGGCTGTGTGTACTGTGTAATTGAAGCAGACTTCTCCATAGCTGTAAAGCTGTACAACTATGTTCTTAATCTTCTTAACAAAATGCCACCTGACACAGCATTGGGAGCTACTTAGTCCATACGTCGGAAGTCCAACTGTCTTTTTAAAATATGATGGCCGTAATATTTCATAATGACCATTATGAGGTCCCCCAAAGGAAAGAACGTCTTCATCTGTTTGGAGACATTGAGTCTGATGCTCTCGTTCTTGGCAATTGGTATCATATTTGCATTAAAAAATTATGCTGCAGGGTTGATGATGGTATTTGGCTAGAGGAAGGAGAAAAAAAATGAGACGTCTAAATTAGAACCATTTTTTATTTGGTTTTATGGATTCAGTTTTGTGATATATCGTGTTTGTAAGGTCCTTCAGTGGAAATGTACTCTGGTTTTAAACTTGGCCTTGAGTTTATGCTGGCACACTAATTAGTTTAGGGGGAGAAAAAAACCCTTAAAAAATAGGTCATCATCATTATTCAATCTAGCATCAATTATTGCATGTTGCTCCCAAGCCCTTGACCCCGTGTTTAAATGCTGGCCCTCCCTCAGTGTCCATTGTCCTCTCTGCCCCCTGCTTCACAATGGATTAGCTTTCGTTTCTCATGCTCCCAAGAGCAGTGGTGCTCCCTCTTATCACAGCACTTAGCACTGACCACACTGCATTATAAGTGTTGCGTTGCTCCTTTCTCTTTTAAGACAGACTGTGAAGTCGTCCAGGTCAGGGCCATGTCTGATTTACCTTTATCTCTTGAGTCACGCTTCACTAGGCATATGGCAGAGCTCAATCAATCTTGCATGGATGAATAGGTACATGGATGGTCCCTTCTCATGATTCAAGTCTTAGCTCAAATACTCTGTCTTCAAGAAAGACATGCTTGGCCACCGAGTATAAACTAGCCATGCATCCCAGGCTACTGTTCCATTATCCTGCTTCATTTTCATCACTGAAGTTATCACTCTGAAATTTTTTTTTTTTTGCAGTGTGTGGGCCTCTCACTGCTGTGGCCTCTCCCGTTGTGGAGCACAGGCTCCGGACGCGCAGGCTCAGTGGCCATGGCTCACGGGCCCAGCCGCTCCGCGGCATGTGGGATCTTCCCGGACCAGGGCACGAACCCGTGTCCCCTGCATCGGCAGGTGGACTCCTAACCACTGCGCCACCAGGGAAGCCCCACTCTGAAATTATTTGCGAAGTTGTTTCTTCTCTGTTTCCCCACAGAATGTGAGCACTGTGAAAACAGGACATTGGAGGTTTAGTTCAGTGCTTTATCTCATGCCAGCTCTTGGCACATAGTAGGCCCTTAGCCCAGTTTGCCTAAGTGCGTGAATGCATTTCTCCCAATTCCCTTCCTGCCCTCAGTGGAAAAAATTAGGGCTGACTGTACCTACCTTTTTCAGTTTTCTGAACTGTCCTTATTAGCATTTCACCAGTAAGGCAAGGGCAGTTTAAATTTTTTTCATGGTTTATGTATTCTGTATTAAACAAAACAAACAAAATACTGATTGGCAGAGAATGGTGCAGATGGCTTTTTTTAGAAAGGTTACTGACCATTCATGTTAATTGTTTAGAGCCACTGGTTTGCAGTCAAATAATCATCAATTCTGCATTGCCGGGAAAATCACAGGTTTTCTCACTCTGTTTTTCCTGCACCCCTTCCCTTCTGTACCTCGCTGATCTCTTAGTATTTTGATCCATCATCATTACCTACTAGGTTCATAATTTTTTCATGCAGCAGCATTTTTGCTGGTAAATATTAGCGTTCTGGTGTGTTCTTTAATGCAGTATCTCTCCTCAAATTTTATTTAGCTGTGCCCTTTAGATCTTCCCAAGAAAGAAGAAGGAGAAGCAAGCAATGGAACTTTTCCCTTTCTGCTTGATCCTTCACATTGTCCCCTCTATTTGCAGATGAAGTATTTTACATACACTGTTCTTCTTAGAGGCACAAACTCAGCTAAAGTGAACCTCACCCTAGGAATTCTAACACCATAGCCATGTGCTTGGAGGAGATGATTTAACCTGAGGATGGGTTTCTCAGGGTCCCTGGTCAAGGTTTCAGAGGCTCCTTGAATTTGTATGCAAAATTGTGTGCTTCTGTGAAGCTTTGCTTCAGAGAGGCTCTAACAGCTTTTTATCCCATTTTCAGTCAAGGCCATGGCCCAATAATTTAGTAAGTAGCACAGACACTTGAGTAGAAATGGCAGTCACTGAGCCAAGAGAGAGCTAGAAAATATTCCGTTTTTTTTTTTTTTTTTTTTTTTTTTTTTTTGCCGTACGCAGGCCTCTCACTGTTGTGGCCTCTCCCGTTGCGGAGCACAGGCTCCGGACGCGCAGGCTCAGCAGCCATGGCTCATGGGCCTAGCTGCTCCGTGGCATGTGGGATCTTCCCGGACCGGGGCACGAACCCGTGTCCCCTGCATCGGCAGGCGGACTCTCAACCACTGCGCCACCAGGGAAGCCCTCCAGTTATTTTTTAATCTAGCACTGCACTAAAGCTGACAGGTATATCCCATTATCCAAGCACACACAGTATGGCTGCAACATTCAGTAACAATTAGCTGTTTATGCTTACAGCTCTGTTGTATTAAAGTCTTGGAAAATACCAGTAATAAGAATATGAATGATCTATTCATGCTAGCATTCTGAAGCAACATTTTAATACATCTTGCTCTAGTCTTTGAGTGTATGATATATGTGTGATATATACATATATCTGTTTTTTAACAATGAATTTATATCCTCTGGCAGTTTTAAATCTGCTTTTCATATCTTATGTCATTACCATTTTCCCACGTCACTAAGCAGTCTTCACTTTTACAATCCATTCATTTTTAATGAATTCATAAATTTTCATCTTGTTGATATAACAATATGTTTGCTCATTCCTTTGTTCTTGGAAATTCAGATTGTTTCCATTTTCTATCTTCTTTAAATAACACTGTGTTCAACATCTTTTTTATGTAAATCACTGTGAGACTCTCTGCTTGTTCTCTTAATACAAACTCCTAATGATAAGTTTAGTGAGTTAAAGTCAGCTGTAATCTTTGAGTCCTACATGTAGGATTACGTGTTGATAGGTTTTAGAATAAGAGAGAAGGCTAGTGGGGTCTGAAATGAAAATGTGCTCAGAAGTAGTCTTAGCCTCTTTGGAATCTAAGACTAGCCCCTGGCCAAGTTCTCAGTCTTCTTTCTGTGGCTTTCCATGGGTTCCATGAACTAACTCTCTCTCTTTCTAAATATATATAAGTTCCTTGCTTCTTACACATGGCATTACCGTATTCAGCACCAGGACAGTTGTTAATGCAGCCTTTTGCTACGCAACCCTCTAAAGAATCCCATGTGTTTGATGACATGTGGATTAGTGACATAGTGTTTGTCAGAATGCTGAGGAGGAAACCAAATGTTTTCATTAAAATGCTCAAATCTAGAAACCAAGTACAAAGGGGATGAATATCACAATGAAGTCAAAGTAAATTGATGACACAGTCCAGTTTTGTTATTTGAAGATCCACTTTGCATTTGACAATGACTTTAGCATTCACCCTTTCCAAGCCCTTTGCACGATTTTTCTTGCTTCTTTCAGATAGTGAGGTTGGTTGACATTCTCACTTCCTTTAAACCTAGAGGAAATGAGGTCCAGGGAAGTCCAGTCTCTTTCCCAGCATCTCAGGTTTGTTCATCTCGGTGCCAAAATGGCAGTGATTGGCTTCTTTTTGGCTTCCTGATAGTCCAGCTGAGCTCTCCGATGTCTTCCCTGTTTCCATTTAGTCACTAGGACAGACACAAGTCAATTTCAATAGGATGCTTAAAGAAACTCATTATGTGTATATTCATTTTGGGAAAAAGTAAGCAAGTCTTGGAGGATATAGAGGTCGCTGATGGCTCTAGAGATTGAAAAATGCGATAAAATGTTCTGAAATTTGCTGCATTTGTCTTGCAGAGGCAGTATAGACTTTTGTTTATTGTGGTATCTGTGGGTATGTATATGTTCATAAGTAAATAAAGCTTTTCTTGTTGTAGAAGATTCTAAAATAGGTAATAAAGCCATTCATGATCTCATGAGCCCAAGAACATACAGTTTAAGTGTATAACCTTCTGTTCTTTGTTTCCAAATGCTTATGTATTCTGTTACATTTTTTACTTTTTTCATATAAACTTTTGTGTACAACCTTTTTAAAATTCCACCAAGAATAACATTTGCCATTTAGTTATATGAGAACATGTTCAGTAGTGTAGTTTATGGCCTTGATATTTAAGGGAAAGAGATTTCTTCCTCCTCCTCATGTTGATTGGTCAGATCTCAGTCACTAGCAAAGAATTTGCCATTTGTTTTCTCCAAAGGGACACCTTTTTCACTGGGAACTTGAGAAATTCAGGTCCCAAGCTTTTCTCACTTCTGTAGATCACACTTAGACTCCCACTTTGAAGGTACACTTTCCCGTGAAATTTTCTGGGATCCCTTTGAAGTAGCATTTGCCACCTCCCAGGCTCTAAGAGCAGATGGTGCTGTCCGTGGATTCTTTCTGCTGCCTCTTCTCAAAAGTCCCCTTCCTCTCCCCGAAGGGAGCAGACGAGCCTCTTAGGACAGGTGCTGTTTCTGTCCATATGCCTCCTATGTAATATGTGACACGATTCCTACAAGTAAGCTTCCCGCTTCCACTGGGAGCACAAAGTGTGCCTTTGCCCTAAGGAAAACCACTGACGCGCCATCAAGTGTGGGATCGTGCTGCTTTCTGTCATCCATCCAGTGTGGGATGGCCGCAGTCACCTCCAGCTAGACAAGGGCCACATACCAGGATCTCTTGTTCTTGGAGAATTCTTCCAGTGATCTCTTTTAGTGCTTCCCATCAGGTCTTCCCAGCTGTTTTCAGTCTATCTGAATAGCTCTGAATTAATTAATGTTTACTTTTAAATTAATACTTTATTGCCTCAGCAAGATGTGAATTTGGTGTTGTTGAAAAAAATTCTAGATTAAGGCTGAAGTCTGCTTAAATTAGTCCATCTGGTCCCTGCCCCTTCTTTCCCCACCGGAAATACAGTACTTCAGTTACCAGTTTTCATGTGTGACAGTCAAGGAGAGGGTGTGTGTCTGAATATGTTTAACACCTGTCTCCTATGGCTGCCCTTCTACCTCATGCTGTTCTCATTCAGCGTTATAGTTTGGAGACCATCCATGCTGTTACCCATAGAGTTAGCTCGTACCTTTTAACCTCTGCGGACGGCTTCATAGGTTGGGTGTCCCTGAGTTTATCTAGAACTTCCAGTCATTTCCAGGTTCCCTTTATACCAACCGTGCTGCACTGAGCATCCTTGTACCTGCATAACCTTTGGATGTGTGTGCGAATGCTTCTCGCTGATAGAGAATCCACGGTGCTGTTTATTTTATACATGAAAATCTTAACAGGTTGAGAATTTAAGATGGTCAGAGTTTTAGAAATGATGAGCAGAGTGTGGATCGAAGTCATTTTCCCCGACTTCTCCTAACTAGTTGGAGATTCTTTACAAAGTTCTGTAGAGGGTCATTGGGATCTTGGGTGATATCAAGTCTAGTAAAAGCTCACTCCAGTGAAGTGTTGCTTATTCCAATGAGCTAAGAACATCAGTCTGAATTAGGGAAAAATCTGTATTTAAGGATGTGATATTTGACCATTTCGAAGGGTACCCAGTGACCCAAACTAATATAACTTGATAGAATTCCTTAAGGGAATCACATTAATGAACAAATTAAGGCACCTAATAATTATTTTTAAGAAAAATGATATCTAAATTGCTCAAGACAGTTATTCTCATCCATAGGCAAAATATTTCCCCTACGTATTTTTTGCATTTCAGCATGCTAGGCAAATGAGTTTTCCTAATTAGAGTAAGATAACCGTAACCACTTTTTTTCCCCCCGAATGGTGTAAATTAGCAAAGGAAAGTAAAAGGGGTTGACACTTGAGGGCCTGCTCTGTGCCAAGTATGAGGCTTTTAAACATTTTGTCTATTTAATTATCACAACGAGTACAATGAGTCCTATTCTCTCCACTTCACAAATTGAAAAACTGAGGCGCAGAGAACTTTAAAGCAGCTCGCTGAAGGTGGCCTATCCGAGTTTGCCGGACTTGAAAGAGTAATAATCCTCGTTCTCCTGTACTATGGTTTCCTTAAATGGGGCCCTCCAACCTTCTTTGTCAGAATCTTTTGGGATGTTTGCTCATACTGCGGATCCCTTGGCCCCTGAGGGTGGGTCCTGGGATTCTGCATTGATAAGAAGCTGCCACGTCCTCCATGTGCCTTCTGAAGTCCCAGAGCCCCTGTGCCAGGCCGTGGTGACCTCCTTTTGGTGATGTGACGAGCCGTGCCAGAAGAGTGCCACCACTGCCTGTGGGGATGAGCAGTCCCTGTCACGCCTCTCGTGCAGGGGGCCCATTAGCAGCGCTCCTCTGGGCGGCTTCCTACTACTCACCCACTCCCGCGGCCTCCTGTTACTTGCGCTGAACTTAGCTCGGCTCCTCGTTTGACAAGTCACTTCCAGGAGAGTTGAAATCGTTACACTGCCTAGGGATCATGTTCTAAAAAAGGTTGACCTTTCCGGTGCAGAATCATCAGATCCCAATATGTCAGGTCCTGCATTGTGCCTAACATGGGTGGAATCTGCATTTTGTATTCTAACCTTGGTTCAAACCAAAAATTAAAAAACAAAATGAGAGAACTGCTTGCAGAAATGATTACTTTCAAAACACTGATAAATGTTTTTATTTTCCTTTCCAGCCCTCCTTTGCCACACTCCCTTGGTGACAGATTTTCTATAAGTCTGCCCCTAAGGGCTTCTGACTTTCCCAGAAGTGAGATCAGCGGCCCCTTTCAGCTCTCACCCTGCCACTAAAGACAGGGTTTTGGAAGAGCCAGCAAGGTTCTGTGAGCCCCTTTTTCTCCTCTGCCTTTCTCTTCCTGCATTATTTTCTCTCTGCTCCATGAAATTTCTCTTTTCATTCCCCAGCAGCCTGCTTTCGAGGGGCTAGTCCCAGCAAACGGAATAGGAGTTTGCTCGGATGAATGATGTGTGAAGGGGTGTGCTGACGATCCAGAGGGTGTCCTAAACCAGCTTGGATTTGTGTCCTGTTCTGGCAAAAGAGCATCCGTTTTTGCTTTGGTGTTCAGCTCATTCAAGTAAAGAAGGCATTTCCTCTCCTAAAAGGCAGAGGGGAAAAAAAGGAAGAAAAAAAAGAAAGACAAAAAAAAAATTTAATTTTAACCATTTACTCCTCTGAAACTAAATATACACCCCCTTCCTCTGTCCTGATTGGTCCACTTCAGTTGACAAGTGGACAGGAAAGGAAATATCCTGGACTTAATTGTAAATTAAGTCGCTCTTAATCCAGAAGAGCATTTGAGATTCTGTCCAAGTGTTCAATTTCCCAGGCCGCTGAGGTCTGTGAATTTCTTTTCCCAGCCTCCAGGCTGCTGCAGTACCAGTCAGCATAGCTAATGCAGATAGATCTCCTGCCTCTCCCTCTCCTCCTCCCTCTGCTTTGATTCGATATGAACAGCCTGGTAACTCCGATGCTGGGGAGAAATCTGACATAACTCTGCAGATGGCTAGGTTGCCATGAAACACCTGGGGATTGTTCTTTAAGAAAAAGGTAACATTTATATGCTAATGATTTCTTCCCCGCTTCCCTCCTTGTTGCATTTTTTCCAGGGCTGCCAGTTCCCAAGAAGAGCCCAAAGTCGGTAAGGACTTGTCAGTTACTTGGTGCTCGTTTTGGGGTGGGGTGGGGGGGCTGGTGGTGGGAGGGGACGCTATCTGGCTGGACTTAAATGTGTTTTAGAGTGGGTGGAGGAGACAAAAACCAGGACTCGTTTTATTAAGTTCTGGGGATCCGTTTGGTATAGAAGGTATCGGGGTTTGTCTTTAACTGTCTAGTGATTTGTAGGCAGGCTGCGGGAGCCTGGATAAAGAATGCATGTTTGGAATCTTCTCTGTATAAATGCATCACAACTCTCATCCCAGTGGATGAGTTTCTTAGATGTTTTAATTTGATACAAACGCTACTGTTTCTTTTGAGGGAAGGAAAAACCAAAAAACTCTACCTGCTTCCTGAGTAGCATTGCTCTCAGCTGGTGTTTCAATCCATTCGCATGGGTAGATTCCCTCCCTCGGCTTTCTTTTGCACTGGATGATGGATTATTTAAGGATTTTAAAGCCTGTAGGTTTATGGTAGAATTGCTCAGTCCTGTATATATGCCCACGCTCACATGGAAAATGCCCCAGCCCTGAGAATAAGACATTCCCTGGTTGTGGAAATGTCCTTTGTTGTTTTGCCAGCTTTAGTGGTATTGTGCTACAGGTATAGGAGTCTTTAAAAAAAAAAAAAAAAAAAAAAAAAACAATGTTATGCTGTCCTTTCTAATCTGGTTTCCCTGAAGATGCATTACCTAGTCCACATGTTCTCTAATAGCTTTGAGGCTCTAGCGTTTCGCTTGGTGGTGGTGAGCCTTTGCTCCCTGAGCACTGACAACAAATTAAAATGCTACTTAAATCCTCAAAATCTGGAACCCTGATGCTGTGAAATTGATGTGGTGAAAGAAGCATCCAAAATCATTAACAGTAAGATAAAGAGGGGTGCACTTCCTTGTGGCTTAGAGTATTGGGGGGAGGAGGAACTGACAACCTCTGCCCTCCGGGAACGGAGAACTTCAAAACTTTGCAGCTTCCGGTGCTGCAGCCGAATTCTTTCCACCTGTCTCGAAGCCTGGCAGCAAGAGGCGGAAGTTTATTCAGGAGATGAGAGAGGGAGCTTCCTGCATTCGTAAACCCTACTCCTAAGTTCTCCAAAGAGAAAAACCTGCAGTAATTGATTGCCGTGGCATGGTGCCATGGTGATGGGAACACGTGACTTCAGGGCTGCTTCCCTTGTCATTTTGTGTTAATGTCCAGGCTGAGAAGTGCTGGTAGGTGTCTACATTGGAACCACAGAGATGCCAAAGCCTGTGTGTGTGTGTGTGTCTGTCTGTCTGTCTGTGTGTGTCTCCCCCTCCCAGGATCACAGTCAGAAACCTATTCAGCCTTCAGAAAAATAGAAGCATATCTGAGAGATGTGTCACATGAGCTTGAGTTAGCAACAGTCATCCTTTTCTCTCCCACAGCCCCAAGCATGCTACCTGAGGCATGGACTTATTTTACACCCTCCACATGGCATGGAGTCTTGACCAGAAGCGTATACTGAGGGGGGGGACAGTTTGGCACACGCAGCATGACATCGGGTAGCAAGGTGTTCTGTTTCATTTTGCATCCCATTTCAACTTGCTGTGCAAAAAGATTTTTGTAGAGTCATTTGCATCTCTTCTCCCCCAGAGTGTGTTGGAATTCCCCATTGAACTCAAAGGGTATCAAACAGGTACAGAGCTTGCATTCACCAAGTCAGTTAAGAGAATTCCCCATGACTGTTTATTTTGGAGGAAGTCATGTCATGAACAAGCTGCAAACCAATTACTCAGGCTGCATTCCTAGGAAAAAAAGCACTCTTAATTGCATTGCCCACAGTCTGCTGGCTCTTAATTACCACAAGCTAAGAGACTGGTGTGTTGCTGGGTTAGAAAAGAACCATCCCCCAGCTTGGGGCTTGTCCTTCTCTGGTTTCTCTGCCAGGACAGGGATGATGGCTTTCACAGCACTGCTGGCACACTCTGGCAGCTGCTGTACAAAAGTAGGGGGATATCAGCCAAGGTCTTCTGCTGTTGCCAGTGGACCCTTGCGAACATCTGTGATCAGTGGGAGTTCTGCACAGGTGGGTTGAAAGCTGTTTCCCTTTCCCAGTTTGAAATTTGATGAGGTCCTGCTAGAGAGACAGATGATGATGGGATTGTTCTGGTAGGGTCGGAGGGAATCCATGGGGAAGCTGGATGACGTGGTTCCGGAAAGTCACTCCTATGATGACAGGCAGGGCCAGGTGGGCTACGGAATGAAATGCACACCGATTGTGCCTGGGTTGTGATACGCTGAGAGTTACCATTAGCTCTGAGATATACCGTTTGAACCCAGGACCAGGTCTGTTCTTTATTCTTAGAGACTCCTGCAATTGTTGGCTTGCTCACGTGACTGACAGCTTCCTTTGCCCTCATATCTTTTTTTTCCTATAAAGGTTTTGAATAATTAAGTAGTTGGGCTTTTATTAGAACAGGACTTCTCTTTTTGATCTCGTTTCTCCTCCTGAATAGCCTCTATAACTTACTCTCAAGCAGCCATTTCACCTGCTAGATTTAGTGTACATGTTAAATTTATGGTTTAAATACTCAAGGGGGACAACGGCAGTGTCTTAATAAAATTTAACTAATTTAATACCTGGACATCCATAGCATCAGGGATTTTTCTGCCAAATGGCAGAGACAAAAATAAGACATATTTGCTGTCAGGTTTTAGGCCTCACTGGGAAAATGGTTCGGTGGTCCACTTTAATCATCCTGACTGGAAACGTGTTTAACGGAGACTCTTGGTCGAAATCACACGCGAGGATTTTGCGTGTGAGCATTGAAAGCTCTAAATATCCCGCCAAACCCTGAATTCTAAGTCAGTATTCACCCAGGTTTTCTCACTAGTTCATTTCCCAACTATTGCTTCCTTTGCTCCCTTCTTTCCTCTGTCCATTTGTCCATTTATCCATCTGTCCATCCACCATATATCCATTCATCGATCCGTGCATTTCTCTTTTATCCACTCATCCATTCATCCTTCCATTCAGCAAGTTGGTGTTGAAAAACTACTAAGTGTCAGGTTTGGTGTGAGCCATTGGAAATGATATAATAAATAAGATGGTGCCCTTCTTCTTGGAGCTTATAAATGATTTATTGATTGCTCCTTTCAAAAAAAGGATTCATTGTCACAAATCACTAAAATTTTTTTATGCATTTGTTCCATCAACAGATATTTATTGGGTATCTCCTGCATGCCAGACCCAGCGCTAGTATCCAACAGGAACTAAAACAGAAAACATTCATGTCCTCATACAACTGGGGAAAGATAAATAGGCAGATCGGTACAGACCCTCCTCATGAGGCCTAAAGTATGATGAGCATATACTTTCAAAAGGTAACAAAGCAGAAATATAACATAAAACAAGTACTCACATAATAAAACTCATTCAGCTCTTAATGATAATAACTTAAGTGAAGTAGTCATCCAAAGACATAAAAAGCTATAAAAAAATTGAGTTAGATACTGTGATAGAGCTATGGAATTCTTCCAAGTTCCCCAGCAGCCTACGCAGCATAGGTAACCACATTATTTACTTAGCTTTTATTTTCAGATCAAAAAAAAAAGCATAACGTGTTCACTAAGGAGACAGTGTTTTCCTAGTTCCTAAAAAAGTTCTCACAGGGACTTCCCTGGTGGTCCAGTGGTAAAGAACCCGCCTTCCAGTGCAGGGGACCCAGGTTTGATCCCTGGTTGGGGAACTCAGATCCCACATGCCGCGGGGCGGCTGGGCCCGTGAGCCACAACTACTGAGCTCACGCACCTCAACTAGAGAGCCCGCGTGCTCCAAACTGCAGAGCCTATGCACTCTGGAGCCTGTGTGCCACAACTAGAGAAGAAAGAACCCGTACGCTACAACTAGAGAGAAGCCCGCGTGCCGCAATGAACAGCCTGTATGCCACAACTAAGACCCGATGCAGCCAAATAAATAAACACTTTAAAAAAAAAAAGAGTTCTCACATAAAGTTTTCATATAGAGGACACCAAGTGATGGGCAAGGAAGTGTCCTCAGCAAATGCAGCAAGCTGAAAGGTAGCAACAGTGACAGGTTTCTGTTCCATGGTCCTCTGTCCCTTTCCCGTGGAAGGGATGCTAAGGACATAGCTGACAGCTAGTCATTAAGAAATACGAGGGAGAGATCTTAGACAACGTGCACAGTAAGTGACCCCGGCCTGAATCATCCTGAATGCTGCCTCTTTCTCAAACTCTCCTGGTGGCCTTAGCACCCCAATGCCACTAGTCCCAGATCCAGGGCATAGCACAACCCACCAAAGCTCCAAGCTACAAGGAGAAGCAGTGAAAGTAGTAGATGGGAGAAGGCCTAGAGTTACTTAAGTAAGTCTCCTTGCCTCTCGCTGCTCACAGCAGCTCATACCCTCGGCCCTTTGGAGCCTTAAAAAATAGAATTTTCTGTTGTATTAGAGTCCATTAAAACATTCACTATGGGGGCTTCCCTGGTGGCGCAGTGGTTGAGAGTCCGCCTGCCGATGCAGGGGACACGGGTTCGTGCCCCGGTCTGGGAAGATCCCACATGCCGCGGAGCGGCTGGGCCCGTGAGCCATGGCCGCTGAGCCTGCGCGTGCTCCGCAACTGGAGAGGCCACAACAGTGAGAGGCCCGCGTACCAAAAAAAAAAAAAAACATTCACTATGAAGTGAAATTCATTTTCATATCCAATCAGAACTTTCCTTTTCTTCTCCATTAACTCCTCTTTCTTGCCTTTTGGAAGAAATCATTTGACTTAGACCCATAAATGATAAAAGAAAGAGACAAAAAGAAGGACCATCCTCTGCTTTGGCTTGCGTTTGAGACTGATTTTCACGCAACCTTTAATGGCATTGGCCCGATACCTCACCAGCACTTGTAGTTTTTCCCTGTTGTCCGTGTAAATCTCTGCAGCGGCCTTTAGTCTTGGCAGATACATGAACTGTAAATAATTTTGCCTTAAAAATGGATTGATTTGTCATTTTTAAGCCACATGAATTCTTTTCATCATTTAAGCTAAGTGCTGTCTGTATTCATTTGCTCTTCCGAGCAAATATTTTCAGCTCACTTTATAAGTACCTCCGTTTTGAAATCATTCTGTGAAATACTAATGAGCTGACTCTTTTCCCCATTTCCATTTATAAAATCCATTGCATCTTCCCACTTTCTCTGGCCTGTCAGTAATATGGAAATCATTTGTTTTAGGAAGGTTGGTGCAGTTTTGTTTTACATGGTCTTATGACACAAGTTCACAGCCAGATGTGGCCAAGGATTTCTGTGGAGTTTTCAAAATTGAAATCATTTCTTTTTTCCTAGTTGGCCCTGATTTGATACTCAGAAGTAAAAATCTTGCTTCAAAAATATCCACACAGTGACAACAGCTAGTGTTGGAGATACTCAGCTCAATATATGGTCCTCCTTTCCAAGCGTTATTCAAGCTGGAGGCGGATAGTTGTGTTTCTGAGAACTCCTCCTCCCTCCCGCTTCCCCCTTCCCCCTTCCCCCTTCCCCTTCCCCTTCCCCTTCCCCTTCCCCTTCCCCTTCCCCTTCCCCTCCCCCCTCCCCCTTCCCCCTCCCCTTCCCCTTCCCCTTCCCCTTCCCCCTTCCCCCTTCCCCCTTCCCCCTTCCCCTTCCCCATTCCCCCCTTCCCCTTCCCCTTCCCCCTTCCCCTTTCCCCTTCCCCTTCGCCCTTCCCCTTCCCCCTTCCCCTTCCCCCTTCCCCCTTCCCCTTCCCCATTCCCCCCTTCCCCTTCCCCTTCCCCCTTCCCCTTCCCCCTTCCCCCTTCCCCTTCACCTTCCCCCTTCCCCTTCCCCTTTCCCCTTCCTCCTTCCTCCTTCCCTTCCCCCTTTCCCCTTCCCCTTTCCCTTCCCCCTTCCCCTTCCCCCTTCCCCTTCCCCTTTCCCCTTCCTCCTTCCTCCTTCCCTTCCCCCTTTCCCCTTCCCCCTTCCTCTTTCCACCCTTCCCCTTCCCCCTTCCCCCTTCCCCTTCCCCCTTCCCCTTCCCCCTTCCCCTTCCCCTTTCCCCCCTTCCCCTTCCCCTTTCCCCTTCTTCCTCCTTCCCCCTTCTTCCTCCTTCCCTTCCCCCTTCCCCCTTCGCCCTTCCCCCTTCCCCTTCCCCTTTCCCCTTCCCCTTCCCCTTCCCCCTTCCCCTTTCCCCTTTCCCCTTTCCCCTTTCCCCTTTCCCCTTTCCCCTTTCCTCCTTCCCCCTTCCCCTTTCCCCCTTCCCCCTTCCCCTTTCCTTTCCCCCTTCCCCTTCCCCTTTCCCTTTCCCCTTCCCCCTTCCCCTTTCCCTTCCTCCTCCCCCTCCCCCCTTCCCCTTTTCTTACTCCTCCTTTCCCCCATGCAGCCTTTCAGCAATGCCTATCAAATCTGGCACCAAAATATCTTTTGACTTTACTTGTCCCTTCCCCTTGTCATAGCTTTTCTCCTTGTATAAGCCACCCCGGGTCCCTCACCTGGTCTGCACAGTAGCTTCCTGACTGGCTCTCTGCTTTTACTCCCACCCACATCAACCTATTCTCCAGACAGTAGCCAGACCAAACTTTCTGGAAATAAGTTGGCTCCTGGCACATCCGTGCTTTAATTTCACTAATGGATTCCTCCTCCCCAGAACTAAGAGTGAAACCCAAACTCCTTAAAGTAGCCCGCAAGGCCCTTGCATTATTTGGTCCCCAAGTTCCTCTCCAGCCACGCCACCCGCTGCTGTGCCACACTAGCTACCTCTCTGCTCTCCAAACAGGCCAAGCTCACTTTTGCTTTGCAGACTTGGCACATGCTGTTTCCATTAATGGAATGTTCTTCCAGAGGCTTCTCCTTATTACTTACCTTAAGGACACTGCAGTGTGTTGTCATCAGTCTGTCATTATTATTTGATTAATATTCCATCTCCACATACACACACACACACACACACACACACACACACACACACACACACCCCTAGATACGTAGGTACAAATTCTCAGGCACTATCTCTTTCTTACACATTGTATTTTTCAGAATCTGGCTCATAGCAGGTGATCAGTGTGTATTTATTGGATGAGGGAATAAATGTATTGCAGGTTACTTAAGAGGGGCCATTCTGGATGTGCTATCATTGATGGATTGCGCCAGCCATGTTCTTAGCATGCATAGAGTTACTTTAACAGACTTGAAAGTGTATCTTTATTAATGCTTATTTGAGGGCCAGTTTCTCACCTAGAAAAATGAGGTGAGAGACAACCACATTTGGTGCAAGTCAGATCCTGTGTTCCGAAGTGAATTTGTCCTCATGGCCCAAGTCTTCTGGGAGGGAATCCAGACTGCTGAAAAGGCATATGAGGTGACTTTAAGTTGAGAGCTATATAAACATGGCTTTTCTCCTGGACAGTTCTGGACCCTAACCAAATAAAAGATAATGTCATATCTAATTAACGTGTTCTCAGAAAATAAAAAGGCATATTTTGAACTTTTCTACACACACAGAACATAGCTTCAAAAAGCTTAGGTACCAGGATACTAAATACAGAATGCATTTTCAAATTAAGTCATTTTCATAATTGAACTTGAGAGGAAACATAAAGCGAGGTTAAATCTTATCAGGGAAAAATCCAAAAAGTTTCCAGATGCTCATGTGTTTAGCCCGTGAGGGTGGGTTAGAATATGCCATTTAGTGATGGGTTAGCGGTGGCCTAGTTTCTAGAGCATATTCTCAGGATGCTGCTGTACTTTTATTTTCCAAATTTAGGAGCAAAGTTTAGGTGGCATTCAAAGGGGATGCAGAGGTGCAGTTTGATGGAGAGGCAGTTTGTAGACTCTGTCCAGACTGTATCTGTCATTTTGTGATAAATTGGACCTAAATGCGTCCTTTATGGGGAAGGTGAGAAAAGGGGATAAAAGTTTTTAAATGGCCCAAGCCATTTCTGGTAAACTTCATTTGCACCCTCTGGTTATGGTGAAGCTGTCTCTTCATTTAAACTTGAGATTTCCAGGTCCTCTGTGTCAGATTTGTTACACTGGGACAGCCATCGAAGGGTCTTGGAACCCCCTGAGGTGACATACAGAGTCTGTGTGCATGCATTTGTGGGCGTGTCTGTAAAAGCACCTGTGCATTCGCTGCTGGAGAAAGGTCCAGACTCTCTCAGTGGGACAGGGTTGCCGGTAAGGTATTTCTCTCCTGTTCAGGAAGAGGCAGTGATTGGAAGAGGTTACATTTCAAGAGGTCACCGAGTATCCCCAGGAAAGGAAGAAGAAGAAGATTGTGGTGGTTGCCCTCAGGTAATCCCACAGTGCGGCTCACAGGGTCCTGGTGAGGCTTTGTGAAGAGGAACCTCTGCACGAAGGAGACTGGAGCTTCCATGGTCAGAGACTGACTCTAACCGTGAAATGAACTCAGTGTCAATGGACCGACCCCACATCTAGCATTTGCTACTCATCTGAAAAACCAGGCGAGGGTGGTCATTTGAAGAGAAGGATGAAACTCTCATGGTTAATCCAGAGGCCCTTCATCTATTGAATTATTTGCTTTCACTTTTAAAATATCTTCTTCCTGCCCTTCCAAGAGGAGAGCGGACACAAAACACTACCAAAATGTAAAAAACAGAAAGTAACAGTCCCATTAATTCTCCTTACCAAGGTTCATTTCTAAATGAAAACAGCTTTACATTTGGTCTTGATTATAAAAAAACGTTCTCTGTACATTATAAAAATAAGAAGTAGGCAGTACAGGAAAGTATAAGAGGGAGAAAACCCACCCAGAGCCCATCTTTTTTTCTATTCATGCTGAGGTGTGTACACTACACATGCTTGTTTATCATGGAGACCCTTAGAAAGACCGTGGTGAAGAGGAAAACAAATTCCCACGCTCGTGCAAAAGGGAATGGGGATTGTATCCTTCGTTAATGTCTTTCTGACTCTGAAAATCTTCAGCGTGTCTCCAGGGGAAGCAAGAAGGCAGGTTTTGACCTTCTTAGGGAATAGAAAGGGGATAGCTGGCCCTGAGAGCCAAATTCACTTTGGGGAGGACCCTGTTGGAAGTTGGCAGAACCAGGTTCTGTCCCAAGTCTTCGGAATGCGGATGCATCCAAGGCTGAGCGGAGCCCTTGATCCTCAGAAGGGAACGCTGGTGATGTGGAGTAACGGGGATGGTTGTCCCTGTCCAAACATCAGTGTGTTTTCCTGACCTCTTCACCCAGAGTATGTTGTCCCCTTGAGTCTGAGTGAATTAAGCCCCTCATATAGCTGGTTCCCAAGACCTCTTTGCTAGTTTAGAATATGGTCCTCACATTTCTCCCGCAGGCACATCAAGTATAATTTTAAAGGGTCTATCTTACCTTCATGAAATACATGCCCAATTTTCGACTTTGAATCCTTGCTAAAACCTACCTTCAGATCTGTGATCTGAACAGTCAAGGGAAAATGAAGTTTTTGTCCTCCTTGGCCTTACTTCAATGCTTACTTCAAAGCAAGGACTGGAAGGGAAGGAGTAGAGGGACCTGAGAAGTAAATGAACGGGACCTTGGAAATTTCCACGGAGATGTGAATGGAAGATGGAGGCTACCTGGGGGAGAGAATAAGGAAGAATGGTATGATAGGACTGATTGCAAGACTGAGGGCAAGATTTTGACACTATAAAGAGCTTTAGGGAACTAGAATGTCTAGGTCAGAGATCTTATATACTACTCAGAAATCATAAGCTATACAGGATCTGTAAGACAGGCCGGAGATGCCCCTTTACAATGCTCTGAAAAAGTTAAGTGTAGTGACATGGTGTCTGTTGTGTGAGAGACAGGACTCCAGGATTTTTCTTTTGAATGGGGGGAACTAAACACCTGGGCTTATCACATCTTTCATTGGAGAAAATAAGAGCTGAAATTATTTTATTTCCCATGCAGTAATTTTCCTCCGACTAGATTTTGCTGTTGATTCAATGGCTCTTCCAACAAAGAGCATCTCCTAAAATGGGAAGGGTCTTTAGCTGAGCAGAATTTAAGGAGCAGGAACCTCCTACTTATTCTACTGAAATTGAAATGAAATTCTTTGCCTTTACTACTCAGAGTTTGGACAAGTTGCAAATCTAAGAAGGCTGATCCCCCGAGGTCAACCCATATATAAAGTGGGATCTTGGTTTTCAACCAACAGTAGTATCAGGAGATCAAGAGGTATAATGCGATGTCTGCAAAACTGATTCACTAAGAATTATGAAAGCTCTTCAGATAATAGTTTTTTATATACTTGTAAGTACAAGTGCACACATAATGCTAGGCATGATTTTTTAAAGATCTGATCCACGTTTCTTACAGGCTAGCAGGACTGATGGTAAATCCTTAGCAAGAAGTTGGGTATTTTACTACTGAAAAAGGGAAAATGTGGAGTCCCAAGGAGCATTTTTAGCCCTGATCCTATTTCTTCTGGATATTCTAGCTTTCCACTTAAACCACGCATGGTATTCTGTGTCACATGTTTGGTTTAAAAATGAAGATGTTAAAACGAGTACATTTCGTAATAAATGAGCCCAGTGACTTAGCTGAGAACCTGTGATGGAAATTGGATTTGTTTTCTGCTCCAGCCCTGAAAGCGGTATGGTTTACCATGATGTCCTTCTGTCTGGTCCACCCCTCTATCTGTCTGCCAGTCCCCAGCGGATTTACCTGCATTCAGAATGAGCCGAAGGTGGAAGCCAAAATGTTGTTGATAAATTTATGTATGTGTGAAGTGCAGAAGTGCTGAACAAAAACAAGCTGATGGAAAACACCCACTCCGGGAACCAATAATAATCTCTTCTTGCCCCTCTCACTCACTTCCTTTCAGCAACCACTGGAAAGAAAAGACAGCCAGAATAGCTCCCAGCACAGCGCTGCCAGCCACCGAAGCCTGCACACAGCCTCTCCCGGCCACGGCACACAGGTGCTACCCGAGTTCCCACCCGCCGAGGCCCCGGCTCCAGATCAGACTGACAGCTCTGGGCAGAAAAAACCAGATCCTTTTAAAATCTGGGCCCAGTCCAGGAGCATGTATGAAAACCGACGTGAGTAGCACCCTGGCTCCTGTCTACCCTGGACTCCGCCGCAGGGCTCCAACTCTCTTCTTGAGGCTTATTGAGAATAGATTGTCAGTGTGTGAACAGGAGAGAGGTCAATCCAGGTGAGAGGTGACAGCATCTCAGAGCAGTGATAGAATCTGCTGGATATTCACTGAGGCCCCGTTACGTCTTCTGTTTGGGCAGGTGGGGTAGTCATGGATGGTCATCAGATGAAGGGCCTGGGTAAATTTGATTTATTTTTCCTCTCCATTAAAAGAAGTGGCCAAAAAAAAAAACAAACAAAAAGAAGTGGCCGATAAGTGCTGCTGCCCCATTAATTCTTCCCTATATGGAGATGGTGGCCTCCTCTGAGTTCCTGTCTTGTGAAACAGCTCTGATATACAATAGAACATAAATACGATTGGTTTGGATTGCAGGAGTAATGAGAAGAAATTAAATGCTTTCTTAGTGGTCTCGGTTTTTAAGAATACTGGTAATTTTTTTTTAAACATTATCAGTCTTTCTAAACATTCCCCTTAAAAAGAAAAAAAAAGAGTAGTGAGTGGTTTGTGCTTTAATCATTTATACTGTGGTTAAGTATGTTCTTTTAGCTTCACCTTTTTGAAAAATATGACCTAGTGATGTCATACATAGTACCTTTTGGGCTGTTATAAACCGAGTAATCCCTTCACATTTAATGTTTTACTTTTTATTATGAAATGATTTCCAAAAACTATTCACTGTAAACAGTATTCACTTATCTTACTGTTACCAATCAGAGTTCCTAAAATGCTTCCATCTTCGGGGATACAAATGGGCCATTTTTGTTTGCTTATTTTGGCGGTTGCTCTCACTGACCTTTTCTTCTGAGTATGATTGGTTGGGACGAAGCCTCTATGAAAAACATGCACTTCATTTTCCCTTTTTGTCATAGGATAGGAGAGAATGATTAATGAGGGAGGAGGTGGGTTTGCTGAAGGGTCAGATTCAAACTGGAGGAGAGAAGCATTCTGCCTTTCCTCTTGGTCCCCAGCCCCCTCAGCACAGGTTTCATTTGGAGCCACACCTGTGGTTCTCTTAGCAAAGCCCCATGGAGGGCCGAGGCAGGGGGGGTGGGGTGGGGGAGTGGGGGGGACACTGAAGCCCCCCACCCACCCCCTTGGACTTGGCTGTGAAGCATTTTACTTGCTGGCTAGAGCCACTCCTCTGTGACCCAAACCAAACAGGGGAGTGAGAACAGCATCCCTGCCTGAGAAGGAAAGTGGCCCACACTGCTGGGTGCAAGTCAGCATTTAGGAGGCACGAGGGATGACTGGAGTCTTGGTGATGATCAAGTTCTAGAAGTCACCGAGGCTCCCTCTGTGCTTTTCCTCTTCAAGGAAGAGAAATCATTGCCTTCTTACTACCATAGTGCGTGGAATTAAGTAGGCTGTTTGACTAAGGCTTCACTGTGCCGGCAAAAGCCTGATCACTTGAGAAGGGGTTTATTTAGTCCCTAGACTAGAAAGACCCCTGAGTACACCTCACTCCGGGCCAGAGGAAATGAAGTTCCATTTGGAACATCCCTTGTAAGCAGTAGTTGCTAAGCATGAACCTGGTGTCTGTTCTCACTGTGTCTTCTCACTAACTGGAATGATTTCATGGAAGAAATGTTTTCCAAAGAGGAATATTTTCACATTCCCTTCACATTTCTCTTTAATCATGGAGGTCCTCCAATCAGTGACCCGACTTCAGTGGATGTGGAGATAACTGCTTTGTTGACTATGCCCCTGCTTTTCTCAGTAGAGTACACATTTATGACTGAGTTTCCCGTGTGTGAATCTTTTTGCGATAAAGTAAATCAGGTTCTGAAGTGCTGGTGCGGGCCTCATGGATTGACAGACAATTCTAACGCACCCAAAGAATAGGAGGCTGTAGCTCAGATGGCATTTTTACCTTGATGGAAGCAGTATTTCTTCAGAATTTGGTATTTAATCCATTTTTTAAAAAAGTTTTCACCAGAAAAAAAATAAGAAAAATATGTCGTTCTGCCACAGCCAGCTGCTCTAAGCATTGAATGAGAGGCAGACTGAGATATTTGTAATGGTGCCAGTGTAGGCCTTAACTTTCTCGAACATCTAAGCAACAGGATCTAGCAGCACAAATGAGAATCAGGCTTTTTGCTGATTAGACGCTCCAGAATTGAGTGATTGTAGCAACCTGACCGATGTTAAAATTCACATAGATTTCTTCCTCACCACTAAATCAGGATAACGATGAGACTTTTCCCTCCATGATAATTATTCAGTATCTGTCACAGATTTTCTTTTTTTCACAGTACCTATGAATGAACCTATGTCAATCTTGTCTTTTTTTTTTTTTTAATCTTGTCTTTTAATCAGTATTTGGCTTTATCCCAGATCAGGTTCTGCCATTCCCTTAGGCTGTTTTTTTATCTTGTCTTTTGGAAAAAAATGAAAAAGTAAAGCATGTAGCCTCATTAGATGTGATTCCCTGCCCCTCTCCCCAAGATATATTAAAACGAGCAAAGTACTCCAGGAAAAAAACCACGAAAATTAAAGTCAGCGGTAACATCTTAATTGTACCCTTAATTTATCCCCCCTGTTTTGGGAAAATATATTTTCCTCATGTTTCATTTTATTGTAAAGGACAATGTGAAGATTCTTAACAAAGTCTCTGATCCAGTTCCTTCACATGGTCTGAATACCGTGCAAAATATAGCATTCTCGATATGGCCGTCTGTCAAAACAGCAGTGTCCAGTTGAATCAATCTGAATTACAGATGTGTTAATAAATCCCTCTGAAGAGCTTAAGTGTTCAATTAAGAACATGCATGGGTGGTGGTGGTGGGATTAACTGGGAGATTGGGATTGACATATATACACTAGTATGTATAAAATAAATAACTAATAAGAACCTGCTGTATTAAAAAATAATAAAATAAAATTCAAAAAAACCCGAGAGTTATTAAAAAAAAAGAAAAAGCATGCTTGGAAGTCCTTTAAAAGCCATGTTGCCTGTTTGTTTTTTCTCTAGATAACATGCCAGTTGTGTACATCTTTTAAAAATGGCATCGATGCAATCTTATTTATAAGTGTTCAGGAAGAGCAGCTAGTACCCACTAGTGTTTACTGTGAAACAAAATCTAAAGCTTGCAGTTCAAACTTTGCCTGTTCACAAAAGAGTTGGGAAAGAAAAATGACAAAGCTGTCATTTTAACCAGCGTACACGTGTCCCTCGAGAGAGACATGCTTAATGGTCTGGAATTGGTGTACAGCTCCTTTATCATAGTTTAAGGAGCTTGGGTGTACGTCTAGATTTTAAGAGCTATTATGACAGTTCTTATTTGTGTATTTGTTCAGCTCTTGGCCAGATCTGATGATTTGTGTCACTAAACAAAAGACTGTTCCGGTTGAACTGCCCTAGAAGTCATCTGAACAGGTTTTAGCCCAAGAATTAATCCCACCAGGAACTTGATACTATTTTAAATAAACACAGTAATGTGGCTGTGACAAAAGTATGCTTAAATTTTTTCGAAAGGAAATAAGGGGTTAGACAAATCTCAGGTTCATGACATGATTCAAACAAGGTCATAAGAGAATGGGTACTTCAGGGTATAATTAAATAGGAAGAGTCTAAGATGGTAAAGGTAGTTCTGTGAAATTCTCGGCGGTACAGTTGTAAATTCTAGCTTTTTGACAAGAGAAGTACGGTGGGAAAAAAAAAGAATCAAACCATAGTCTTTTAAAATCCACAGCAGCCTTGACCTTTATTGTGAAAGCTTAACTGCACCTTCCTTATCAATCAAAACTAAATTAAAATGAACTAAGAGAAAACACATACATTCAGCTTTGCAAAATTGTGACATTACTATTCCAGCTATGTCACCTTCGCCTGCATCGGGATTGAGCAAGGGTGAAAGAGACAAAGAAATCAATTCCACGAATTTTGGAGAATGTCAGAGTAAGGATCTGCTGAAAACTTTCATTTCTCCATTATTATTCATCCTGTTTGATGTTCCCATTGGTCTAGGGGGCTAGAAAGAAACTCAGAAAAAGGAGGGAAGAAAGAGGGATGCCATGAACAGAAGTGTTTGGGGTGCTTTTATTGACCAAGGCTAGAGCAAAGACAAGATGAAATTAAAAGTGATGGGCATTTTTTAACCAAGTCTGCAAATGTGTTGTGTGTCTGTAGTAATAGAGACGCCAGGGGAGTTCTCTGCAAACATGGTGATTCCATTTGTTTCTAATTATCAAAGGAAGTCTTTTGACTGCTTTATTGGGTCATTGGTGGAATTACCAAAGGAAATGAGCTGCTCTGATTGTCCCCTGTACCAGGGCTTAGAAGTGAAGAGAGCTGGATGAGATTTTCTTAGCTCTTCTTGATTTAGTCTCAAAAAGAAGGGGGGGTTGGTGATAGTAATATCAGAAAGATGGTTCTACCCTGCTGCCTCTTGAAAACTTAATTCTAATAAAATCTGCCTGAAATAAAGAAAAGAACAAAAAATGTTTGGGGGGAATAGTTTAGAAACTTTAGTGTCCTTGCTAAGAAGGGACAGCAGAGGACAAAGAAGAGAAACATCATTCTATAATTCTCTAATACGTTTCAGTACTGATTGATCACCAAAGTTATATATTTAGAACATGGCATTTGGTTCGTAGAATATAATTGTCGAGATGCCCAAGTTCAAGAACCAAAAGACTTTCTTTTAACACATCTGTGTTTGTGTGTGTTTTCCTGAAAGGCTCATCATTGGCATCTTCTACATCCTTGGTGTCTGTCATTGGGCAGCTTCATTTTCAACAGGAAGCTTTTTAAATAAATTTGCCGTCTGTTTATTAATTCTCAGAGGAACAATTTTTTTTCCAATGGACTGAACTGTATGATAAGCCTAAGTCTGTTGGCCATAATTGCCCATCCCATGGTGGCTTACTCCTAACTGAGCAATAAAATGCAGAAACTTGCTACATTTGTTTACACTGTAGGATGGGCAGGTGTTCCTGTGTTAAATGTTGCTGCAGAAAAAATTGGTCTGAGCTGGAGGTCTCTGCAGAGGTCTTTCCCTTGTTCACAGAAGGGCTCATCAGATTTCAAGCAGACTCTGCCAAGAACCTAGTGCTGGCTGGAAAGCACCCATGGTCTGTTTTGGTAATAATCCTCCAGCTTGAGTGAACCAAAGACGACGGAGACTCAACCTGATTTAATTTGTTGTTTCAATGAGGCTCTTGAAACAATAGCCAGCTACTCAAACAGAAAGAAAATATTGTTACCTTTAGCATGTTGAAGAAAATACCATTCTCGAATTGTGTCCCGTGCTGTAGCCTAACTCCATGTACCATGGCATCTTACAGCTTAGCCTCAGCAATTATAAGAAAAAAGCATTGGATAAGAAGCTCCCTTGAAAGCATGGCATTGAGATAGCTCAAGCACGAATATTCGATTCAGACTCCTCTGACTGGTGCTTACGTGTTCATTTAGTTTCTTCTCTCTCGGCATACATTTTAAGCTCGTGGGTGAGTCCCGAAAAGGGGACATCTCTCGCTAGCTTGAAGTCTAAACAACCACCTCCTTCTTCCCTATTCCACTGTACAAAATCAGAGAAGATGGGAATTAAGTTCTCAGTACATACACAACTCCTTCAGCCCCAAAGCCAAGGAATTAAAGAAACCAGAAATTCTGCAGAACAGTATTTGAAAATCTCCTTTAGGATTCATGGCCACTAAATTATATATTTTTTCTTTAAATAAAAGATTTGTCATTTTACAGACTGTAAAACATACTACTTAAACACTAAAATATTAAGTAAGAATTAAATAGAAGTAACCCTTTTTTTTATTACTTTAGTTAAGTAACAGAGTGTTATATAGGACAATCTCATGTACAGTAAGCGTGTTCTTAAGGAAAATACTTTTTTAAAAAATGAGATTTCCATTTGAAAGCCCTGGACTATTACTGAATTTTAAAAGTAAAATATCAAGCTGTTAGATAATAAATGAATACTTATAGTGGTGAAATATTATAGGCAAATACTGGAATAAAGCACTTATTTTAGTGATGAAATATGGCTCATAGATATAGGACAGTTTTGTTCTCACCAGTGATCTTAAGGATATAGAAGGCTGACTACTTTTTCATAATAGCAGTGAAATCATAGTAAATTTTATAAATTTGGAAATATTAGGATGTTTGAGAGTAACTCTTTTGGCAAAAATGATCTAACAGGTCATATTCTTGGCTTTGCTAGTCTTGATTACTTTAAGGGAAAAAAGAAGTGATTTTCTTTTTTTTAATTGAGAACACTTTGTACCTCGAGCTGTTTTCTTTCATCTTCTAGTTGATAGCATCAGGCACTTAACAGGTCTTCTAAATCCTCAGAGCCAACCTGTACTTCAGAGGTTGCTCTGACAGCATGAGCTCCTTCCTCAGACGTGGGCACCCACTTTGCGAGGCAGAGCCTGATGAGTTTAATTTATTTAATTCCCCTTGCACCAATACCCAGGAGAGTGGTGAGTGCTGACTGCAGCCTTCCTCAGGGACAATGGCTTGATTAGGAATTATCAAACAGTGATTAGTCCTTTGAAAAAAATCTTAAGGCTCAATGACTATTCCTACCATTTACTTTTACCCAGTGTCCTCTGTTATTGCACCCGTCCAGATTATTTTGTTTACTTGTGTGTATTGGAACGCTGTCATCTGCTCAAACACCATCAGTATCGGTCCTGTTAACGGTGTTCGCCTTAGGGCTCTGATTCCTTTTATCCGAGAAATAATCTCTCTCTTCCTCATCCCTCTCTGCAGTTCCAGATTATCAAGAACAGGACATCTTCCTCTGGAGAAAAGAGACTGGATTTGGATTTAGGATTCTGGGTGGCAATGAACCAGGGGAACCTGTGAGTCTTTTGTCTCCCTGCCCCTTGCCCCCCATCCCACCCTACCCCGCACCACCCTGTGCAGTTTTCTAAGACTTCAAGGCAAATTGGCAGCAGTGACAAATCACCAAGATTTGAGTCCCGCCAGGTGCACCCCTGTTTCGTCTTTTTTTTTTAAATTTTATTGGAGTATAGTTGATTTACAATGTTGTACTAATTTCTGTTGTACAGCAAAGTGATTCAGTTGTATATAAATATAATTATAATTATATATATATATATATATATTCCCTGACTGTTTCATCTTAAGCACTGGGGGTTATTCTTTGGATTTTGTGAACTCTTTCTTTCTTGATAAAGAAGGGACTAGATCCTTTCTAAAAAGTGTGTGTTTGTGTTTGTGGAAAGCGGCAGCTGCAGCGTCTGGAGCTCCCCATCAGAGAAAAGGGAACCGAAAAGCAAAATAGGAATAGACATCAACTGGGAATACAGTGGCCTGATCCTTCTGGCCAATTCTGTTAAATCTGCCAGCAGCTAGTTGGCTTTGTATATTGAGTAGCTAGGACAGAGAGCGCTTGACAAGGCATTATGAAAGGTTAGAGAAAGTAGGACCACGCTCTTTACAAAATTAGGGAAAGAACCCTGAACAAGGACCAGGAGACATTTAACCTCTCCAGGCCTCATCTTTAGAATAAATTGAGGAGAACGTCACAGGATTCTTTTGAAAGGGGAAAAGAGAACTAAAGATAAGTATCGTTCATTTCCTCATCACAGTAAAAATAGCTGTTGTTTCTTGAGTGCTTACTATGTGCCAGGTGCTATGCTAAAGGCTTCTAACACCCATTCTTCTCGTGTATCCATCAAATCTATGAATCTGTCCCATTTTTCAAATCATGAAATAAAGACACAGAAAGGTTAATGAACCTGCCTGGCATCGCAGAGCTAGTAAATGGAGGGACTGGAAAGGGTGTGATTCCAGAGTCCATGTTCTTAAGCACTCTTCTGTCAAAGTTCTTTGTAAATGATAAATGCCATGTAAAGGTCACTGTAGCATCATTATCTAGAGAGAAGGCAAGCAAGGCACAAATATTTTAGCTAAAGTATAACAACAGCAAGACATGAAATATAAAGACCTGCTCTGCATGCAGGTGCTATAGACTATGAAAATAGGGATGCCCAACCAGACTTGGCTTGATTCATCCCTTCATTTAACACCACTTATCATGCATTCCCTTTTGCTAGGCACATGCTGACCTTTAAAGCAAAGTTGTATGACTATTATAATTAGTAGAGTTTTCTGAACAGAGGCCTCTTAGGTGGATAGAAGAGGGGGAAAAGTTTTGCCAATGAAGGGAGTAAAATGATTTATTTTTGCAAAGGGGAAGAAACAATGAGTCAGCAAACCACAGATAAATAAATGTCAGGGTACTAAACAAGAAAAAGTTATTTTTTCCATTTAAGAATTATTGTATCACCTAGCACAGCACCTGGTACCCAGTGGGCGCTCAGTAAGGGTTTGTGGCATGGATGCAGACATGAATGAATGAACTGAATTGTTTTCAGAGGTTGTGAAGGCCATCATTTTACAGGCAAACCTCATTTTATTGTGCTTTACAGATAGTACATTTTTTTACAAATTGAAGTTTGATGGCAGCCCTACATTGTCAGATGATGGTTAGCATTTTTAACAATAAAGTATTTTTTAAATTAAGGTATGTACTTTTTTTTAGACATAATGCTATTGCATACTTAAGACTACAGTATAGTGTAAACATAATTTTATGTGCACTGGGAAACCAAAAAATTCATGTCACTTGTTTTGTGGTGACAGTAGCTTTATTGCGGTGGTCTGGAACCGAACCTGCAATATCCCCGAGGTGTGCCTGTAATAGTAAACCAAAAGGTCAGTGTTTCATCCATTGTCCAATTACTCAACAGATTTATATCGGTCACATCGTACCACTGGGTGCTGCTGATACAGACAGCCGCCTGAGGTCTGGGGATGAATTAATCTGTGTGGATGGGACACCAGTCATTGGCAAATCACACCAGCTTGTGGTCCAGCTTATGCAACAAGCCGCCAAGCAAGGTCACGTCAATCTCACGGTGCGGCGTAAAGTGGTGTTTGCAGGTATGTTTTTCATTCATCCCTTTAGACGGTGCCTTGTCACTTTATGCACAGAAGAGGCCCCTTTCCTGTGTCCGTCTCCTCAAGCATGTATTTTAGCAAATGTTTATGAATGCGATTAAGCTCAGAATTTCCAGATGGAACCCTTCAAAACTACTGTCACTTAAAAGCACTTTAATGGGGCTTCCCTGGTGGCACAGTGGCTGAGAGCCCGCCTGCCGATGCAGGGGACACGGGTTCGTGCCCAGTCCGGGAGGATCCCACATGCCGCGGAGCGGCTGGGCCCGTGAGCCATAGCCCCTGAGCCTGCGAGTCCGGAGCCTGTGCTCCGCAACGGGAGAGCCCACAACAGTGAGAGGCCCACGTACCGCAAAAAAAAAAAAAAAAAAAGTAAAGCACTTTAATGTGCCATCCGTACATGTTCAGCAAAGGCTTTTAGAAGAAGCCTAGTTGAATATATGTTACCTCCCTCCATCCCCTTGCTAAACAGAACTTAGTCATTCTCTTCACTTGATGGGAATTCTCAACAAAAGAGGTTAGGAGAATTGTAGCTTCAAATTAAGAGAGCAAAAATTAGGTTTGCACTGCTAAATAAGCTCATAAAAAAGCTGCTCTGTTGTTGACAGTCATATGTATTAAACTATTTTAATTTTTACATTTTTCACTATAAGCAAGTTGTAGAGCTGGCCAGTTCTAGGTCATGTTTCAGTCCTTCCTCCTGCAACTCAAATTCGTATACATCCTTCCAGGCCCAACTCAAAGATAACCTTATCTGTAAAACCCTCAGAAATTCCCTCCTTCCTCCAACTGTCTGCTGAGTTTAGCCTTCCCTTCTTGCCATCCTTGGGCATCATGGTTCACTTCCGTATCAGAATCTGCCATTTTGAGGCAGTATTGGGTAAGTGTCTGCCCTTCCCATTCATTCACCATGTTTGCCTGCAGCCCCTGCCTCCAGGTATTCAAGACAGAACCCAGAATGCAGAAGAGGCAGATTCCATGTGGTATCAGTTGAATTATTGAAGCAGGATGACGTGAAATATTAGGAATTCTCCATAGCTGTAATACTAGTGAAACACCTGTTTATCAGATAAAATCAACTGTCATCTTGTTTTAAAAACAAACAAAAAAAATAACTCATAGGGACTTCCCCGGCAGTCCACTGGTTGAGACTCCTCGCTTCCATTGCAGGCGACATGGGTTCGATCCCTGGTTGGGGAACTAAGATCCCATATGCCTCCTGGCATGGCCCCCCCAAAAAAAATTTATAGGGCTCATTTAAATGGTATATAATTAATTACAAAAGAATTAAGATGTCAGATTCCAGTGTGAGAGCCCTACCTGTTGCAGCCATGAAAAGAGTGTTAATCACTTACGTCCCTAGAGCTCATTTATGGCCTCAGGATCTTAACGTAGTATCCCACGCAACCAGTAGCAGCAATCAGAAATGGCTTTTGAGATGAGATGAAAACTTTCTGACTTCACTGGTCCAAATAAAAATAGTAGAGCAATGTGATTTTTGTTTGTTTCAGATGTATTGGGGTATTTAAGATCTGGGTTAAAGGCATGTTCAGTCTTTGAAAAGACATAAGGCTAAGGGAAATAAGCCAGTCACAAAAGGACAGATGTTATATGCTGCCACTTCCATGAGGTACCTCGAGTAGTCGAGTCATAGAGACAGAATGTAGAATGCTGGCTGTACCGGGGGCTGGGGAGGGGAGAGTGATTAGTTAGTGTTTAATGGGTACAGAATTTCAGTTCTGGAAAATGAAAGGGTTCTGGAGATGGATGGTGGGGATGGCTGCATAACAGTGCTTCTGTGCTTAATGCCACTGAACTGTACACCTAAAATGGTCAAAATAGTAAGGTTTATGTTCTGTATATTTTACCACACTAAAAATGAAATCTGTGAAAGGAGATGCTTTGGGGAATAAATTTAGTAGTCCTATCCAAAACCTGAACACATATTTTGCTGTTGACATGAAAACCAAGTCGCTCCCACCTACTACGGTGGCTATTTAGGAGTGCTTTACCCTGTCACTTGAGAAAGCAATAAAACTGAAATTTGATCAAACGAATTCTGAGGGAGGCTAATGTATCCAATTGTGTGATCAGAGTAGATCATTGACATCTGGAAGCGAGGAAGAGAAGCGAAGTATACCTCTGACAGGTGTTGTCAGGAATCCCACAGTAGGGAAATCTTAATGGTACTGTCAGCTTACCATGTCTCTGGTGATGGAGAAAGCAAAGCAAAACTGTTTGCAAATCTGAGCAGAATGTGACTTGCGGGTAATGACAGTTTGAGTGCAGCGAAGGGCATATCTCTGAGGCAAAAATGGTAGTCACCCTTGCTGTGGGCCACACCTATACATCCTGCACTGGGTCATTTTTGTTTGTTTGTTTTGTTGAAGTCCAGTTGCTGTACAATATTATGTAAGTTACAGGTGTACAAGGCCGTGATTCACAATTTTTAAAGGTTGTACTCCATTTATAGTTATCATAAAATATTGGCTGTATTCCAGTGTCATACAATATATCCTTGTAGCTTATTTTATACCTAATAATTTGTACCTCTTAATCCCCTACCTCTATATTGCCCCACCGCCCATCTTCTCCCCATTGGTAATCTCTAGTTTGTTCTCTGTATCTGTGAGTCTGCTTCTTTTTTGTTATATATACTAGTTGGTTGTATTTTTTAGATTCCACATATAAGTGATCTCATACAGCATTTGTCTTTCTTTGTCTGACTCATTTCACTCATCATAGCGTCCAGGGGTTGGTTTTTGATTTGTGAACCGGGAAATATTTCAGACTGGGCCGATCTTGCTGCAAATTTGAGTCTGTATGCAGATGTTGAGATAACAATATTGCTGTAAATGATACAGAATTGGGGTGTCCCCTTTGGTGTTTTTCCATGAACTCTTTTCAATTCTTGTATCTCAGTTCTGTGAGGCCAGCTGCTGTCATAGCTGTCACTCTCTTGATTTCATTGCGGAGCCTTGGGGGAAGGAGGAAGGGGTGGCAGGCAGGGCACGTTTCTCGCAAAGGCGGGTAACTGAGAGGTGAATCTCTTGCACAGCCTCCAAAACAGAGAATGAGGTGCCCTCGCCAGCCTCCTCCCATCACAGTAGCAACCAGCCGGCCTCACTGACCGAGGAGAAGCGCACTCCACAGGGCAGCCAGAACTCCCTGAACACGGTGAGCTCCGGCAGCGGCAGCACCAGCGGCATTGGCAGCGGCGGCGGCGGTGGCAGCGGCGTGGTGAGCACCGGCGTGGTGAGCACCGTGGTCCAGCCCTACGACGTGGAGATCCGGCGCGGGGAGAATGAGGGCTTCGGCTTCGTCATTGTGTCGTCGGTGAGCAGGCCTGAGGCAGGGACGACATTCGGTGAGTGCGGTCACTTCTCCCTAGTGTTTCCTGGGATGCCCGGGACTGTTCTATGGCAAGTAAAAGACAGCCAAAATCTCATTAACAGAAATGCTTTTCATGCTTTCCGCTTCAGATGATGAAAGTCTTAATTGAGGATGGAGTTAGTTGGGTGGCTTTTCCCCTCCTGAAGGCTGGGATTTTTTGTTTTTAACCCTTCAGCTTCCATTCTGATTGCGTGTTCACAGGCAGACTATTTCACACATAGGTGAAATTTGCAAAGCAGACCCTTGACAGGATAGAGTGTGAGAAATTCTTGCTAGAGAAAGCCGTTTGCAAAGTTCTGAGCAGGATATCAATCATAGCAGTTGCCTCAGAAGGTCTGAGTGGTTTTTTTTGTTTTTTTTTTTTAATAAATTTATTTATTTATTTTTGCCTACGTTGGGTCTTAGTTGCTGTGCACAACTTTCTCTAGTTGCCGCGAGCAGGGGCTACTCTTCATGGCAGTGCGCAGGCTTCTCATTGCAGTGGCTTCTCTTGTTGCGGAGCACGGGCTCTAGGCGTGTGGGCTTCAGTAGTTGTGGAGAGCTGGCTTCAGTAGTTGTGGCGCATGGGCTTAGTTGCTCTGCAGCATGTGGGATCTTCCCGGACCAGGGCTCAAACCCGTGTCCCCTGCATTGGCAGTCGATTCTTAACCACTGCGCCCACAGGGAAGTCCCGGTGTAGGAGTTTTTAAAAGAAGCATATGGTTGTAGAAATAAATGCCAGGGGAAAAAAACAGGTATAAGGAGTAAAAATATATATGAAATGCCCCTACATCTTGTCCTTTCTTTACTCTATCCCCATCTGAAATTTTAAAATTTTAATTTAAACTAATATGTTTACTGTTGCTTGGTTAAGAATCTAATTAAAATCTGAGTTCAGAGCTGCTTGTCTTCACTGCCCTTGAATTGTAGCAGGGATGATCGTCCTGTCTCATCCAGATGTTGGGGGTTTCACCAGAGTATGGAGAAACACGGCTGTCACCCTCTCAGAAGGTTAACTCTCTGCTGGGTGCAATAGCTGAGACAAATAGGAAGCCAGGTGATTCCAGGAACTAGGAATCTATGAATCTGTTTCCTATTAGGATGGATTATAAGTATGTACTCCAAAACTGATCACCTTCTTCATTAAATAAAACATCATTTGTTATTTTCCCGAAGCACATTTGTTAATTAATCTGAAATATGGTGGGAGACAGTGAAGGGCTGTGCAAGCTTTGGAATGTACTTCACCTCTGTTTCCAAATGACTTACCCACAAGGAATCTGAGGACCCGTGGCCCAGGTCGTTTGTTGGCTGACATCAGCTAGGTGCTCCCTCCCGTTAGCTTTCTGCCCCGGTACAACTCCATTTGCCTCCATTTAGTCTTGGTACATTGTTTCCTGCTAAAGCCATTTCCCACTAAGGTGCGTTCATTAGGAGACAGTGAGTTAAGCCAGTTCCATGCATGTGTGGCTGCCGAAACAAACACCCATTACTAACAGTGCTTCTGTGAGCTCCATTAATGACATTATCACAGCATGTCACGGGTGGTGGGTGACTTGACCTCAAGGCAAGGTTGTTTTTGGTTTGTTTTTCCAGTAGTTTTGGAGACTTTTCTGCTTAATTTAAAAATAAAAAGAAAGGCAGGGGGGGAAAGAAATCTCAAGTTATTTTCTTTAGATCTACAGTTTGTCCCCATGTACCCTGTGATGTTCTCAGGATTTCAGAGTTCTCAGTTTCCCTTTCTAGAATGAAATAGCAGCTATGTCTGTGTTATTTAACGAATACGGAATGACTTCGCCCACAGTTTGGTCTTTGATTGCTTTCCTCTGGCTCTTAATACAAACAAATTAAACTTTCCCTAATACCTTGCATGAGACTTCTGAGCTATGCGGAGCTTTCCTCCCACCTGCTGTATGATACCTTTCCCATGGGACTCGTCCTTGGAGATGGGCTAAATTTAATCAAGACCTTGAATTTGGGTATGGAGGCTTTCCACCACACCTGCTTGTTGCTTGTTCCAGAAGACTGTTTAACTACCTTTTGAAAGATTCTTTGACCTTGACCTTACATCCCGTGATACAGACTCAGGCAAATATGCTGAAATTCAAAGGAATTGTAGCTCATTTTCCCACACATTTCTCTAAATTAGGACGGAAGAGTCCTCTCAGTTAGTTTCAACATCTCCCATGTTAGTTTTGACACCTTTTCCCACAGTGGCTCAAGTATACAACTGTCTTTACAGCCCCCAGGAAGACAAACTCTCAGAATCAGTGAATATGCCTAAGAAAGTTTGAAACTCAGTATGCAATTATCTGGAAACCCTGTGTCAGGCGTCAAAGCCAATTTTCCACCTCTCTTTAAAAGTTACCAACGCTCTTGGTTGTGACATGAAATGCCTCAGAGCACACAGTAAACCTTCTTCAAATGCACTTTTCCTGGTTTTTCCTCTCGTAGCTGTGTAGTAACTGATCAGGACAAAGGAAATGATTAAAGGAAAAGGGTTGAGGAATGATTTGAACCTAGCTTTGGTTCACTGTCCTCAGCCTGAGTATGTACTAGATTTTCTTATTCCTTTGAGGGGATTTTTATGAGGAACAAGGAGGATTTCAGAGCTAATGAGCCGTTTGGGCCCTTCTCTGAAAGCACACGAGAGAGGCTGATTGAGCAAAGGTCATAAAAGGAAAAATACGTGTCAAGGTTGGGTGCCTTCTTGGCTCATCTCATATGTGCCCTTTTGCTAAACCTTTCATCATTCTGAATAGAAGGCAGAAAGTCTAAGTGTTTGTCTATTAGGCATTTTCAGATTGGATTTTTGGCGCTAGCAGACTCCTAGGCCTCACCAGACGCCCAGTGATTATTTTTTCTAAATGGAGAAAGAACAAAACATTGGCAGAAGCGTAAGCAACACCTGGCGAAAATGATGTGACATGAGCACAGAATGCGCAAAAGCCTCCCTCCCAGCTCTGGGTTTCACCTTTGCAGCCCCCAAATAAGCCTACGGCAAGTTATTTTTGGGGCTCTTGAGAATCTTCAGAAGTTCCTAAAGATCCCAAATTTTGCCACTGATCGAAGGAGGGAAGCTTGGGGTCCCCCCTTCTTTTGAATCGGGAAAGGACTGCAGCAATGAACTATCATTTTTTCAGGGCTGTAACTTCTTAAACAAACGCCTGGAACTTTGCCAATGTTTTGAGCCCCGGCACAGAGTTCTCCTTTAATAACATTTGCTTAATGCTTGGATTAATTAACACTTAACCTTCTCTTTCCCTTCTCAACCCTTTTTCTCCTCCCTTCACTCTATTCCCATGTAACTTAAAAAAAATTAAAACTGACTATCAAAGCAGGCAATGCATGTGTGGCCATGCCTCACAAAATAGGTCGGATTATTGAGGGGAGCCCTGCTGACCGATGTGGCAAGCTGAAAGTAGGAGACCGGATCTTGGCGGTAAATGGATGTTCCATCACCAACAAGTCCCATTCCGACATTGTCAACCTCATCAAGGAAGCGGGAAACACAGTTACCCTCCGCATCATTCCCGGGGATGGTAAAGTATACCTATTGTGTGTGTGTCTCTCTCCAGCTCTGTCTCTATCATTAGTGTTCATTTAATTGAATAGTTTTGACTTAGAGGCAGCCTTATCCATGTCTAACTGAACATACCCATCAAGCAAACATGAGCCACCGTTACTAAATCTTACGTCACCCTCTTGACTTCATCCTCTAGCCCTGGGACCCTGTCTTGCTACAGAGATAAACATTTCAGAAAAATCTTTAACTTTCTCCGATTTATTTTGGCTTTGGTGCCCTTGTCTTTAAAACAGCAGAAAAGTTTGAGTACAAGTGGTGAAGCTCGTCTGATATTCTACCTGGCAATTATTAAAGATTTTTTTTAAAACAGTGACTAAAATCTGAATGCGTAGTATGGCGACATCACAAAAGTTATGTAAGGACAATGCAGAGCCAGTGCTCTTTTTTTTTTTTTAATCTGAATAAGTGAATGTATCAAAGTTTTTTATTTAATGGGAGGTTATTAGGATTTGTACCTATGTGGTTTGTCCCTAATTTTTGCATGTGGATGAAAAAAGAATAAAATCTCTGTGTTTTTGATATTTTAACCGGCCTCCATTAAACTAGGCCTGTTCTTGTTTATTTGTTTGATTGGTTCAATTCAAATCTTTGGTTCTTTTGTAGCAGTGGTGATTCTGTCCCCTGGGGGGACATTTGGCAATGTCTGGAGTGGGTGCTAATGGCCTCTAGTGGGTAGAGAGCAGGGATGCTTCTAGACCTCCTACAGTACATGGGGCAGCCCCCACTGTCAAAGATTATCCAGCAAAAAGTGTCAATACTCATTATTCATATTTAATAAAAGTGAAGTTGATAACGCTAATGTCACTAAGTATAGATCCTTCAGAGAATTAAGTCCTGTATATTGACTTCCTTCTAAGCAGATTTTGCCCTTGGGAAAGAAGTGATAGTTGTCCTAGAATGTTTCAGTGTCTTTTTTTTTTTCATTCTTGCTACATATGTTATAAAATAAAATATATTCTAAAAGTCAATGAGTATTTCTCAAGAGGAAACTGTGGTTTATGGGGGAACTGTGATAAAACTCTCTGCCACTGATCTATAAAATAAGAAAATCAGAGATTTTATCTGAAAGTAATTCAGCAGATCAACATTTTTATATACTAATTGCTAGAAAGTGAGCCATATTATTTTAAAACTCGAGTGCTGTAGACTGTGCCTTTCAGAAGAAGAAAATCTAAAACCGAACAATAAATATTTGAACATCGTTGGTCCTAAGAACAGAGAGGTTCCTCTGTACCCAAAATACCCCATACCAAATGTAGAGGAAAAAATAGCTCCTTGAATGATGGTCTCTTTCAGCCTGCTTCAAATGCATGGTTAGTAATTTACCATCTGGTCTAGAGTCCATTCTACCTATTTACCACACTGGAAAGCTATTACAGTTTAGGAAAGTGATCACAAGATGATAGAACATAGGTTCCTAATGGAAAGGATGAAGGAGGCCAGAAAAATTTGGTGACAAATGGTTGAGAGAGCCTAATGTAGTATATAAATTCAGATATTATTTATCTCCATGCTGTGGAGAGATTTCAAAAAAATTAATCCAAAAGAAAGAGACACAGGAATTGACTGGCTGGGTCTGTGTTGGTCAGTCTTAATGTGGGAATGAGAATTTCCAAAAAGGAAGGAAGGAAAGAAAGTGCTCCTTAAGGGAAGGGCTTAGAAAAAGAGTTCACAATCGGGAAAGGTGTAGATATGCAGAAGCAACTTATACTCCTGTGCACATACTTGTTGACTTAATTTAATGTTCTTCAAGGGAAAATAGTTTTGGAGAACCTGAACACCAAAAAATAGAACGCAAGGTAGATCATCCAATAACAGTTGTGAATAAAAAGACGTTTTTTAAAACTTCAGTCCTTCAACAGTGTAGAATTCAGACAGGCATATCACAGGCCATCTTGGTTAGAAGAAAGTAAACACTACAGTTGAGACAGTGTAGTTAAGGAGCGACGTGTTGCTGAGGATGTGATTTCATTCCATGATATTTCAGGAATTCATCACCATGGTAATAAAACTCTTCACCAATTACGTTGTAATTTTCAAAGTCCAGGTAAAGCGAATCAAGCCTGGCAGCCAGAGGGTGGGTTTGTAATGCTCATCTTTTAAATGGGCCCAAAAGTTGCCGTCTTGGAAATTAGAGTGAAGGCAGGGGAGTTAGGTTTCTGGAGAGATGGAGAGATGCTGGAGCAATCCAGAAGGATTTTGCAAAAACCTAGAAGACAGAGAGTGACCATTACAATCTGATGAAGAGAAAATCATGCTGGATCCACCTCCTCTCCGTGAAAGTGTGTTGGACATGGTAGATTGTAAGGTAAAAGGAAGGTGTTCTCTCCATGTTAGGGACCTCTGATCTCCTTCAGTCTCTCACTCTAGTATTTAATGGATCCAGTGGCCCAGAGGCATTTTGTTCCATGATCCTCACAAGGAGACTGAAGTTCTTCATTAGAGTGGCTTTGGAGCTCTTAGAAGTACATCTTGTCCAGGGTACTGTTCTCAGAAGCCCAAGGAGGCACTTCACAAAGAGGCTCTCTTATGAGTCAGACAGGAGATAAGCTGACCAAACTTGGAGGAGATCAGGCTAAACACTTTATATGAGCTTCTGGGCTACAGTTATTTGTCCATTACTGAGTTGAAGAAGACTAACTCATCCTTTCTTTGCACAGTTCCTGAAAGAGAAACTTACAAAGCAAGGTAGTCTTGAAATGTCACAATGTGGTTGAGCAATTTTCAGTTCTTGAGGTTTATTTTTATCAGACATTCAAGTCAAAGGTGTGACAAGGATTGAACTGAAGTCATCATTTTCAAACTGTCATTTAACATTTGTGTTCTCTGACTTAATCCTGTCATGTGAATCTTATTTCAACTCAGGATAAATATTTGCAAAATGTGTATCCAGAGATTCCTCTAAGAGCTCACCCATCTACCATTAATGGAGTCATGAATTAAGGAGAGATTTGCGTATAGTTAATGACCGAGAATGTCCACAAATGAAATTCACAACCAAAATATTAATATACGGTTTAAAGGATTAAACTATACCTGGTATTAGTCCCCAAATGACTTTATTATATACTTTCCCTCTGTTCTACATAAGGCATTGTAACCATCATTTTGATTTCTTACAACAAATTGTTTTAGTTTTCTAAATAAAAAAATGATCAAATTTAAGGAAAAAAAAAAGGAAGATGCACCATTGGTTGGGCAGTGCTGAGAACCCACTCCCCATCCACTGCTTTATCTAGCTCATGCTGCTTGTTCTTTTTTTTTTTTTTTTTGCCACACTGCACGGCATGTGGGATCTTAGTTCCCCGGCCAGGGATCGAACCTGTGCCCCCTACAATGGAAGTGCAGTCTTAACCACTGGACCACCAGGGGAGTCCCATGCTCATGTTCTTTTTTCTTATCATCAGTCACGTGATTCTCCAGCTTCACTCCTCTCTAAGTAGTTTCCCTCACTGTGCCTCTCTCGTTTCCTTCTCACCTTTCTGGCTCCAACAAAGGCTTTGAAACACGACCCCCTTGATGTGGCACTATCGTGTTGTTCGAAGTCCTGCCTTCCCAGTTCTAGGACAGGCCTGGCTCAGAGTTCTCACCATCTCCGCTTTTACTACCTTTGGGACCAGGATAGGAGATGAAGTGGGGGCAGAGCCTCTTCTCCTGTGAGAGATGGACAAGGGATAGGAAATTGATCATGGCAACACAGAAAGGCCCACAGAATGGCTGAACATACTGAATTTGAACTTGAATTTTGACTAGTTACACCACACATACTTCCTACCACTTGTGTTCTATAGAAACACCCTGTGAAATCTGGGTGGAATGAGACTCTAATCAGACAGAGCAGACCCTGACTGAGACAGGCTCACATGGAAAATCATCAGATTGAATCAAGTTCAAGGTAATGAAAATATTTATGAGCTTAAAAATATATTATTTAGGGACTTCCCTGGTGGTCCAGTGGTTAAGACTCCACGCTTCACTGCAGGGAGCTCGGGTTAGGTCCCTGGTTGGGGAACTAAGATCCCACGTGCCGCCTGGCTCGGCCAAAAGAAAGAGAGAAAGAAGGAATAAAAATAAAATAGAGATATATTATTTAAATGTAGTCTTTTTTCTCCTGAAGTCTTTTTAAATTTTTTTTTTATTGGAGTATAGTTGATTAACAGTGTTGTGTTAGTTTCAGGTGTACAGCAAAAGTGATTCAGTTATGCATATACACGTATCTGTTTTTGTACTTCACATCTCTCTGATTTAAAGTATTTGCTTGTATAGGTAATAGGGCTTGGCAACATAGATAGTGCTATTTCCTTGGCAAAGGCCTAAAAGAGTTTACTTATTTAATAGAAAGCTCTGTGGATATGATAGCTAGCATATACTCGGGCAAGAAGAGCAGGGTTTCCATCGTATACATTTTAAAAGTCTCCCAAAACTTTTCATATATTTATGGCATTTAAATTTTCAAATGTTCCCTTCAGATATTTATTACATATGTGTTTATGCATTAAAATATTTATGAAAGGAATGATTGTATCCGTGGTCGACTTGCTTGGCCTTGTAATGTGGATTCCATAAGGATGGCTAAGGATATTAACATGGGAGCAAGGTTGGAATTGTAATCACTTGTCACGGAGATAACTTGAAACCCAAGATAGGCGGCGCTCCTGTCAGGAGTTAGTGCCCTGATTTAGCATGGCACCGTGACAGTGCCTTGAGAGCTAGGATATGCTCGTCTTGATACACGATTGCTGTAGAAAGTGTAGTAATATCCATTTTCATTCCTCTGGGAGAGCTAAAGCCAGGTGTGAACACTGTTTAAGAAAGGATGTAGGGCACTTTTTGGAATTTATCATGAAAATAGCCAATCTGTCCATCTATCTGCTTTGGAGTTTTAAAAGTCAAATACCTTGACACCCCTTTATAAAACTGCCTCTAGGGTGTACTCTTATATCAAGCCCTTTTACATTTTTTTTATTATATGGGGCAAATTTTGCTTTGGGATAGAGATATAAATTTGTGAGAATGGACTTCATCTCTGTATTTTAAAAAGCTGGAGAGAATTTCAGCACATACTGTCTTGGTTTAATTCTAAACGAAGATGTAAAAGCTCATTTAAAAACATAAGCTTATATTAATAGATATTAAAAAAGCGTCCTGGAAATCTAGGGTATACTGAAAGTTATTTTAGTGCTCGGAGATGGCCCAGGAAGTCTAGAATTCAAAACCAGGGTATTTTGTATCTTAATTAATCTCTGATACTGCTTAGTGAAGTTGGTGGTACTTACACAGGAAGGTAAAAGTACTTGCTTATTTGAAGAGAATGTACCAATCCGATACGATTTCCGTGATACCAGTGCATAATTCCCTTGTAAACAGAATGAAACTAAAAGTTAACTATCAGGCAGGCCCTTGGTTTAACTCCCATTGCCTCCACTTGCTCTCTGGAAGACCTTGGACATGTTGCCTACTTATTCTAAGCCTCAGTGTCTCTATCTATAAAGTGGGGGTAACTAATTGCACCTATTTCGTTGAGTTGTGAGGATGAAATGAAATAGCACATGTGATAATGCACCTAACACAGTGCTTGGCGTGTTGGAAACAATTGAGATATGGTGGTTGTACATAGATTAAGGAAAACAAGCAAAAGGAGAAAAATTCAGTGGGCTCAGCTAGGCATTTGCATATTAAATGTTAATTTTTGAAATGCTTAAAATTAAGCTTCAATCCAAAACAGATTTGCATATAAATATGTGAAAAGTAGCAAAGGAATGATGGAAGGAAAATTAATAAAAATTCTATTTATACGTTTGTTGAGTGATTATTATATCTCATCAAACCTTGAAAATGGCATAAGTATTAAAATGGTTTGAGAATGGGATCTGCCCTGCCTAGAAAACTCTGGCTACCAAAAACACCCAAGAGGGACTTCCCTGGTGGTCTAATGGCTAAGGCTCTGGGCTCCCAATGCAGGGGGCCTGGGTTCGATCCCTGGTCAGGGAACTAGATCCCACATGCCGGAACTGAGACCTGGCACGGCCAAACAAACAAACAAATAAATAAATAAATCTTACTGGTTTTAAGCTTTTTAAAAACAACAACAACAAAAAAACACCCAAGAACGCTAAAGGGGAACCTCTGCACAATTGAGTAATTATAATCACTTTAATTACAAGGGAACATTCTTTCTGGTATCCTGATGATGATTTCCCCATGGCCCTAGCAATCTTGTGATTTCCCAGAGAGTCTCCATAAAATTAATTACAATGAGCAGTATGAAGTTTTTAAAAATCCACGTTTATGAAACTACTGGCAAATCACATTGACAGGCTGTGCGGTCTCCTAGTCCTTTGTACGGGCACAGCAGGCAGACTTTATGAAATACCACTTAGATTTATCGCCTTGGTTGTGCCGCTTAACTGCAGTCATAAAAATGGACTAATAATATACTCAATATTGTGCTAACAGTAATAAATACATGCCACCCATAAAAAAGATGCTCATCATTTTTTGAGCAGTTTTTTTTTTTTTTTTTTTTTTTTGCGGTACGCGGGCCTCTCACCGTTGTGGCCTCTCCCGTTGCGGAGCACAGGCTCCGGACGCGCAGGCTCAGTGGCCATGGCTTACGGGCCCAGCCGCTCCGCGGCATGTGGGATCTTCCCGGATCGGGGCACGAACCCGTGTCCCCTGCATCGGCAGGCGGACTCTCAACCACTGCGCCACCAGGGAAGCCCTTGAGCAGTTTTTATGTGCCAGGCATGAGCCCAAACACTTTCCTCCCAGGTAATCTTTGCACCAGTGTTCTTAGATATTTCTGTTATGCTGTATGTGTAGATGAGGAGACGGAGGCATGGAAAGTTTAAGTAACTTTGCCTCAAGTCCCAGCCAGTAGGTTGCAGAGTTTGGGTTGCAAAGCCAGGTAGTCTGACTCTAGAATCTGACCTTATAACTATTACGCCTGACAAGCTTAAGAAGTGCCACTTCCCCACCTTGGAGGGTCACAAAGCGTATTGGCACAGTTAAGGGTCCACAGGAGAAACAAAACACAGACACACAGAAACATTTCTCTCTGTGTCACCCACTATTTTTCACCCTATTTGACCACAGATTACTGTTCCCTCAGAATCTGGAGCAACATTTGGTAAAACAGATTCTGTGGGAGACATCATCCTAAAGCATGAACTGGATTCACATTTTAGTTCATCTGGTCCAGTTACATTTTCTTACTAATCTTGCACCTTCGCTGTCCAGATCATAATCTTTAGAGCTCGAATAGAAACTGTTAAAATCGTATTTCAACTTTCTAATTTTGCAGAGTTCAAATAACTTATACACGTTACCACAGTAATAAATACAAAGTAGAAGTAGTAGCAAGGGCCACAGCTACAGCCAGTGTGTATTGAGTGCTTACTACATGTCAGGTACTGTGCTAAACATTTCATATATTTTTACCCAAGAAAAGGGAATTATTGTCGTCATCCCCTTCTATCAGATGAGGAAAACAAGGCACACAGCTAATGAGTGGGGGACAAAGGGATTTGAACCTGGGTGTGATCTCCAACCCTTGCTTTTAACGCCTATGTGTAATGAAAATAAAATAACAGGAAGTCAGACCTAATCTGAGTAGTATTTTTAGGAAAGTAAAATGGAAGATTTTTGGGGATTCTACCTTAGGAAAGTAAAATCCCAAAAACTTAGGATTAGTGAGATGTCCATAGAAACTTGGTTATACATGATGGGTAGATACATGTATTCCACAAACACTGGAGTGCCTACTGTGAACCACAGGACTCCTAGACACTTGTAGATTTCACAGCACACTGTGAATTAAATGGGCATTTATAGGCTAATCTAAGAACTTCACCACCACATTTAGCATTTTCTTGATTAGAAAACGTGTGCCAAGTTCCAAACAGTCAACCTAAAAATAAATATTAATAGTGTAACTTGCTCATAGTTGCTTACTATCTGCCTTGACCTTAATGGAGAAATAATTAGTAATAGAACATACAACTATTACAATGTGAATGATTGTATTTTCATATATGCATGTTGGTTTGCAATCTATAGGCATGTTCATGAGTGTTTTCAAATTCTGGGTCTCCAAACTCCCAGAGATCAATGAAGTTGCTTATGAATGTGTTTAGTGGAGAAGAAAGGCAATTTTCATAAGAATATAATCATATCCATTACATTAGGGTGGCTTCCTGATCTGTACAACTTAGATTTATAAACTCCAGCTCTAACTCATTCAAGTTTTAAAATGAACTCTTCGTGAGTGAATCTAGGCGAGGTCTCACAAGAATTCCACATTTTTAGTTGTGCTTCATTTTGTAAAAGTTTTGGGGAAGAAAGTAGATGTTATGTGCGTGTGTGTTTAACAAGATGTTAGCGCACTTTTGATTTTAATAGTCACATGAGAAAATCAAACAGACTCACTAAAGATCGCTGAAAAATTGCAGGAAACATTAGCAGAGACATTATCAGCCTGTAGAATTATGGGAAACAATTCTGGTGTGGTGTCACGATTTGATGGGCCTGCCCTTTATAAGTGATGGGGGAAGAGTGAAAGGCACCTACCTTGGCTACAATTTTAAAGTACCATTTTCTTGGGTAAACTCTTTCTTTCATTTGTGGAGATGTCTGATTGGGAGGAGGGTAATGGGAGTGTACGTGGCTCACATCATAGAAGATCTTAGAATGGTCCTTTAAACTCTTGTTGAGAAATTCAGTTCAAAACTGTTTGAAGTGGTGACGGAGAAGCCAGATAGAATTCACAGGTGAGGCTTCTGCACACCTCCTGGTGTGACAGTGTCTTCTCTGGGGCCTTCACTTCCTGATGCTCTGTCTTACCCTGCAGAGTCTTCGAATGCCACTTTGCTGACCAATGCGGAGAAGATTGCCACCATCACCACCACACACACCCCTTCGCAGCAAGGGGCCCAGGAGACCAGGTCAGACATGGCTTTGGTTTCTTTTGTTACTTTCAAGGGGAAAAAGTAACTCCTGTTGTGACGATGCTCCTCCTTGATTCTTCCTCTGTCTCCCCGTGGGTTGCTCTTATACTTTTATCTCTCGCTTCAGCAGGAATACCACCAAACCAAAGCCGGAATCTCAGTTTGAGTTCAAAGCACCCCAGGGAACACAGGTGAGGGCCATTTCTCTTTCTTCCTTGTTGGCTTGGTGTGTTTCCTTCCAACTTTCTAAAGCTGTTTTTACCAGGTATCTTCTATAAGGTACCCTCAATTAAGATAAATAACTTTTTGTGAGGGGTATGTACTAAACATGTACTCATATTGGTTTATCAAGGAAATGACATTTTATTTTACTACCTTTGAAAAATATTCCTAGACATCCTTTTCTAGGCAGGGCTCGGGGGGAAACCCAAACAAAATAAAAGCTATAATTATCTCAAGGATTGGTGATCAGAGAAAGAGCAAAACAGCTCATGTCTCGTCATGGTACTCATAAAGGCATTTATGTCAAGAAAATGTCTTTTTGTTAAGGTGTTTCTCAGACTTGTGAATTTCAGGTGAGGCCCCTTAAAGCTACCCAGCTGTCACACGAGGTGGTAATGGAGGGTGCACAAGTAATAGCAGGTGAAGCAAATTTGGGAAACATGGGGTGATACAGAGTTAAATAGGTTTTTTTCTCCCCCCCACTGGCCTTCTCAGAGCCTTCCCTAATCCATTCCTGATTCTCCTTAATCAGCATGGGTACCACTGTCCAGATGTGTGGAGGTAGTTGTTGGTATCCTAACGATGAGATGTTTTCAGACGTTGGGCAGGGAGGCTGAATACCCAGCAATGTGCTGGATGGTATTATTTAATGAAGGATTTTCCTGCCCCAAATGCAAGTTGCAGCCTCACCGCTTAAACTTTAATATATGCGTGTTGGCACGCAATCTGTATGCACACTCATGAATGTTTTCACATTCCGGATCTCCAAACTCCTAAGGTTAATTGATATTAATAAACAATCAAGAACCACCAAGAAGGGGATAGAAACTGTGCCTTTGTGTCAAATGAGCATAATGGAGAATGTTGGGGAAGAGGGAGAGAGAAATGTGTGTGGATTTAAGTCCTCCCAGAATGACTGCACTTAATTTCTTTGAATAGGAGCAAGATTTTTACACTGTGGAACTGGAAAGAGGTGCCAAGGGATTTGGCTTTAGTCTTCGAGGCGGCCGAGAGTATAACATGGACCTCTATGTTCTGCGCTTAGCAGAGGACGGTCCTGCAGAAAGGTGTGGAAAGATGAGGGTAAGTAGGGAGAGGCGTCTGGAGTGGACATAAAGAAGTCATCTGCAGTGACTTCTTGACATCCTGTGGTTAGAACCTGCACGTTCATGAGAATTACATGTTTCTAAAGCTTTCAGGACACTCCAAGTGCAGGACTCCCACCCTAGCATAAATCTCTCCCTCAAGCATAGTTAGTTGTAGCTGCTAAAGTTAGGTGAGCTCTTCCAACTCTGAGGTTGAGTGAAGGATTAAAGTCACTTATGAACTTATTAACATGGATATTGTCTGAATCCCATCTCCATAGTTCTTTTACTTAATCTCATGGGGCAGGCACATCACTTCCCAGGGATTCCTGGGTATCCCAGCATGCTTCAAGAGCAGGAAGAGCAGTGTGGTTCTGTAAGTTCTGGGTGGTGAGCCCCATGCAGTCTGTAGCTAGCCACTGCCGCCTCCCCCTAGGCCTCGGGAATGATTTAACACTCTGCATTAGCAGAGGGCCAAGGAGTCCGTGGCGTGACTATTCAGGGTCACTAGGTAGTCATCAAAGCTGCAAAATTTAAATGCACGTGTGCCAAAAGTCCAGTCTGTTCTGTTTAGATATCTAATACCTCTTACCACGTATGAATATGTTTGTCTCCTGGGCAGATCAGATGATTAGAAAAGAAAAAATCATCTGCTCATTAGAGATAGGGGGCATAGATGGAGACATACATAGGGAACAATTTGCAAGGAATTAAAGAAATTGAGAGTCAGGTCAGGAAATCAAAAAAGTGATTAAAATTAGCCCTGAGCAGAAAGAGGGAAAAGAGTGACCAAAGGTGGGGAATTTAATGCTTGGAACTTAAGACAGAATCTTGAAATTTATGTTTCTTCAGACTGAATTTTTTAATGAGCTTTTTTTTTTTAATTGAGAAGGTAGACCATGAATGTGATTTTTAAAAATTAGAAGAAACTGGTGCATAGTAAAAATATAGTTTCCAGGGTCAAATTAATATACCAGTTTCTTGTATATCCTTCCTCTATGCATACACATGCATAATTTGTGCATATATGGTGGTTTATATTCCTTTTGTTTATATTTCAAACACATGGCATATGCTTTTCCATGTCTTTACTCACTTTAAAAAGTTTTCGATTGAAAGAAATACCACTATTATGATATTTTGTATAATGTTGTGTAGTTCACAAGACATATTGTAATATTCGATTGGACCCCCTCAGCATGGTAGGCATGGGTTGTTATCCTCCCCGTATACAGATGAGGAAGTGAACTCCAAAAAGTAAAGGACTTAGCCAAGATCACTTAGCTAACAAGTGATAGGACTCAAATTTAGTCCTTTAAACTCCAAAGCCAGTCCTCTCCTCTTCTACCTTCTAGAATATGTGCTCCATGAGAGCAAGGATCTGGCCTGTCTTGTTTACTCCTTTGCCTCCAGTGCCTGGAATAGTCGCTGACTCCTAGTAAATGCTGCAATCAATGTATCAGCCAGGAGTGTGGTCTCATCTGAAGGCTCAGCTGGGGAAGGATCTGCCTCTAAAGGTCGCTCACAGGGTTGTTGGTAGGACTAGTGCACTTTGGGCTGTTGGCCCAAGCCATCTCTCATTTCCTTATCGTAGACTCTGTAGGGCATCTCACAGCATACATCAGAATGAACAATTGAGAGAACAAAAGAGGACAAGTAAGATAGAAGCCAAGGGACTTCCCTGGTGGTCCAGTGGTTAAGATTCTGTGCTTCCACTGCAGGGGGTGTAGGTTCAAACCCTGCTCAGGGAACAGATCCTGCATGCCGTGAGTTGTGGCTGAAAAAAAAATTTTTTTTTAATAAATGAAATACTCTTTAAAAAAGACAGAAGCCAAAACCATGTTGTAACCTTATCTTTGAATTGACCTCCCATCACATTTGCCATATTGTTTGTTAGAAGTAAGTGACTAATTCCAGCCCACATCCGAAGGAAAGGGGATTACACAGCATATGAATTCAAGGAGGCAGGGATCATTGGGAGCCATCCTAGAAACTGTCTGCCACATCCGCCTCCCCTCAACAATTGATATTCCCTTTGCTACTTTATTTCTTTTAGCACTTAACACTGTCTAGTGTACATGCATTTTCATAATTTTCTTATTGTCTTTACCCCACTAGAATACCATCTCCATGAGGACAGGGATTTGGGGGGTTTTTCACTGCTGTATCCTAAACAATAGAAGATTTTTCTGGAACATGTTCAGTAAATAGTTAGTGAGTCAATAAATGAAAGAATGTAAAATTACAAAGCACCTCAATAGCTGGTGAAACCCTTTTGTGATCTTCTCACTTGGCTCTCTCTTGCTTTGGCAGGTTGGTGATGAAATTTTAGAGATCAATGGCGAGACCACCAAAAACATGAAGCATTCTCGGGCTATTGAACTGATTAAGAATGGTGGCCGCAGAGTGCGTCTGTTTCTGAAGCGGGGAGACGGCTCCGTACCAGAATATGGTGGGTCAAACTATGAAAACATTCCTTCCTTCCCTGGCATGACTCCATGAATTTGTCTCCAGAACTGCAGCAGGAAAGTCTTTTTGTTTCCCCTATTCACCAGTGTCTTACCAGCCTCTCGCACCATGTGATTATTTGCCTCGCTTGTTCTGAAATCTCTACACATTTCATCCTTTTGCTTGCTTACGTGGACTGGGGCATGGCCTAAGACGAGCTCTTTATAGCCCCCTTTCTGATAATCAGAGAGAACATTTTGTCTAGTCCGACCAAGAGCGAAGGAATGTTTGTTTGAACTGTGCCAAACTGTTTCGCAGATCCAATTCTTAGCACAAAATGACTCTACTCCTTTTAAGAAGCAGGAAAGCAGGTTTCCTGAGTGATATGTTGAGGCACAATTCTTTTTATTCTCTCTCTTTCTTTTTTGGTTACTTGATATCTTTATTCAAGAGGCGTGAAATTTGGAGATGATTTGGGGGCCTTGCTCACCTCCTTGATGCTCTGTATGCAATACTTCTGCATCCCCCCCCACTGGTCCCTACCCCACATCAGACCACCTGAGCCCACTGCTAAAAACAAACAAAACTGTTGGTATGTTAACCATATGTTTTTAGGTGATAAAGGATGAAATCGATTCCCAGTGCCCATCGTGAGGGAAACACATTACTATACCTTTCCTGTGAGGAAAGCCAGCTTTTACATAGAGTTCCTTTGTCATATCTGTAGACATGATTTGACTAAACAGCAATGCTCTTCACCTAGCCTGGTGTTCTGATGGTGAAATATTGTATATTATAATGATTGCATCCTATTTATTTGAGATTCTTGTTTAAAATTAAAAAAAAAAAAAAAAAAGCTATGCCCTAGATGTAGGGCTTTTCTTCCCAACCAAAGGTCTACAAAAGTTTCTATAGAAACTGTGATTGAATGGTCCCCGTATACGTTGGTCCCCTGTATTAGGGATTTATCTGTTGTCACCCTCTTCTCTGAAAGTCATTTGGCACAATTCCCAGTTGCATTTTGGACTTGATGAGATACTTAATTCAGGTGCAGCTCAAGGAGAAGGATAACCCCTTTGAAGGACAGCTTTCCCAGGTGTTGGGCATTCATGCAGGTGCAAAATACAAGGGGCCCAAGGTGGGGGGCGGTGGATGGGATGGGATGGGTATCAGATGAGGCCCCTTGAGACATGGCCAACCATGGGGGAGGTATTTTGACAACATTAAGATGCCACAGCTGTGCGCTGTCCTAAACCTTGACCATAGGTGTATCGATGCCACTGAAACTGTGTAACATTATCTCCCTTTTCTGTCTTCCCTATGCTTCTGTTGGATGTGATCTTTCATTTGCGAGTCATCGTCAGTAACCTGTGTACCTTCTCAAAACCTATGTCTGTTGCACTGAGGATGAAAATCCAACACTAACAAATGTTCTTTGGGCTAAAAATAAAGATCATTGAAATACACAGTTTTTTTCCAAGAAGGGTTGAATGTGCCAGGGTTGTGCTACTGTAATGTCTCCATGTGTCATTGGGACTAAATCTCTCTAATTCTATTGATTAGAATCACAAATGGGTTATAATATGTTAAGTTCCAATATTTTTCTGACTTGATTGGAACCTGCTTCTCTGTGAGGCTATTTTTGTAATGAGTTTTTTGTACTTAATTTAACTGCCGTGGTCTTGGGGGAGGGGGGATGGAGGGAGATGGGGGAGGGAACTTTGTTCCTTTGTTGTTTATTGTTAATGCTCTCCTATGCCAGCCTGTCATTGTTCCAGTTGTTTGAAAAAGAAAAAAAAAAGAAAAAAGGATGCATCCATTGTCTGGGTTCTCGAGTCACCTTATCTGGCTGTCTGAAAACGTCACTGTTCTGATTTTGGTCTCTGCAGCCTTATTTGAGTGTTGCCTTAGACTGTCTGACTGGACAAATAAACTCTCTTTGCCCTATGTTAACAAATGCAGATTTTTTTTTTTCTTTCCTCTTTGTTATAGGGAATCTAAACGTTCAACTTTTTCTCTTTGTCTCTTTCTCTTTCTCTCTGACTGTTCTTGGTGCTGGGCCCTCCCTTCTACAGCGATGATACCTCCTAATATCGCTGCATGTATGAGAAATGAAAAGCTCGGGGAGGCTTGCTTCTACCTTATGGGCCATAATCAAACTACGGTTTGTAGCTCAATCAATACTAGGTGTTTCTGTGCTGTGGCCTAATTTCCTCATTGCTTCTGCTTTAGCTCTATTTTGATATGTTTGGCAATTCATTCTGAGCACCCTGCGTTCTTTGAATTGTAAGTACACCGCTGACCCTATGGAAGTCTTACTCTCCCTTCTCTTAAAACTAGGTGTAAGAAATCCCAAGGTTAGATTTATGATAGTCATTGAAGCCCCTTTCCTCACCTAGATCCTAAAATGACTTCATAAGCTTCTGCGTGTGTTAATTCTAGAAGCCTACCCAGCATTCAGAAAAAACAAACCTCAGATCACAAAGCTCTCACTTAGAGGGATGGGGCTTTGATAGACAGGAAGATGAGATTTCCTACTCAGTTATCTCTTGGCAAATGACAGCCCACAGGCCAAATCTTGTCCGCAGCCTGTTTTTGTAAGTAAAGTTTTAGTGGCACATGGCCATGCCCATTTCTTTTCTGTGTTGTCCATGGCTGCTTTTGCACTATAGTGGCAGGTGAACAGTTGTGACAAACTATGCAGCCTGCCAAACCATAAATATTTTACTCTTTGGCCCTTTACAACTTTTTCCTTTAAAAAGTTTACTGATTCCTGCTCTAGGCTATATTCCTGCTTTTGTTAAAACCCGCCCTAGGTTTTGGGAGATGGTTCGTGAAAGAGACTAATTGCTTAATGTTGACCTTGTTGGCTCATGAAAGATCCTTAAGGGGGCACCGGGGATTCCTTCGCCCCTGTGACTGTGGCCCTGGTTTGCCCTCCATGCTGCAGCACATCATTTCAGGTGCTTTGCCTGGAATGCAATAGTGTGTATGACTTACTGGGTTTAGGTGTGACAAAGCATCCCTGTTTTGAAAAGAGCTGTCATAAATCCGGGATGCTACCTAAAACATTTGCAGCATCATTTCAAATAGTTTAACAGTAAATAGGAGCCCTATGGGTTGCCCTGCTTTTTAATCTATAGACAACTTGAGGTTGTAAGAAGCTGTCCAGTGACTTCACGGCTCAAAGATGTAATTATGGCTGCTTCTATAGCATCAAGAAAAGTGCCTCTATCCGAACCCCATCTAATGTCAAATGTGATCCTGACGGCCTCTCTTCCACTCCCTTTTATCTGTCAGCAGACTCTACAGTTTAAAAACAGTTCCTTAAACTTATGCAAAAGTAAAGAAAATAGTTGAACAACATTCACAAAGGTAGAGAGAATGTTAAATGAACCCTCCCATAATGTCACATTTGCCCATCATCAACATCTGGCTGTGTTGCCTCTGTAATCACCAGGCTGGATAACTTTTTTTTTTTAAAGAGAAGTATACTTTGCTTACAGTAAAATGCATAAAGCCTGAGGGTCCAGTGCAGTGAATTTTTACCTCTCTATGCATGCCTTTAATCCCCACCCAGATCAAAACATCAACTCTTTACATTCCCCCAGAAAGTTCCCTTCTGACCCTCCAGGTCAATAGCCCAGGTTGTTTTTAAGCAAATTAAAACAAGTATTCTTTAAAGAAAGGAATATTTTCTGTCATGGGGGCTGGGGGCTGGGGGGGTGGATCAGGGAGGAAGGGGGGTAGAGTGGGGAAAAAAGAGCAGGAGATAGGGTGGGGACATTTTGATACTTTTAGACAGACTATTTGGGTTGTGCCTTTAAAGACTAAACTCATGAATGATGTTACAAGTTCTTTAATGGTCTATGAGTATAAAGAACAGTAGGCTAGCTGTGGAAAGCCACAAGTACCAGTTTTTTAACCCTGACTGGTTGCAGTTATACTTAAGTTAACCAAGAGTCAGTTGGCTTTGATTCTGACTGCTGTAACAGTCGTTTGTTTGTTGTGACTAATGGGATCTCACGTGTGCGGGTGGAGACAGGAGCCGAGGTCCTTGGTACCAAACTGTTGCTCTGGTTTCTCTTCCTCGCAGACCCCAGCAGCGACGGGAACGGCCCTCCCACCGGTCCACAAGGTGTTCCGGAAATGAGGGCCGCGCCCCCCGACCGCCGACAGCATCCATCATTGGAGTCCAGTTATCCACCCGATCTTCACAAATCATCACCACATGGGGAAAAGCGGGAACACGTGAGAGATCCCAAAGGCTGCAGAGAGTATAGCAGACAACCCAACGAACATCACACATGGAACGGAACTTCTAGAAAACCCGACAGTGGGGCTTGCCGACCCAAGGACCGGGCACCCGAGGGACGAAGAGATGCCCAACCCGAGCGGATGGTGACCAATGGCCCCAAGAGGAGGCCCCCGGAGAAGCGGAGGGAGGGCACGAGGAGCGCTGACAACACTTTGGAGAGGAGGGAGAAGCCGGAGAAGAGGGAGGCTTCCCCGGAGAGGAGGCGAGAGCGGTCCCCAACCCGCCGGAGGGACGGCTCCCCCGGCCGGCGGAGGAGGTCTCTCGAGAGACTCTTGGATCAGAGAAGATCTCCGGAGCGCAAGAAAGGAAGCTCGCCCGAAAGGAGAGCCAAATCCACAGACCGGCGGCGGACCAGGTCCCCCGAGCGGAGGAGAGAGCGGTCCCTGGAGAAAAGGAGCAAAGAGGACAAAGGCGGCCACCGAGAGAGGGACGAGACGAGTCTGAAACAGGATGCCGGCCGAAGTTCCAGACATCCCCCGGAGCAGAGAAGGCGACCTTACAAAGAATGTAGCACCGACCTCAGTATCTGAGACCCTGAATCACATTCCAGCCTTTACCGTGTCAAAGGTTCTAAGAGGAAGCTCACAGACCTGAAATGATTTAGTTTCTTACCTAGTGAAGCGTCTGACGTCAGCCTGATGATTCTCTGACTTGCGACAAACATTTGATGCATTTGAAATCTTATAAGAAAAAAATATATATATATGAAAAGTGTTGTGCCTGATGTATCATATTAAAGAAAGTATTTTTAAATGCATACTTTTTTGGAAATTATTTGCCAAATGCTGCCCCCAAGGGATATAAATTTTGTTTCTACATAAACTGTAGAATTGTCAAGAATTGTTCCCTTTTGGGGGGAGCGACCTTTTTCTCTCCTGGTAAAATGGGGCTGTTGATCATCTTCTCCAAGTAAGGAAAATCATTGATCAAGTTTAATTAATTTGATAGAGACTTATGTAGTGAGGTAGTGCTATACTGTAGTTAGGAGTTTTTCTTGAAAAAAAGAAAAGAGCAAAAAGGCAAAAATTATATTTGTAAAAGCTGAGGACTCTTTGGAATGGATTAGGATTGCCGATGATCCTAAAATTAAGCAAACTGTATGAAGAGACTACTATCGCAAATGAAGGATATTTATAGTTAAACGACACAGCACAAAGAAATGTTATGTTCTCAAGTTATAGTTGGCTCAGAAAACAGTTCGTACTCTCCCTGGCCGTAGAAAGGTGCCAAGAGGAGAAGGTTGGCCGCCATTACCCCAATGCAGCCTGAGCACAGATGCGCAGGTTCATTAGTATCACCAACATCTAATAGGATTTCATTAAGGCAGTGCCATCACAGCTTTGCCCAACTACTAGAAGGAACGGATAACAAACGCCTTCTGTGTCGTCTTGCCTGATTTGAGGCGGAATAGGAGATGGAATGGGGGACAGTGTGCCTGGCGTGAGGAGTCCTAAGAATTGCCAGTACAGAAAGTATGTTCCCCCATTTTAGCGTAAGCCCGCGCTTGCCCTCTGCCAAACTGGGGAGAAGGGAGTCAGTAAGCCTTGTTGGAAGGAACCTCTCTGTTCATGTTTAAAAGAAATGAGGGTTGGGCATGCTTATTCTTAGAAATGCCAGTTTTCCTTTGGAACCATAATGAAAGTCTTCAGGATGATTGAAAGGGAGAGAAGGATGCGATTTCAGTGGTTCTAGATCTAGCTGGCAAACCTCTGCCCTTATGACCCTGTTCTTTTAGTCTTTCGACAGAGCAAAACATAGTGATTTTTCTTTGATAAAAGACCCATTCTTTTGCTATCTCACAGGAGGTTTGGTTGGGTCGGCTGTAGCCCCAGGATGCGGTTGAAATGGATTACTGCCTAGCTGAGCCAAAACCTTTGCTTGTACCTGTTGGACCACTGCAGCAAACCGCTGCTTACAGTGCATTGTGTATTTCCATAGTACTGTTTTGCATTTTCCATACAGACACAAAACTTTGCAAGTCAATCACTGTTGTTCTCATGGTACTGTTTAAAAAAAAAAAAAAAGGAAAAAGAAAAAAAATGGAGAAAACCAGCCAATTATTACCATGTGTACAGAGTTAAAAATTGTAATTAATAGAGCCTGTTTTAAAAACAAACAACTGTTGCCTTTTTTTCTTGTATAAAAGAGAATTTATGACACAAAATTTAGCTGTGAGGAATGTGATATGTGTTTATATTTCTGAATATGGAACAAATTGATTCATTGGGATATATTTTACTGTAAACTAAATCAGGTATGTAAAGCTGTTTTAAAAATGGGAGACTATATAAGTAATTCTCTGAAACTTGAGTTGGTTTGAATATCATCATTTCCTCCATGGTGAGCCTGCTTGTGATTTATTAAGCACTTGTTTGCATTTCTGTTCTTCATTCATTTCTTGTGGTGTGCTATGGACTTAATGCTCTTTCTGTATTGATGAAAAGCAGTATGTGGGCCAATCTTTTTATAAAACACTATGCATATATAAATATTACATTGTTCATAGCTTTATTTGACTTATGGGTTTATACATAACATTAGAATGAATAGCTGTCATTGTGTGGACACGCACAAAGCAAGTTTCTTTCCCGGAACAGACACAATTGTACATTTCTGTAGCTAAAAAAGAGGAAAAAGTCTGTGACTGCTATTTTTATCTTCAGAGTTTTCCATACAGAGCATACATTGAACTACAGTGGTAAGGCGGAGCTGAATAATGATGTTCTTTTTTCATCAATTTCCTAAGAGCCAACTTGGGGATTTTATTCCTAAGGCTCCACTGCTAGAAATTCTCTCATTCTTTCTAGCCAAATCCATGATGTTAAATGATCGATGCTTTCAGTTGTGGTCCAGAGTTTTAAATAAATGAAATCAAGAGGTGGATTTTTGGAGTACATCGTGAAGTTAACATTTTGATGTCTTTCTTGTTGTCAGAGATGATACTTGACATCTTAAAATCTGTGTGCTACCCACCTGGGCTTGGCTCCGTCTGTGAAGACTTTTGATGTGGCAGTGCCGTCTGAGTTCCACATATCAGATTTGCTTTGGAAATACCGTACTGTACAGGGACTATGCATTAAGCAGAAAGGTAGTGTTTTCTCTGAACTACTGTAACCTTAAATTGGAGACTGATTCTTTTGAGCCTACTTTCCCTAGTTCCACACTTCATGTACATGTCTTGATGAGAGATGATATGGATGAGTATTTTGTATGATTAAATCAAACCCTATAGGAACTTCCCTCCCACCCATGACACAGTCAATGCCTGAAAGAATTTTGTGGGGAGAACTGAACACCCTACTTGTATTTTTTAAGTTTCTTTTGTGAAAGATTTTTTAATGCATTTTTACTGTAAAAAATACATGGAAATGTATGCATTCCATAACCACGATTGCTTCTGGATTGATATCTTTCTTGTCTCCGTGTTATCTCAAATATATCAGGGTCACGTAACCAAGAGAGAGTGTCTGGCTCCCAATGCGATGAAATGTCATATCATTCTGTTGAAAGGGAAGGAATGATGGTCTTGCGATAGTATTGTGCCTTGCTACTCAAAGTTTGGTGCATGGACCAGCTCCCTCCTCATCAGTGGAGGGCATGTTAGAAATTCAGAGTCTCAGGCCCCGCCCTCGACCTACTGAGTCAGAATGTGCTTTAAACAAGATCCCCAGCTAATATGAATGCCTGTGAAAGTTTGAGCTGCATGGTATTGCACAGAACCCTGGTGATAAAGCAAAACCTGCCAAGCCAAGAGTTACGTCACCTCCTAACTGTGTGATATTGGGCCAGTTCCTTAACCTCTTTTTAAGAATCAGTTTCCTCATCTTCGAAGGGGCAGACGTCATGGAGTTGTAAAAGGAAATGGAAGTGCTTAGCACACCTCTGACAATCAGAAAAATCCCCAGTAAATGCACTAAACTTTTTTTGAGGAGGATTTTCTTCATGGCGGTCGGTATTCTACTCCTTTTCATTGTCCTGGTTTATTTTCCAATCAAAACGAAGAAATACTTCCTCACTCTATGAAAATGGGGAAGAAGGACTTCTGTTTTAATTATAAAGTTAATGAACAATGTGGTTCAAACTACTTCACAAGTATGAAAATTACACTTACCAGTGTTTTGAGATAGGAGTCCAAAATGCCTTGCTTTGAAAGTTAAGATGAAAATAATCTCAAAACGTATGTTTTGGAGATAGAGATGTATGTGGATTTAGACATACTTTTTTTTGTGCGGTACGCGGGCCTCTCACTGTTGTGGGCTCTCCCGCTGCGGAGCACAGGCTCCGGACGCGCAGACTCAGCGGCCATGGCTCACGGGCCCAGCCGCTCCGCGGCACGCGGGATCCTCCCGGACCGGGGCACGAACCCGTATCCCCTGCATCGGCAGGCGGACTGTCAGCCACTGCGCCACCAGGGAAGCCCTAGGCATGCTTTTAACTAGATGAAAAGGCTAATCAGTTAGTGAGTGATTCAACATGTATTCTGGTTGATCATGTTCGTAACCCTTTCCAATTTCCTTGCAGTTTTTGGATTGTTCCTTTGTGTGGCTTAGTAATTAGGATTTTCCTACAGAACCTGAGTTCCTGGGCACTCAAAACGGTATTGTGTGTGATACTATGTTGCTTTATTTTGTCACCGGCATGGTGATTATGGACACTGCTCACTTCCCAAATATCTCTTTTGGTATCTAAAATGGTCCCTGACTTAACTGACAATTGAAACTATTTGTAAAACCCTTACATCGCACAAGTTCTTTGCCTGCCATAAATGGTCACACCAAAAAGAAGGTACTGAGACTCAGTGAGAGCTCAGGATTTTTCCTGCTTGTGGGCAGTCTGAGACCACCTTAGGTGGTCTGCATCAATCATGAAAGGAAGAGCCCTTCCAAGTTCCTCCAGGTGATTTCTCTTATCGTCCCTCAACATCATCAGCACGTGGGTGTTCAGCACAATAGATGCTAGTGCTTTTGGAATATGTGTCATTACAAACGAATGACAAAGCTGGCCCTTTCCAACAGTTATTTGTTTTTCTTTTTCTTTTTGCAGGAGTGGGCCTTCTGTGAAAATGTTTTGACTAGTTCCACCCAGTGATGTCTTTAATGATTGTGCTCATTGGTGGGGGCAGGAGTGGTTTGATTTTACTTCTCTAGTGCAGGTACTAAGTGATCACTAAAGCCAAAGTGCAAGGTCTTTTTGAAAATACATAGATTTAAGATTTAAGGTGGTGAAACCGCACAACTCAGGTTGGGACTTGAACCCACTGTCTTTTAATTGAGATCTCAGGACTGGTCTCAGAACTTAATGAAACTCAGGTTCTTTATGTCTCCTCACAGAAGGAATTCAGTGAGAGACAAAGTGATAGGTAAGAAGTGGGTTTATTTAGAGAGATCCACATTCCGTAGGCAGAATGCGATCATCTCAAAAGGCAAGAGCGGCCCCCAGGGCATGGGGTCACCTCAGAAAATGAGAGTGGCCAAGGGAGAAAAACACTCGGCAGAGTGTGGACCATTTCAGAAGGCAAGAGGCCCCGAAATATGGGGTGGTTAGTTTTTACGGGCTAGGTAATTTTTTGGGGGGAGGCCATGCCCCATGGCTTGAGGGATCTTAGTTACCCCCACCATGTATCAAACCCAAGCCATGGCAGTGAAAGCGCTGAGTCCTAACCACTGGACCGCCAGGGAATTCCCTGGGGTGGGTAATGTCGTAGGCTTATGAGTGGGAGGATTATTCCAACTATTTAGGGGGGAGGGGCGGGGATTTCCAGGGATTGGGCCCCTGCCCACTTTTTGGCCTTTTATGGTTAGCCTCGGAACCGTCATGGCACTGGTGGGCGTGTCGTTTAGCTAATGTATTATAATGAATGTCCAATGAGGCTCAAGGGCCACAGGAAGTAGAACCTTCCGCCATCTTAGACCTAGTCGGTTCTAACCAGTTTCCTCTATGTCGTGCCCTGCCCCCTTCCCTCCAGTTTCAGTGGTATTAACAGTAAACGCTGGAGTGTTGCGTGTGACTGCTACCTCGTACTCTCACCTTTCCGACTAACTGATAAATCTTCATTGACACATCAGGAAATAACAACTTGCTCAGCACAGCCTGGCCCTCTAAATGCCACACCACACGGGTAAACACTGCCCTTTTTGTATTTATCTCTCAGGTAAGAAATTCTCTTTGATCTCTTAGGATCCTAGAGGTGAAGGGAAAAGAGCTCAGAAAGGCTGCTGAATTAATTTCTATGTGTGTAAGAGGCAAGACTGTGACTCATTTATTCTTTTTTTTTTTAACATCTTTATTGGAGTATAATTGCTTTACATTGTTGTGTTAGTTGCTGCTGTATAACAAAAGGAATCAGCTATATGCATACATATATCCCCATATCCCCTCCCTCTTGCGTCTCCCTCCCACCCTCCCTATCCCACCCCTCTGGGTGGTGACAAAGCACCGAGCTGATCTCCCTGTGCTCTGCGGCTGCTTCCCACTAGCTCTTTTACATTTGGTAGTGTATATATGTCCATGCCACTGTCTCACTTCGTCTCATCTTACCCTTCCCCCTCCCTGTGTCCTCAGGTCCCTTCTCTATGTCTGCGTCTTTATTCCTGTCCTGCCCCTAGTTTCTTCAGAATCTTTTTTTTTTTTAGATTCCACATATATATGTTAGCGTACGGTATTTGTTTTTCTACAATTAACTACCTCAATTTCGTTTCTTTTTGTGGCTAATATTCCATTGTATATATATGCCACATCTTCTTTATCCATTCCTCTGTCGATGGACACTTAGGTTGCTTCCATGTCCTGGCTGTTGTAAATAGAGCTGCAATGAACATTTATTCTTTCAACACATTGGGGACCACTGTGGGTCAGGTACATCCTGGGACTAGAAACACCTGCTTCCTGATCTTGAAAGCTTACACTTTGGTTGGGGAAGGTGAACAGTCCAATACATATAAACCTCTTTTCAAGGAGAAGCACAGGCTGTTATGAGAGAAAATAATCACAGATTTAGCCAGGCTGAGGAAGGTTATAATTCCAGAAGGAAGAAGAGTTAACTGGTCAAAGAGGGAGGGAATGTGGTCCAAAATGGAAGGGATGGTGCTCTGAAGGGCCATTGGGGCGGGTTGGGGGTGGGGGGTTGTTATTCTGAATTTTAGGCTGAAGTGTAATAGGAGACAACTGGGGAGGGTAACAGGGCCCCTGGTGAGCTGTATGTGTGTTGGGGGAGAATTCAGTAAAGCACCAGTGTGAGTCCAGAGAGCAATGCTTATCATGAAACAGCATCCTGGATAAGGCAGGATTGCTCATAACTGAAAAGTCCCCAGGCCCATGGAGAATTCGTTTTCTTTTCAACCTAATCCTCTTACTTTCCCTTCGCTAGACCTTTGTTAATAAGTGCAGAACACTCTCTGCCCAGTTTCTTGTGTTAAAGTCATTCATTTACTATTCTACCTGGTTTTCTCCAAGTTTACAAATTTCCATCTCACTAGTTTTTTTTTTTTTCACATTCTGGCTTCAAACCTTGTAATCTTGTTTTCACTTCTTTTTTATTTTTTTTTTTTTGAGATTAACTACATCTTTCTCAAGCTGTAGAAGCCCAGTTAGATATTATCCCATCTTTGTTAAACATCCCCATATTTGGATTGAGAGAGGAACCACTCCTAGAATATCCTACTTTGAAAAGCAGTGTGGTTTTGTTTGGTTTTTGGCCATGCCACGCAGCATGCGGGATCTTAGTTCCCCACCAGGGAACCCGTGCCCCCTGCAGTGGAAGTGCGGAGTCCTAACCACTGGACCGCCAGGGAATTCCCAGCAGTGTTTTTTTGTTGTTTTTTTTTAATTTACGAAAGTAATTAATTCTTAAAATATTCAAGTGTGTCAGGAAAGTATAGAATAAAAGGTGACATTGTTTCTTACTACCTGTCAAACCCAAACCAGAGAAGTAACCATTAACAGCATGATTCATGACAATTATGATCTTCTTCTACTTATATACAAATGTGTATATATATATATATATATATATATATATATATATATATAGTTTGGGGGTTTGTTTTTATGCAACAAAAAATGAGCCATTAAGTACATACTATTTTATATACTGTTCCTTGAGGACAATTTTTCACATTTTTACATATATATAATATATACATGTGTTGTGTGCATATATGTACATATGTACATATTATATATGTACATATATACATATATATAACATATATATACACACATATATATATTCTAATTCTCTATCTGTACTTCCTCCTGGATCACTGCAATAAGTTTCTTCCTGTTCTGCCTGCCCACCTACAGACTCTTCTCCACACAGCAACCACAGCAAATCTTTTAAAATGTTAAGTGAAAGGTCAGAGTCCTTACAGCAGACTCCTTTTCTTCTGACCCTCGCTCACCAGTTCTTCATCCATACTCCAGGCACGCTCCCAGCCTCACTTAGGGCCTCTGCTCTATCTAGTCCCTGGTCTGGAAAGCTCTTTCCCCAAATATTCACAGCTGACTCCCTCGTTTCATTCAAATCTGCTCAAATCTCACCCTTCCGATGGGGCCCACTACACATGGTTTCCTTTCTTGGTTCTCCTCTTTTCCCCTCCATGGCACTTACCAGCTTCTAACATGCTGTGCACTTTATGTACTTACTTATTATCTTTATTGTTTATCACCTGTCTCCCTCCTCTAGAAACTGGGTTAGTTTTATGGACACGCAACCCTGCACTTCGAAGGGCCCCATGCTTGATTTAATGCTCTGCCGTCATCATCTTGAAATTTAGTAACTCTTAAATAAGGAGCAGCACATTTGCAGTTTGCACTGGGCCGTGCAAATGATGTAGTTTGCTTTGCCTAGAATGCGAGCTTCACAAGAGCAAGGATCTTGGTCCTGAACTCTGATGAATTTCAAGTTCCCAGAAGATGATCTTATTTACAGTAGAGGCACGTAATATGCACTCAGTAAATAGAAGTATTCTCTTAGTAGTTTCATATTCTGAAGTTGAACATTTACTTAAGTAGTCCCTTATGAATTACAAAAGCATGCTGCAGCAAATAACCTTATACAAAAACTTGGTACCCTTGAGTGGTTTGGTAGAAATACTTTTGAAGGGATACATTGTGACTGCTAGTTCTTTTTTATTTCTGGTGACACCGGAATTGTTGAGACTTTGCCTGCTTTCTTTGGGAACAGCCGTGTTTAGCAACGTGCTTGCAGGCTACAGACCCATATCTCACCAGAGAGAGTTACCAAGCACGGTATAGCCACTAAAGCAACAGTTCATAGCCTTGGCTACACATGGAAAGCACCCAGGAGCTTTAAAATATGCAGGTGCCTGTGCCCACCCCCGCAGGTGTCCTGATACAATTAGTCTGCAGTGTGGCCTAGCTTGTTTAAAGGTCCCAGGTGATTCTAATTGGCCGCCATTGCATTCTTCATCTGCTTTAACCTCAGACTGTGTGGGATTGAATGGGTCTGCTGTGTTTCTTTCTTTCTGCCTTATAATATCTACTGTTGTCTTTTTTAGTTTGCAGTATAGCAGCAGCTCAAAGGAAAGATGGTTAGAGATTATTTTCCCAGGGTAAACTCAAAAGCCTTTCAATTCCAGGAAGTTGTTAGCCAAATATAGAGATAATAAGTATATATGTTTCAATTGTGAATTCTGTTTAATATTCCTGTCACCACTAAACTTATTCATTAATAATGATAATGGAGAGACTTCTGCATTGTCAACAAGAGATCTGAACAACATCATTTAAACCAAGATTTAGCCGGAGTACTTTCACTTAAATTAATTTGAGAAATATTTTAATGGTCTTATGAAATGGGACATGTGGTATGTTAAAACCCAGTGAGAGAGAGAGAATACTGAATAATTAGCAGTCGTCAGGATGAACAATTGTTTTCTAACAAGTTCTTGCAAAGTATTTATGATTCTTCTACCCGCCATCTCCCACACAGCTTCTTTTAGCAGAAAACTTTGGGGCTGAAAAGTAATTATGCCATGGCTGAGTAAGGGCAATGTGACATTCTTAAGACCAAAACAACATGCATGCCTTAGGTTTTAAGGGGTATAAAATTCTTGAGAAAATAGTGCTGGGAATAAATGCTATTTACCTAGCAGCTCCTCGATTATCATAAGAAGACTCTAACATTGATCCAGGCAAGTGTGTGGGATCCACCATTGATATGACCAGCCCTAACTCTGGACCAAAGGGAAGTATACTTGAAATAGTCATGAAATCTAGAACAAGGCAGTATCCAGTGAAAATTTCATGTGTCCAACCTATCAACTAGACAGCCCTCCCTAAAGTCACCCCTTGTGGAAGGATTTTTTTTTTTTTCTGGCTGCAGCTGTGGGTTGGCTGCTGCATTTTTTTTTTTGGAGGAATGTTTTGAGGCAGATTCTCCACGTATCCTTGGAAATGGTAACTTAGTTGACCTTAACTCCTTCCATTATCTCCTGAAAACAGAGCTTAGTTCAAAGCACTCTGTTAGCAAATATGTAGTGATGACTGTTTTCCTGGCACGGTGCTCACTGTCAAACAAAGGCAATAAAAATCCCAGCGTTCCTGAAGTTTAGTCTGACATGGTGGATGGACATTGAATGATTGAGTTCAATTGTGGTAAGAGCTGCAGATGTGTATGTGGTGCCCATGACCGTCTGTAAGAGGACAGCTTACTCTGGACAGTTCAAAGAAAGGAGGCAAAGAGAAGGAAGGACTTGCCAAGGAGAAGGGAGACCTCTGCAGAGGCCTCGTGGCAAAGGGAGTGCAGCTTGTTCCAGCAGAGAATCAAAGACCCATAAGACTAAAGATCTAGCCCAGCAAGGGAGGAAGAGGGAGAAGCAAGACTTGGAATGTGTCTGTGAGCCTTAAGGAGAGAGACCCACTGCTTATTCCCACTGGGTAAGAAAAGACAGCCCAGAGGAGCAGTTGACAGAGGACCAAGTGATCCCCTCATCACTAAAATATCTCCCACAAAGCAGTGAGAATGGACCACATTTGACATCTCTATAATCCTGAAACCTACTAGAATAACCACAGATATTTGAAAGAAAAGTCATGTGTTAGTCTCCTTTTTACAAAGAAGCAAATCTTTTATTTATTCTTCCTACAAGAGCCAGACTTTGGGTTATAGAAAGTGCACTTGGGCTGGGAGTAGCTTTGCTGTCAGTCACTTTTTTTTTTTTTTTTTTTTTTTTTACCAGGCAGGTCTTACTGGAAACTTTTAACACAGGGAAACATTTCCTGCAGATAGATGGGCAAAATTTTTGAGCAAGATTACAAACTCCATGAAATCACCCAGTCTGGTTTATGATGTCTTTTCCTCTCAGCATGGTTCAGTTTTATTTTAGAAATCTATTTCGTGGAGGGGTTATTTTTATCACTTGGGTGTATTCTGTTTGGACGGCTTTTGTTTCAGTCTTTATTCTTATTAAAAATTTGTTTCTCTCTCTTCCTGACTTCCACTGAAATGAATTGAATGAGAAATCCCAAACGTGCATGTCTAGAGAATAAAAATGTCTTAATTGTCCTCCCTGTTAATGAACTTTAATTTGGATTTTGAGGAAGGGTTTGTTCCTTTGTGCCCCTCCCCCAGGATGTCATGGACAGTGATGTTCAAAGATTGGGAAGTGGTCTGCTCCATTCATAGAATTTAGACCAAAAAGGATTCCCTATTTTCTACTATTTCATGATACTTTTAGAAGAAGCCAGATGTGGGCATCACTTAGAACATGACCCAGACTTTGAAAATACGGGAAGGACAAGTGAGACAAAAACCTTAACTTTTTGTTTTATGACACAAGTAATAGGTACTACATTAGCTTTGTTTTAAAAAAATCCAAATAGTATAAAAGACCCTCTTGATGATGCCCTCCCCACAAATTTCAGTCTTACCTCAGAGCTAGCCACTGTTGTCACATCAGCTCTCTCCATTCAGACACATCACTGTACATGTGCAAAGGCATAAAAATACATATATGTAGCTAGTTTTTATCTGTGGGATTCTAAAATGACAAGTGCACGGTCATGTACATACTGCTTGTCAGTGTTGTTTTTTCTCACTGAGTGTATCTTGTAGATCTTAACGAGTTCAGTGAGTGTTCTTGTGCTTTAAACTGCTGAATAGTATTCTGTAGTGTATTAGCCTGTTCATGCTGCCGGAGCAGAACACCGTAGACTCAGTAACTTAAACAACAGCAGGTTTTTTTCTCCTCTTTTTGGAGGCTAGAAGTCCAAGATTAAGGTCCCAGGGTTGGTTCCTAGTAAGGACTCTTCCTGGCTTGCGGGCAGCTGTCTTCTCACTGTGTCTTCACATGGCCTTTTCTCTGCTATCTCTTCCTCCTCTTGTAAGGACACTAATCTTTTCTGATTAGGGTTCACCCTTATGACCTCATTTAAGCTTAATTACATCCTTAAAGACCTTATCTCCAAATGCAGTCACACTGGGGATTAGGGCTTCAACATAAGAATTTTGGGGTGACACAATTCAGCCCACAGCATTTAGTATGGATGTGCTACACTTTCTTTCATCTCTTTATCTGCCATGGGAGAAATTCCTTAACTTTTTTTTTTTTTTTAAGTTTAACTCCAGCATAATTTTGTCCCCTTGGTCTAAAAGGTACCAAGATTTCCTTCACCCCTGGGATGGTGGGAAGTCAAGGGAGAGGGAAGAGATGTGGAGGGATAGGGAAGCAAGAGATTGCTTTGTAAAATGCTGATACCCAGTTACTCATTCTCATTAGCCCACAGAGTTTTCAGCTTCTTCTCTCCCTGCTAAGAAAGTGGGCGAATCTGGCATTTCAGGATGCACAGTTGGAGGAGGTAGGCAAGGCCAGAAATGTCCTGTATGGGCTGCAAGCCTTCCTTAAAAAGTTAGCATTGCCAGTGGGAAACCTAGGAGGACCAAAAAAGCTCCAGGCCATAGGCAGACACCCCCAACTCAGTTTCTAGCCACTATCCAGACACAGTTGTCCAGAGAGATGTGCATCCAGTTACAAAATGCCGTGTTCACTATTCTGTGCATCTTTTAGGAACCCTCTGTGTGCTTGCACACCCAAGTCCCTTGATGCCAAGGGAAAATCTGGCATTCTTTGTTCATTTAGACCAAAGAGTAATTACCCAGGGAAGATAAAGAAACATTCTTTTCTGTGGTTAATCTACCAGGGTCCTCTGGAGGTGAGTGCTACTGGAGGGAAATACCTTGACCTTTTGACTAAGCCAGCGGTTCTCAATTTTAACCCCCAGGGCACAGTTAATGACATCTGGATACACTTTCATTGTCATATATAGGGGAGGGGGAGGGGCGCCGTGCTACTGCATTTAGTGGGTAGAGACCAGGGATACTGCCTAACATTCTCCAATGCGCCTTACAGCAACAACGAATTATCTAGCCCAAAATGTCAACAGTGCCAAGGTTGAGAAAAACTGCTCTAAGCCAAATGATAGAAATTTGCTGGGGACTTGCAGCTGGGGAAATTATTTATTTTTTCTTTATTTTTTATTGACGTATAGTTGATTTACAATGTTGTGTTAGTTTCAGGTGTACGGCAAAGTGATTCTGATATATATATATATATCATATATATATATATCTCATATATATATATATATATATATGTTCCTTTTTTCGATTATGTTACATTATAGGTTATTACAAGATATTGAATATAGTTCCCTGTGCTATATGGTAGGTCCTTGTTGTTTATCTATTTTATGCATAGAAGTGTATATCTGTTAATTCCATACTCCTAATATATCCCTCCCCTCTTCCCCCTTGGTAACTGTAAGTTTGTTTTCTATGTCTGTGAGTTTGTTACAGTTTTGTAAATAATTTGTACTAACTTTTAAATTCCACATATGATATCATATAATATTTGTCTTTCTCTAACTTCACTTAGTACAATAATCTCTAGGTCCATCCATGTTGCTGCGAATGGCATTATTTCATTCTTTTTTATGGCTGAATAATATTCCATTGTATATATATATACACCATATCTTCTTTATCTGTTCATCTATTGATGGACACTTAGGTTGCTTCCATGTCTTGGCTATTGTGAATAGTGCTGCTATGAACATTGGGGTACATGTATCTTTTCGAATTAGAGTTTCATCTTTTCTGGATATATGACCAAGAGTGGGATTATAGGATCATATTGTAATTCTATTTTTAGTTTTTAAGGAACCACCATACTGTTTTCCATAGTGGCTGCAACAATTTACATTCCCACCAACAGTGCAGGAGGGTTCCCTTTTCTCCACACCATCTCCAGATTATTATTTGTAGAATTTTTGATGGTGGCCAATCTGACCCAGTGTGAGGTGATACCTCATTGTGGTTTTGAGTTGCATTTCTGCAGTAATTAGCAATGTCAAACATCTTTTCATGTGCCTGTTGGCCATCTGTATGTCTTCTTTGGAGAAATGTCTATTTAGGTCTTTTGCCCATTTTTTGATTGGGTTGTTTGTTTTTTTGATATTGAGCTGTGTGTGCTGTTTGTGTATTTTGGAGATTAAACCTTTGTCGGTTTCATTGTTTGCTAAGATTTTCTCCCCGTCCGTAGGTTGTCTTTTCGTCTTGTTTATGATTTTCTTTGCTGTGCAAAAGCTTATAAGTTTGATTAGGCCCCATTTGTTTATTTTTGTTTTTATTTCTATTGCTTTGGGAGATGGACCTAAGAGAATACTACTACGATTTATGTTACAGGATGTTTTGCTTATGTTCTCTTCTAGGAGTTTTATAGTGTCACATCTTATAATTAAGTCTTTAAGCCATTTCGAGTTTATTTTTGTGTATTGTGTGAAGGAGTGCTTTAACTTCATTAATTTATATATGGCTGTTCAACTTTCCCAAAACCACTTGCTGAAGAGGCTCTCTTTCCTCCATTGTGTATTGTTGCCTCCTTTGTCGAAGATTAATTGACCATAGGTGTGTGGGTTTATTTCTGGGCTTTCTGTTCTGTTCCATTGATCTATATGTCTGTTTTTGTGCCAATACCACACTGTTTTGGTTACTGTAGCTTTGTAGTATTGTCTGAAATCAGGAAGGGTTATGCCTCCAGCTTTGTTCTTTTTCCTCAGGATTGCTTTGGCAATTCTGGGTCTTTTGTGGTTCAATATAAATTTTAGGATTATTTGTTTTAGTTCTGTGAAAAATGCCATGGGTAATTTGATAGAGACTTCATTAAACCTGTAGATTGCTTTGGGTCGTATGGCCATTTTAACTATATTAATTCTTCCAATCCAAGAGCATGGGATATCTTTCCATTTCCTTGAATCATCTTCAATTTCCTTTATCAATGTTTTATAATTCTTTGCATATAAGTCTTTCAACTGCTTGGTCAGGTTTATTCCTAGGTGTTTGGTTTCTTTTGGTTTTTGTTTGTTTGTTTTTTGGATGCAATTTTTATTATTTGTTTATGGCTGTGTTGGTCTTTGTTGCTGCGTGTGGGCTTTCTCTAGTTGCAGCAGGCAGGGGCTACTCTTTGCTGCGGTGTGCAGGTTTCTCATTGCGGTGGCTTCTCTTGTTGCGGAGCATAGGCTATAGGCCTGCGGGCTTCAGTGGTTGTGGCACGTGAGCTCAGTAGTTGTGGCACACAGGCTTAGTTGCTCCATGGCATGTGGGATCTTCCCAGACCAGGGCTCGAACCCATGTCCCCTGCATTGCCAGGCGGATTCTTAACCATTGTGTCACCAGGGAAGTCCCTGGGTGCAATTTTAAATGGGATTTTTAAAAACTTTCTCTTTCTGATATTTCCTTGTTAGTGTAAAGAAACACAACGGATTTCTGCATATTAATCTTGTATCCTGCTATCATGCTGAATTCATTTATCAGTTCTAATAGCTTTTGTGTGGAGTCTTTAGGGTTTTCTATAGAGTATCATGTCATCTGCATATAGTGACAATTTAACCTCTTCCCTCCCAATTTTGACACCTTTTATTTCTTTTTCCTTTCTGATTGGACTACCAATACTACGTTGAATAGAAATGGTCAGAGTGGGCATGCTTGTCTTGTTCCAGAATTAAGTGGGAAGACTTTCAGCTTTTCACCATTTAGGATTATGTTCGCTGTGGGTTTGTCATAGCTGGCCTTTATGTTGAGATATGTTCCCTCTGTACCCACTTTGGTGAGAGTTTTTATGGATTTTGAATCTTATCCAATGCTTTTACTGTTCCTATTGAGATATTCAGGTGGTTTTTATCTTTTCTTGATGTGTTGTATTGCACTGATTGATTTGCATATGTTGAACCATCTTTGTGATGCTGGAATGAACCCAACTTGATCATGGTGTATGATCCTTTTTATGTGTTGTTGGATTCAGTTTGCAAATATTTTGTTGAGGATTTTTGCATCTATATTCATAGAGACATTGGCCTATAATTTTCTTTTTTGGTGTTGTCTTTGTCTAGTTTTGGTATCAGGGCAAGGTGATGGTGGTTTCATAGAACGTCTGTGAGTGTATTCCCTCGTCTTTGATATTTTGGAAGAGTTCAAGAAGGATAGGTGTACGTTCTTCTTTGTACGTTTGATAGAATTTGGGGAAATAATTTTAAAGAATATTGACATCTTCATTTTGCAGAAGATGTAATTTTTAGACAAGCCTCCAAAATTGCTGATTTGTATGTTTCTTTGAAATGGTAGACATCTCAGTGAGCAATTTCGTTTTATTTTATTTTTATTCAGATAGCTACTGAGGCAGTCTGTTAAATTTTTTAGTTGTAACACACAGGTTTCTTGGAGGACAGTTTGTGGCATCTACAGCTCTCCTAAGTTTGATTACATATTCAGTTGGCTTATTTCTCACTATCAAGTGGCCTTTATTTAAATTTCAGCCACCAGCTGAAGCTTCACCTTGAGTTAAATGATAAGGCACACATCAGAAGGTGTTATGGGGATTAATTAGTTAACTTTTGTAAGGTGCTTTAAAGATAAGGAAAAAAAACCGACTTTGAGTTCTAACTTTTATAATTAGGCAAATCAGGCACTTTTTAGCCATTACAAGTAGCTTTGATCCTGTCTGCCTTCTTCCTTGCCTGAGCAGTTAGTTTGCTGTGGGGAAGTATATGGGAAGAAGCAGTAGTGACCTGTAGTGGAAAAATGCAAACCTTGTTTGTGATGGCTATTTTCAGATTCTCTTTTAGTCGTGAGATGAGGAGAAAAAGCATCCCCAAGGGAAATTAAAATCCCTTAGTAGTGATGGGAGACTTCAAGGTAGTGCTTCTTAAACACCAATTCGTAAATTAGAGAAATCGTGTGTGCTCTCTCGTTCATATTTATCCATTCACTCTGTGTCCCCTCCTCCCTACCCCCCATAAAGAGGAAAGTATGATTATGAGAATCTGCTAAAAATCTCTCAAGTAAACCACAACCTATATTAGGGAATCTTTATATTCTGTGCAGACTCCTTTTTTTTTTTACCTGTTTGGCATTTGCTTCTTTCTTCCCTTATAACCATCACCATTGTCATTGTCATCATCACCTTATGTTTGAATAATCTTTTGCAGTTTGGAAAAAAGTTGAATTCAGAATGTGCCAGGCCCTGTCCTGGGGGCTGCATGCCTCACCTAATCCTCACAACACCTATTAAGATGAGTACCATTGTCCCCAATTTACAGATGCCATAACTGAGGCTCACAGAGGCTGCTCTCATGACCATGGTCACAGCTGGGAAGCAGTGATGCTGAGACTGTTTCAAAGTCAGTGTTCTTTCCAGAACTTCATGCAAAAGAATTTTCATTGCGCTTTTTCTTTTCCAGTCTGGCTTTTGTCCCCCCTGAGAGTCTAGCAGGAAAGGTGGTATTTTCTCTGTTCTCCAGGTAAAGAGACAGGAGATAAAAGTTTGCCTACAAATGTCACCAAGTATTGGTGAGTTTATCTGCTCACCTCACATATTCCTCAGCCCCTGCAATTTGGCATTCCACATTGACCCCTTATGACCCAGAGCCCTTTAAGGCTAATAGACAAGTCCAATACTCAAGTCCGAGGAGACAAGTTCAATGCCGCTTTCCTACGTAGCCTCTCTTCACTTTCTGCAGCACTGAACACAGCTGACCACTCCCTCCTTGATTCTCCACTTTGCTGTTTCCTTCCTCCCCTCTGACCTGTACTGTCCACTCCTCTTTGTTATCTCCTTACTCCTATGTACATTTTAGATGCAGATGGCTCCCCAGGGGACCATCTTGGGCATTCTTTTCTAATTTGGTAATTCCACCTATGTCCATAATCAGTGCTTCCTAAATTTTGCTACATTTTAGAATCACCTGAGGATGCTTTTAAACATCCCAGTGACCTAGCAATCCCACTACTGGGCATATACCCTGAGAAAACCATAATTCAAAAAGAGTCATGAAAAAAAAAAAAAGAGTCATGTACCACAATGCTCACTGCAGCTCTATTTACAATAGCCAGGACATGGAAGCAACCTAGGTGTCCATCGACAGATGAATGGATAAAGAAGATGTGGCACATATATATAATAGAATATTACTCAGCCATAAAAAGAAAGGAAATTGAGTTATTTGTAGTGAGGTGGATGGACCTAGAGTCTGTCATACAGAGTGAAGTTAAGTCAGAGAAGAACAAATACCATATGCTAACGCATATATGTGGAATCTAAAAAAAAAAAGATTCTGAAGAACCTAGGGGCAGGACAGGAATAAAGACGCAGACGTAGAGAATGGACTTGAGGACACGGGGAGGACGAAGTGTAAGCTGGGACGAAGTGAGAGAGTGGCATGGACATATATACACTACCAAATGTAAAATAGATAGCTAGTGGGAAGCAGTCACATAGCACAGGGAGATCAGCTCAGTGCTTTGTGCCACCTAGAGGGGTGGGATAGGGAGGGTGGGAGGGAGACGCAAGAGGGAGGGGATATGGGGATATATGTGTACATATAGCTGATTCACTTTGTTATACAGCAGAAACTAACACACCATTGTAAAGCAATTATATTCCAATAAAATGTTAAAAAAAATTGCAGTGCCCAGATTGCACCGTAGACAATTAAAACAGAATCTCTGATCATCAGTGTTTTTTAAAAATCTCTCTAGGTGATTCCCAAGTGCAGCCAAGTGTGAGAAGCAGAAGCGTGAAATCATCCTCCGTAAGTGACTCTCAGGTATGCCCTTCTAGCCACGACCTGTCCCGTCAATATGAGATATATGTCTCCACCTGCGCCCTGTGTCCCACAGCCCCCCTCAAACTCAGCTCATCCAAAGAGTAGAGTTGCTAACTTTAGCACAAAAATATGGAAGGCTTCATTACATGTGTATTTCAGATAAACAATGAATAAGTTTTTAGTATAAACATGTTCCAAGTATTGCATGGGACCTACTTATCCTTAAAAAATTATTTGTTGTTTATCTGAAATTCACATGTGACTAGGCCTCCTGCATTTTATCTGGCAACCCACCTAAGAGAAAATGATCTCTCTCTTTGAATCCCCTTAGCTTGGGGAAGAGCTTCCCCATCCTTCCTATCAACGAGGAAAAAACCTCAGAGCCTTCTTTGACCCAGTTCCTCCAACCCACATCCAATCTCCAGCTCTTTTGACTCTTCCTCTGCAGTCCCGAAATGCTTCCCACATCTCTCCTTCTCACTTCTTTGCCGGTGCTTCTACCTCAAGCCTGCCCTCTTCCCCTTGTTCTTTCAGGATTATGTCAGTTTTGTAGCTGGACCCCTTTGCACATTTACTCTTTCCTCAGATGATGTGATTTCCCTGATTTGCCAAAATAACTTTATGAAGCGCAGATCTGATCATGTCACTGTTCGCTGTAAAAGCTTCCCGGGGTCACTCACTGCTGAAGACAAGGCAGTGTGTGCCCCACAGAATCAGATCCCGACCTAACATTCCAGCAGTTAGGAAACTACCCCCGCACCCCTCTTCGAGCCCCCCAGGCATCCAGTCTTAGGAAACATCATAGCCTGGCACTTGCCTACACTTTGGTTGCTGCTTGGCCTCGAGTGCCATCCCCTTCCTAACAAAGACAGACAAACAAAAAACTCACCTTGAAGTCACCTGTGTCACTTTCTAACCCATTATTAATTCCTGTAGACTCTTCCTTCTAGCTCTTAGCAGCTGTCAACCACTTCTTCCCAGCCTCACCATTCATGCTCTTTCAAGATACTAACATCTTGAGCCTGGACTAATAAGTTAAAAGGTCTCACTTGCCCCCTTCTAGTGTGGGCCTTTTTAGAAGTAGGTCAGATCTTGTCTGTATCTATCTGGGTGGCCCCTCCCTGCTTCATCATACCCTCTCCCCTGGCTGGTCATGGTCAGTGTACACCAGCTGGACTTCAATGGCTGGAACCTGAATTTTGAAGCCCATGGGCGATCTCTGGTCAGGGGAACCATTCTTACCATGTAAGCAGCAGGCTGGCAGGGCCAGGGATTAAACAATCCAATCCTAGCATTCCCTCAACCAATGCTGGACAAGCCTTACGTGTATGACTGACACTGTTTCTTAGAGTTCCCCAGCAGAATTAAGGGTCAGTTGCCCACAGTGGTAGTTTGCTTGTTAATTCACCATTCATTTGTTCCTTCTGGTCTCTGTCTGGTTTTCTCACTCCTGTTTTGGCTTTTCCTGGGATGACCTCCCAAGTACACTAGTTGCCCTTGAATCCTTGACTCAGGGTCTGCTGCTGGGGACCCCCAAACTAAGACTTAGAGACTTCTCTTAAGCATGGTTAGTTAAATAGAGGAAAATAAGCAATGCCATCTTTTCAGCTATTCTAAAAATGTGATATGTTGGAACGAAGATTTTCAAAGAATCAGACAAATGAATGCCTTTTTATGATATCACAAGATTGACTTCTTTTCCTCCTTCTTACTGAAACTCATTCCTAAAGATGGGGAGAATTGTTATCATAAGCACTTTGGGGGTATGCCTGTGCAATTCTCAACAGCCTCTTAAGTGCCTCCTTCACACACAAAACAAGGGATGCTGGGAACCACGTTTATAGTCTCTAACCCTGGTCATACATGACTGGACAAGCGTGGCCCTTTGATCCAAGCTGGACCAATAAAACCCACCTACTCAGGAATATGAAGTTAGGACTTAGACTTTCTGGTTCAGTCTGAGCTGAGAAAAATACACCATAGGAACAGTGGGACAGCCATTTTCCGCTCCGCATTTTCTACCACGTAGGCTAAGCAACAGAAGAAGCTCGTCCGCAGAGAGGAAAATAAAGTGGGCAGAGATGAGAGAAAGAGAAAGAAAGGCAAATTTGATTTATTTGGAAGGTTGATTTTCAAAGAATCAGAATCAGTTGATTTCTCCCACCTTTCCCCTGCTTAAGTGATAGCATGAGGTGTTCCATCCAGAGAGCACATGCCTGTAAGGAGCTGGTATTTGAGTGGCCAGAGGGGTGGACCAGCTGCATTGATGACCCCAATTCATGGTCTCTCTGGATTTATTCCTTTCGCCCAGAAACTTTATAGTTCCATTTCAGTATGATTCTGGGCCAGCTTTGTGACTTGCTTTAGACCAAAGAATATCGTGGAAATGATGGTGCAACAATTTGGAACGTAGGTCTCAAGGGGGCTTACGTATTTGACTTATTCTCTTGCTTCCACTTGGACTCCAGCCATGCCATGAGAACCAGCCCTGGCTAGTGTTCTGGAGAATGAAGGCCCCATGGAGGAGAACCAAGTCCTCCTAGTCAAGACCAAGCAAAACCAACCAGCCCCAGCCAACACACCAGCTGAATGCAAATACATAAGCAAGTCCAGCCAAGATCAGCAAACTAGGTCCAGATGAGCAGAACCATCCAGGGGATCACTAGACGTTGGAGAAATGATAGATGGGTATTGTTTTAAGTTACTGAGTTTTCGGATGATTTGTTTTATAGCCTTATGGTAATAATGGATAGATCTAGCTGATATGCTACCAAAACTTTCTTCCATTGGAATTACAAATGCTTAAGTCTCTCTCATGAAACCTGAAAGAAAAAGATATTATAATTCTGTTCACACGTGTTATTATAACGTTTCAACAGATTGGGAGGCTATATTCTAAATGATTATAGGGGCTGTATTGTATACATCAGAGTCGCTCTACAGATAACTCACATGTCATCTGAAAGAGATTCATCCTACAGAGCAGAGCTGGACAAACTGCAGCCCATGGACCAAATCCCACCCGTGGCCAGTTTCTGTCCAGTTTTATTGGGAGACAGTCATACTCACTTGTTTACATGTTACCTATGTTTGCTTTGGGGCCACAATGATAGAGTTGTATAATTTTGAAAGACACTATATGGCCTGCAAAGTCTAAAATACACATTTTCTTGCTTCTATAGGAAAAATTTGCCGATCCTTCAGAGAATCTAAAACTGAGGTTCCGTGTCCCAGTAATTGGAAGAGATGTGCCGTATGGGTTAAGACTACAAGGGCAGAGAAACAACAACGACAAATGAGAAGCAAAAACCTGAAGTCGCAGAGTTTGATGCTCCAAATGGCAACCACCCACTGGTGTTTTTCACAGGAAAACGTGCATGCAGCATGCTGCATGGAGAGAAACAGCAGGGGTTCGTTTAATTAATGACGAGTAGCAGTTTCTACTCAACGACAGAAAGCCCAGCTTGTTCTAAATATAAAAGTCACCCTTAAACTCCTTGAAAATCACTTTTTTCAGTAGTCAACATCTGAGTCTATAATCCTTTTCTCTGGAGTGCAACTTTTTTTTTTTTTTAATGTAAGAAGCCATAGAGAAAAATATTGTAAAGAGATTGGTTCCAAAGAACTCTGCCACTGATTGACTGTCTAATAAATAAATGGAGGGAGAGTCGTGAAGATTAACCCAGCTTCTCATGGATGATGGATCCTAGATACTCAAATAATTCCTCCTATCAACTATCCTATTTTAGCAAGAAAATATTGCGAGTGAAAGGTGTGGGTAAGTGACATGGATAAAATTTTCTTCCCAAATTTGTCTTAACTGAAATGTCTGCGGGAAACGCATAATTTAGATAGTGGTTCATAAACCTTCGTAAAGTAAAGAACCCTATGCTGTGATTATTCAGCCTTGTGTGTTTCCCCCCTCTTTTTCTTGTCCCATTAATTGAACTGTTGCTGTGTTCAGATGCCCCCTGGAATGCTGGAGAAGCATGTCAAAAGCAGCACATCCAAGCTGGCACTATCAGTTCCTCCACCCAAACTTGTTCCTGCCCTATCTTGCCCAGCTCAGTGTAATGACAGCGGTCCCACCCAGATGTTCGTACCCCAAACTAAGCACTTCTTTGGCTTCTGTTCCCTTCATTTCTCCCATCCAGTACATCACCCAGTTCTGGCAGTTCTTCCATCAAAATATAATCTTTTTCTGACAACTTCTCCATATGCCCATTGCCATCATCACAGTCTCTGCACCAGCATCTCTCCTTAGATGCTGGAGCGAGCCTCCGTAAGCGGTCCCATTGCTTCTGTTCTACCCTCGAGGGTCAGTTCTCCCCTCAGCAGCCGGTGAGATGAAAACGAAGTCAGAGCCTTTCCGTTTCCAAACCTTCCAGTAGTTTCTCTTGCCACTCACATTCCAAACTTCTTACCACCATCTCTAATGCCCTGCGTGATGTCACCCCTCACTGCTGCTCTGATTTCACCGTCAACCTCTTTCTTCTTCCCTGACGTCAGCATCTAACCACCTAGACTCCTTTCTCTTCTCCAAACCACCTGCTTATTCCAACCCTGTCAGTGCCTTTGCACCTGCCCTTCCTTCTGCCTGGAATGCTCTGCCCTTGGATAACCACATCACTCTCTCCCTTACTCTTCACCAGTGGTTCTCAACTGGGGCAGTTCTGCCCCACAGAGGACATCTGGCAGCTGTCTGGAGACATATTTGATTGTCACACTGTGGAGGGTGCTATTGGCGTCTACTGGGTAGAAGCCAGGGGAGCTGCTAAACTTCCTACATACACAGGTCGGTCCCCATGACCAGCAGTTACCTGGCCCCAAATGTCAGTAGTGCCGCAAAGGATGTGGAACACTGCCCTGCTCAGTTCTCTGCCCAGGTGTTTTCTCCTCAGAAAAAGAACTTCTTTGATGCCTTCTTTCCGAAACAGCTTTTCCCCTTTTCTGACCCCGCTCACTTCTTATTCTCTTATTCAGTTTTAACACCACCTGGAATCAGTACCCATTTAGGTTTTGTGTCTCTCATCCGTTAAATGTCAGCTCCCTGAGGGCAGGATTTTTGTCTGCTTTACCACTGGTCCTTCAGTGTCCGAGGCAATGCCTGGCACACAGTAAGCCTTCAGTACATGTTGATAGACCTCTGAGGTTTGGAGAGGTTAGTAACTTTCCTAAGATCACACATGGCTAGTAAGAAACAAAGCCACCCATGCGTCTATCAGCCCCTTTAAGGCCCTGCACAGACAGACAATCCAAGGGATAGCTTTATGCTGGTCATGCAAATTGAGCTTCGAGACAGTTTTCGCAACTTTCCCCTTCCAGTTTTCCACACTCTATCCATTGCCCTATTGCAAATCCCTCCTATGTAGAAATTCTTGATCCATTAAAACTCAGATCCTCTGACCCCTTGGCAAATGGTTACTTCTCGTACCTTCTCTTCCTAATCCCAAAATGGCTAATGCAAGTGAGGTGGAAATGCCAGGCTGCCGGGAGCCACGTCAGTCTGTCAGCAAACCCCACTGTCAATATTGCATTAACTGCTTGCTTAACCTTGAGTTCTCTGTAGCTTTTCACTCCCAGACAAAAATTACCAGTCTCCTTCAGCACCAGCTTGGCACTCACAGAGGGAGATTTGAAATGATTATCCTCCTTTAAAGACAGCAGGAATTCCTGGATCCTTTTTTCATGAACATAAAATAGTGAGTGTCCTTTGTTCTTGCAAAAGTGAGGAGCTTAAAAAAAGTCATTTATTGTCCCTTCTTGACTTTTCTGTACCTTAAAATGGCTTCACATTTTATTTCTCAAAGAGTTGGCATTTCTATATTTTAACGTTGGACATTTTCACTTTGGGCTTGGCCCATTTTTCTAGATTTTCTTCAATCCCACTTCTGCTCCCCCAGCCTCCCCTACCCCGCAACGCGTCATTTCTAATGATGAATAAATAGCCATTGTAACCATGGAAATAATCTTGACCGAGAGAGCCAGTTGTCAAAGGGAGCCCCCAACTGGACACCACCAGGGCTGCAAAATGGAAGAAGCCGCTTCCTCCTTGCAAGGATGCTCCCAGACGTTTGGCTGTGGGCTTGCCTTTCTGCCTTCTCAAAAGCTGTGTGCTTTTCATGGCACTGAAGCCTGTTCTTTAATGAATGAATTTCTTGGCAACCCTCCTGGTATACAGCTGAGCACTTCATTTTCTCATTTGGGATTTCTTGTTGACCTTGACCTCCCCTGGCTCTGGCTGGGAAAGTAGCCTGCAGACTAGCCTGATTCCAGCATCACTTAGTCTGAATTACCTCTTTTTTGGGAGACAAGCTGCATTTGTTTCCCCTTCCGTAATCCCTCTGAGGTCTTCAACTTGAGAGGGGCCCTGAAGCTCTCTGAATCACATTCGAGCAGCTGTTGTGTTAGCTGCAAAATTTAAATTAGCCAAGCTCAGGAGAAAGTGACTAAGGCAGTTCATGTTTCAAGGAGGTAGTATATCTTGAACATGAGGCTGGATGTCACAGGGTGGAAAGAACTCAAGCTTTGGGGGAAAGCACTGGTTCACATTTTATTCCATTGTGTACGAGCTGTGTGACCCAGGCTCAATCACCGAACCTCTCTGGGCTTTAACTGCCCCACAGAATGGGATTTCCTATACCCACCATTTTACAATTTGGGGCAAGAATAAGAATAGATTATGTATAGTGCCTAATAAAGTGACTGGCATTTGTATTTTTACTGAAAACCTTAACTATGGAAGATTCGTTTTCTGCGAAATGCCCAGTGTATTTGTTTCCATCTAGAGACAGTCTGAATGATGACCCTCACCACTGATGTGTTGCGGAAGGCAAATGAAGGACTGAGGTTTCTGAGGCTGGGAATTTACATTTGAAGAACATGTAGAGAGAGGGAGGTTTTTAGGGGAGAAAGAAAACGGTATTTTATGTGTTGGCAGAGTTATGGGTATGAGATGCTGTGTTGTGCTGTGGGACTGTCCATAGAAGGAGTCCGGTGACTTTACCGTTGGCTGACGGTCTGACCCAGAGACATGCCAGGGCCCTTGAGGTTCTCTAGCCTGCGTGACTCCCAATTACCAGTTTGTACTTTCCGATTCAACTCTTTGTGATGCCCAGATTGTATCTGTGCACTCGGCAAGCAATGTGTTCTGTTTTGTACTGATGTTTTTCCTGTTGTGTTATTCCTCTTTTTTTCCCTTTTCAAACAATTATCCCGTATGTGTCTTAGGTTGCACTTCCCAGAAGCTGACCACAAGGTAAACCACCGAATGCAAATAGTTGATTTGGAAGGTGATTCTGGGAAGCGCTGGGAAAGTGATGGGGAAGTGAGACGTGGAAAAGAAAGAAGCCCACACAAGGTAGATTAGTGAGCAGGCCGCCTCTGGGGGCAGCTGGGGCTTAGTCCCAGGGGCGAATCCCTGGGAGACAGTGTGTAGCATCCTCAGAGATGTTCTACCAAAAGCCAGGACATAAACTGAGCAACAGATGCTGAGAGATGATGGCTAGGGCATTAATAGCATCTGAGACAGTGGGATAAGGTGAAGAAAATAGCATCTGAGAATCAGAGGGGATCAATTCAGTTGTTGCTAAAAGAGCCCCAGAACAGGAAATAGGAGAACCAGTTTCGAATCCTCTGCCTCTACGCAGATGGGTAAGCTTGGGCGAGTGACTTCCCCTCTCTGAGCCTCAGAATTTCTCATCTGTGAAGAAAGGAGCATGGGGTAAATGATCCTGGAGGCCCCTTGCAACCTGGAGAGTCAATGGTTCATTGGATCAAAGTCCCATGATGGGCTCAAAGGAACAGGTTGATGTGCCCCACCAGCACCTTAACCAGAGGTAAATCATGAGAGCTACTTTCTAGTGAACACTTCCTCTGCAGAGATGGACTAGAAATTTACATGCAATATTTTATTTCATCTTTGTGGCAGTACAAGGAAACAGGTACTGCTTTTATCTCTAGTTTGTAGAAGAGGAAACAGAGCAAAATTGTCTAATTTGTCCATGCTGCATAGATAATAAGGGAAAGAGCTGAGGTTTGAGCTTGTGCCAGTCTAATAAATGCTATATTCTGCTACCGTCCACTTTTGTGGTGATGGCCCAGAACATCTGTGCTATAGAATCCTCTCACATGTGGGTGTATATGTGGAAATACGGTGGAACCACTTCTTCTGTAGTATCATAGGACCTATGGATTATGGATGCAGCCTGGATCTGTCCATAATATAAGCTGTGTCCTAGGATGGGAATGTCTAACTAAAGTACAGTTTTCCCAACATCATTGTCATTGTCATTGTCATCGTAGGATCAATCATTTTTTGATGAGTGACTACTTTTCTGGTACTCTCTGTGCTTTACATATGTCAACTTGCTAACTCGGTGCAACAACCCAGTGAAGTAGGTACTGTTATTATTCCTCTTTTAGATATAGGAAAACTGAAGCCCAGAGATGTTGAGTAACTTGGCTGGGTCTCACAGCTGCATACAACTGAGTAATGGGCAGAGCAAGGAGTTTGACTTAGAGCCCATACTCATTCCTTTACCACCAGTTTGCCTTTCCAGTCTCTGGTACTTACCGCTTTGGCATTTGCATTTTCACGGTGTCCTGCTAAGTTAGAGCTCAGTCTGCATTTCCCTGTGCCACCTAGAAACCAACAGAGGAGCGACTGAGAGCCATTTCAGCCAAGATGATTCAGGTGCCAGTATGTGGCTGGAAAGCGAACACTTCTGTGTTGTCTTTGTTCCCTGGTACATTCTACTTATTGCAAATGCTTTTTGCCTAAAAGAAATGGGTAAAGTCTAAAGAGCCTTTTTTTTTTTGAATGAATTTATTTATTTTATTTTTGGCCGCATTGGGTCTTCATTGCTGCGTGTGGGCTTTCTCTAGTTGCTGGTAGCGGGAGCTACTCTTCGTTGCGGTGTGTGGGCTTCTTATTGCAGTGGCTTCTCTTGTTGCGGAGCACGGGCTCTAGGAACGTGGGCTTCAGTAGTTGTGGCACATGGGCTCAGTAGTTGTGGTGCATGGGCTCAGTAGTTGTGGCTCGCAGGCTTTAGAGCGCAGGCTCAGTAGTTGTGGCACACGGGCTTTGTTGCTCTGCGGCATGTGGGATCTTCCCGGACCAGGGATCGAACCCGTGTCCCCTGCATTGGCAGGCGTATTCTTAACCACTGTGCCACCAGGGAAGTCCCGAGACTTTTTCTCTTTAAACCCATTCAGGTACGTGGCATCTGTCTGGGTCCTTGTTATTGTTTGAAAGTTGTGTTGTATCCCAGTGTTCTCACAGTATCTCTCCTTCACGCAGTTAGTTACTCTCGAGCTGGGGTAAGCAGGATTATTTTGCACAACCAAGTCCCATTGGTAAAAGTGCTTCTGGTTATAGGATCTGAGAACATTCTCTAAGTGGAGAGAGACAGGCCAAGACTGGCCATGCAGTCTTGCATGGCTTTTTTAAAATTTATTTATTGAATGAAAGATTCTTTAAATCTAAACATGATTTCATATAATCCCATAATAACCTTTCCCTTCCCAACTGCTATATTTCCCCTCCCTCCTTCCCTCTCCCCACTGGTAACCACCAATTGGTTCTCTGTACCTGTGAGTCTGCTTCATTTTCATTTTATTTACTAGTTTGTTGTATTTTTTAGATTCCAAATATAAGTGATATCATACAGTATTTGTCTTTCTCTGTCTGACTTATTTCACTTAGCATAATGCTCTCCAAGTCCATCCATGTTGCTGCAAATTGCAAAATTTCTTTCTTTTTTATGACTGAGTAGTATTCTTTTGTGTGTGTGTGTGTGTGTGTGTGTGTGTGTGTGTGTGTGTGTGTGTGTATACCACATTTTCTTTATCCATTCATCTGTTGATGGACACTTAGGTTGCTTCCATATTTTGGCAATTGTAAATAATGCTGTTATGAACATTGGGGTGCATGTATCTTTTATCTTTTTGAATTAGTGTTTTTGCTTTTTTGGGATATATACCCAGGAGTGGAATTGCTGGGTTATATGGTCATTTTATTTTTAGTTTTTAGTTTTTCCATACTATTTTCCACAATGGCTGCACCAGTTTACATTCCCACCAACAGTGTATGAGGGTTCCCTTTTCCCCACATCATCACCAGTGTTTGCTACTTGTGGTCTGTTTGATGATAGCCATTCTGACAGGTGTGAGTTGATATCTCATTGTGGTTTTGATTTATATTTCCCTAATGTTAGCAATGTTGAGCATGTGATGACTTCTTTGCCTAGTGACTCTGTATCCACTCATTCGTTCATTCATTCATTTGTACATTCATTCAAGAATTCCACACCAATTCATGGTCAGATTCTCTTTGAGGCACGATGGGGAACACAACAGATGAACAAGACATTCAGAATCCCCAAAGATCCATTGGGCAGCTTTCTAAAATACGGAACTGAGGCATAAATAAGGGAAGAACCAATTAATCATGGAATGAAATTAGGATACTATCATGAAACAAACATTAAACAGTGAAAAGTAAAGGCCACATTAAATATTTGGCCTTCAGAAAATGAAAGGAACATTTTGGCTGTGAAATAACAGAAGCATTCCTCAGACTAGAAAAAAAGAAGGGGATAAAACACGGCATGTTTTCAAAATAAATTAATTTTAGTTGCAAATTAAAAGATGGAGAGAGTTTTTTTAGAAACTTGCTTAATTTTTTTTCTTTAAATTTTTTAGCAGGGTTAAAATTAGGTCAGATTGTGCTGGTATCTCATTTGAACTTAACCTCTGATCTTAGCCTGGAGGGCTCTCAAGGCTTGTTGTCTACTATGGATAGGTACGTTTCCTTAGATGGATGTGAAAGCAGTTTGTAATTAAGCAGGAAGAGGGAGAGAGACTGCGGTTGTTCCTGAAGGTGACAGTTAAAAGTGCTGAAGTGTGGACTTCCCTTTGTCCTCCAGAGAGGAGAGAACTGAAAGCAGGCAGTGGAAAATACTTCATTCTGAAGGTTGTTTGCCCATCCCAACCTCTGTGGGTGGTTTGCTGGATTATTTAAAAGAGCACTGGGGGTAATGCCTATGGGAGGTATCAGTGATGAAGCAGTATGTGGGTCCTGTGACCTACTGAAACAAAAACTGGTGATGGGCACTTCTGCCTGGGTTACCAAAATCCCCAGGCTGTAAATAACAATGTAAACCATGCTCCTCTACTGAAAACACATAGTGTGTGTTTATCTCAGACTATGAATGTCAACTACTGTTGACCTTATAATGTTCTGTCCACTTACCTTCATAATTGGTCCACTTCCTGTTTGGTTACCCACTTACTCCTATTCTGATCCCAAGCCACAAAGAGAATCTTATCCCATTCCTATCTTTATTTCTGACAATTGCCATGTGTCCTCTATCTTCGAAGATTGGCAAAATACAATCTGAGTTAAGGAGTCAATTTTCATGCAGTAGAGGTGCTACTGTATCAACTCACCTATCTATAAGCCCTCTACCCCGAAAACTCATCACTTTGGAAAAGCAGAGAAAAGCCAAGATGAAGGAAGAAGAGACCCCGTGGAATGGAGTCAGAAAGCGCAGGCACACAATCCCATAGAGACCCTGTGGAGTGGAGTCAGAAAGCCCAGGCACACAATCCCATAGAGACCCTGTGGAATGGAGTCAGAAAGCGCAGGCACACAATCCCGTAGGAGAATTCTTCAGGCCTGGATCAATATTCAGTTTGTGCTTATTGGATGTAATTTTAACAAGTTGATTTAGTTGCGCTCTCAAATCAGAAGATTAATTATAGTAATTACTCTGGGGTAGTCAGAGTGGATATTCCAGACCAGTGCTGGCCAACAGAACTTTCTGCACTGATGGAAATGTTTTGTACCTGTGCTGTCCAGTATGGTAGCTGCCAGCCCCATGTGGCGGTGGAGTACTTGAAATATGGCTAATGTGACTGAACAGCTGAAGTTTCCCTTTTCCTTAATTTTAATTAGTATAAATTTAAATCTAAAAAGCCACCTGTGGCTGGTAGCTACTATATTAGACAGTGCAGCTCTAAACAGACTCATTGGCTATAATGAAGTAACCAGAGCATTACAGGATAAGGCCATTTAGTGTAGAGACAAAGAGGCTCCTAAAATACCAACAATTGCTGAACCTCATTGAATTATAGCCCTGGTCATCCATTTGTTTATCTACTCTTTACTTGATAAACACTTATTAAGCAGCTACCGTGCTTGCACGGTTCTCGGTGCTGGGGATAAAACAGTGAACAGACAGGAGAGAAATCTTTGTCCTCGTGCAGCGTATATTTTAGTGGAGGGATGTATCCACTAAATAAATAAGTAACAAAAACATATAAGATGTAAATTGATGATGAGGGATATGTACAAGTGAGGGAAGAGTGTTGGGAGGAGGGGATGTGGGAGCTGCAATTGTAAATAGGAAGGTGGAGAGGATCTCACTGACAAGGTGAAGGAGGAGGGTCAAGCTGTGGTTACCTGGTGACAGAGCCCGCCAGCTAGAGAGAACTAGAAACTCAAAAGTCCGGAGTTGGGAGGGTTCCTGGTAGGTTCAAGGAACAACAGTGGGATGAGTATGGTGCATAGGAGACTAGTAGGAGATGGAAACAGGATGGAAGCCCTGGAGGTGATATACATTGCTGGTAGAGCCATTAGCATTTACTGACAATTTGGATGTGGCCTGTAAGAGTGAAGGGGGAGTCCAGGATGATTCCAAGGATGTTGGCCCAAGCAAATCAAATGATGGAGTTGCCATTTACTGACTTGGTGGACCATATTTACAATGTAATCTTGATGAGATGGTCAGCCACCATTTCCTCGTGCTGGATCCATGGTAGACATTGAGCATGGGCTTGAATGTGGCCTCAGAATCATTCTTAACATAGTTTTCCTGGAAGCCAATATGTGTCAAAGTTGGCACTCAAGATGAAACCATCACTGGATTCATTTGTCTATGACTCAGGTAGAAAGGTGGGAAAATATGTTACCCACTTCATGAAGAGTGCTAGCCAAGAAATGACTTAATTTCTATAAAATATAGTTCATTAATATGCTTCAGTTCTCTGCAATTCCTTACCCTGGGAATCCGTGCAAGGAAGAGTTTGGCCAAAGTATGCAAAATTATCCTTGGAATCCTCTGCCATCCGGACGGTAACATCTTTCATTGTAGAGTGGACACTACAGGATGATTCTTTGAAGGGCAGGAGCCATGTTCCATTCATTTCCATGTGTCTAGAACTTGGATCATTACAAATGATTAATAAAGTTGGTTACCTTGAACATTTTTGAATTAGTACGGGGTCTGATTTTAAAGTGACCTCACCACATTATGTAACACTATTAAGCATTTATTAAGTACCTACCTTGTGCTGGATACAGAACTGTCCTTTAAAACAGGTGAAAGAAAAACTGTCAAAGTCAGGACAATGGTAAGGGTCAGAAAGTGGCCCCCAAAATACTTTGTTCTCTTACTCCATGACCTGGTCTTGAAAGGAAAATTTTAACCCTCCACTGGCTTCCTGGCACCTTTCAAGTAAAGCACCAAAGTTTTTACCATGGTCTGCAAGGCCTTGCCAACCTCTCTGACCTTCTTTCTTTCTTGTTGACTTCTCTGGTACGTCCCTGGCTTCCTTTCTGTGCCTTAAGTACACCAGCCATGGTCCTACCTCAGGGCCTTTGCATTTGCTGTTCCCTTTACTTGGAACTCTTCCCCTGCATCTCCCCAACTTCCTTCACGTCTCTCCGCAGAGTGGATGTGTTCGACCTTTACCTCCCTTGACATCTCTTTTTATTATCTTACCTTGTTTATTGTCTATGTAATTTTTTTAAATCGAAGTATTTACAATGTTGTGTTAGTTTCAGGTATACAACAAAGTGATTCAGTTATACACACACACACACACATACACACACACACACACACACACAGATTATTACAAAATACTGAGTGGAGTTCCCTGTGCTATATAGAAGTTTCTTGTTGTTTATCTATTTTATATAGAGTGGTGTGTATCTGTTAATCCTGAACTCTTAATTTATCCCTCCCTCCCTTTCCCCTTTGGTAATCATAAATTTGTTTTCCATGTCTGTGGGTCTATTTCTGTTTTGTAAATAATTTCATTTGTATCATTTTTTTTAGAGTCCACATATAAGCAATATCATATGATATTTGTCTTTCTCAGTCTGGCTTACTTCACTTAGTATGATAATCTGTAGGTCCATGTGTGTTGCCACAAATGGCATTATTTCACTCTTTTTATGGCTGAGTAATATTCCCTAGTATATATGTACCACACCTTCTTTATCCATTCATCTGTTGATGGACATTTAGGTTGTTTACATGTCTTGGCTATTGTAAATAGTGCTGCTATAAACATTGGGGTGCATATATCTCTTTGCATTAGAGTTTTGTCTGGATATATGCCCAGGAGAGGGATTGCTGGATCATATGGTAACTCTATTTTTAGTTTTTTAAGGAACCTTGATACTGTTCTCCATAGTGGCTGCACCAATTTACATTTTCACCAACAGTGGCGGAGGGTTCTTTTTTCTCCTCTCCTGCGTTTATCATCCGATACAATGTATCATCTGGTATAATTTTTCAGTTTGTTTGTTTGTTCCCTGCCGTCCCTCAGCACCCAGGACAGTGCCTGGCATGTCATAGGTATCCAGTACATATTTGTTAAAAGGATGCATATGGCAAGATAGAGAACACTAGCCATGAACACAGACAGAGAAAAGATGCTGTATCAGTATGGAGATACTGAAAGTGTCCTGCATATCTTGTGTTCTGCCCCTCAGCCACTGTGTAACTCTTTGTATAGGTAGCTTCAAAAATGGCTCACGTGATCCCTGTCCCCTGGTGTTCATCCCTTTGTGTAATTGATCCCCTCTCCTTGAGTGAGGCTGGGCCCTAGTGACTCACATTAACAAATCAAATTTGGCAAAAGTGATGGGATAGCATTCCGAGATTAGGTTTTAAAAGACTGTGGCTTCCTCCTTGCTTGCACGTTCTTTCTCCGACTCCTCTTGCTTTCTCTCCCGATGAAGCAAGCTGCCATGCTGTGAGCTGCCCAATATAGAAGCCCATGTGGCAAGGAGAGAAGCACAACTGCCAACCAACAGTCAGGGAACAACTGAGGCCCTCAGTCCAACAGCCCGCAAGGAACCTAGTCCTGCCAACAGCCATGAGTGGCTTGGAAGCAGACCCTTCGCCAGTCAAGCTTTGAGATAAGACTGCTGCCCCAGCAACCCCTTATTAGAGCCTGTGAGAACATGTGGGCCAGAGATTCATTAGTAACCAGACTTCTGACCTATAGAAACCATGAAAGATAAATATTATTGTTTTAAGTTGCTAACCTTTGAGGTAATTTGTTATGCAGCAATAGATAACTAATACATTTTTAATGAGTTCTTTTAAATTTTTATTTATTTATTTATTTTTGGCTGCGTTGGGTCTTCGTTGCTGCATGTGGGCTTTCTCTAGTTGCGGTGAGCGGGGGCTACTCTTCGTTGCAGTGCTCAGGCTTCTCATTGTGGTGGCTTCTCTTGTTGCAGAGCACAGGCTCTAGGCACTTCAGTAGTTGTGGCTCACGGGCTCTCGAGTGCAGGCTCAGTAGTTGTGGCTCACGGGCTTAGTTGCTCCATAAAACTTATAAAAAAAAAATAGTGCTTACCTCATAGACTTATAGTGAGGCTTGAATGCGTGAATATTTACAAAGGGCTTGAATCAGTGCCTGCCACTCACTAAGTCATTATAAAATTTAGTTTTTATTTTTAGCACAAATGGGGTCATACCTTAGGTAATGTTGTACAACTTACTTTTTTGAAAACAATACATCTCGGAGAGCTTAGAGACAGTATTTTCTTTTTTTTTTAATTAAACTTTTTATTTTGAGATAATTGTAGATTCACATGAAGAAAAAATATAGAGATCCTGGGTACCCTTTCACAAGTGTCGCCCAGTGGTAATATCTCGCAGAACTACAGTAAAATATCACAACCAAAATGTTGACATTGATACATCAAGATACAGAACATTTCCCTCACAAAGACCCCTCATGTTGCTCCATCTACATCTCTCCTGCCCCACCCTCTCCTTAAACCTGCAACTGCTAATCTCCTCTGTTTCTATTATTTTATGATTTCAGGAATGTTATGTAAACGGCATACTGTAGAGTGTAACCTTTTGGGATCTACTCTTTTCACTCAGTATAATTCTCTGGAGGTTTGTTCGGGTTATCACATGTATTCGCAGTTCCTTTTTTTGCTGAGTCATGTTCCGTAGTATGGATGTACCACACTTTAATTTTTTGCACCCATTAAAGGTCATCTTGCTCCCTTCCAGTCTTGGGCCATTAGGAATGTTATAAACATTTGTATACAGGTTGGACTTTGGCTTCTTCAGCTCAAATTGGGGGATATATAAGGCAAAAAGAAAAGCCAGGGCATTTACCACTGTGTCATTTCTTTGATCTCTGATCCCTAGCTGAACTGCCTTCTTCATTCCTTTTAGAGTTTCCTTATGTCTGTTTTATATATAATGTGCGGGGTTTTTATTTATACTTAGCAGGAAGACTAGGGAAAACTATGTCTATTCCCTTTTCCTGGAAGCAGAAGTCCCAGCATTCTTTTTAACTGGTGAGTATCACCCTATAGTATGAATGTATGGATATATCATAGCGTATGTCATCCATCTTCAACATTTTCCCATATTTTTACTCAAAAAGCCATGGTCCATAGAATGGCCCGGTACTCGTCTTTTTGTGCTCCCATGAAGATGCTTTTCTATGATATTAACCACAGTTGAATTGCTTGATCAAAGGTTATAAACCCTTTTTTGGTTGTTATTATGTAAGTTTCAGATGTACAGCATTATAATTTACCATGTATAAAAGGGAATAAACTCTTATATTTTGATAGATATTCCAAATTGTTCTGCAAAAAGGGCTTTCCCAGTTGACACTCCTACCCATCCTAATATGCACTGGATAATATTGTATGGGCACTGAAGGCTAAGTCTACACTCACCTGATGTTTAGTAGATGCAGGTGAAGTAAAGTGAGGTAGATCTATTGTGACCTGTATGTGGGCTCAAACACGGGCGCATCTTTTCCTGAATCTCAGTGCTAAGCATTTAAAAAGCTGGCCAGGTGACTGATGAGAAGCTGGTCCCACAGCTCTTTGCTTGTGTACCAGTGGTGAGGGCCTCATTGAGTTGATTAGGGAGCTGTGTCCGCTGATGGGATGATTCATAACCAAGCCCTTCTCAAGCTTGTGAAAGAGTTTGATTGGCTGGCAAAATCAGACTGGGCTCAGAGCCAAGAAGAAACCAGGCCATAAGTCTAAAGGTGAGTGTCTCACTAAAGTTCAGGAAGATGTTAAGGGTCCCCTTTGTTGTGGAGAGAGGAAGAGAGTTGAGTGGTAAGAAAAGGAGGAGTGATGGGTCCAGGGAAGCAGGACCACAAAACTACGAAGATCTTACCAGGCAGAGGGAGCAGATTGTGTAGATGTATTTGAAATCATGGTGATCTGTGTGGGCACAGGTAGAGAAATCCCTGTAAGAAAATAGGCCCAGATTCACCCTTGTGGGAAAGGGCTATTGGGAAGAGGCTGAATATCAAACTGCCAGGGATGCCCTGGGACAAATTGTTAGCTTTTACGTGAGAAAAAGGTAGGAGAAATTTTGGATCTGATACTTTACAAAGGGACAGGATTTCAAAGAAGATGAAGAGCATTCTAGAAAGACAGCACAGTACTTACTGTATTAGTTTTTTCTGCTGGGTAACTTAGCATCTTAAAATAACACGTTTATTACCTCACAGTTTCTGTGGGTCAGGCATTTGGGCAAAGCTTGGCTGAGTTCTCTGCACAGAATCTCAAGAGGCTGTAATCAAGTTGTTAACGAGGGCTCGTTCTCATCAGAGGCTCAACTTGGGTAGGGTCCATTTCAAAGTTTCATTAAATTGGTGACAGAATTGATTTCCTTGACGCAGTAGACTTCAGGGCAGATTGCTTCTTTAAAGTGAGCAACGGGGCTTCCCTGGTGGCGCAGTGGTTGAGAGTCTGCCTGCCGATGCGGGGGACACAGGTTCGTGCCCCGGTCCGGGAAGATCCCACATGCCGCGGAGCAGCTGGGCCCGTGCGCCATGGCCGCTGAGCCTGCGCGTCCGGAGCCTGTGCTCCGCAACGGGAGAGGCCCCAACAGTGAGAGGCCTGTGTACTGCAAAAAAAACCAAAAAACCAAAAAACAAACAAAAACTAAAGTGAGCAATGGAGAGAGAGAGAGAGATTCCAGAATGAATCTGCTAGCAATAAAGAATCTTATATAACATAATCGTGGGGGTAACATCCCATCCCCTTTGCCTTATTCTGTTGGTTGGAAGCACACACTTAAGGGGATCAGATGATACAAAGATGTGAACACGCCAGGAACACTGGGGACAATGGTGGCCCACTTGTCTGTCTGCCGCACTAGCGAAGACGTGGAAAGTTATTAGAATATTGGCTTCAAGAAAGAAGGGAGGAGGTAAAATGGCTGTTGACGGCTATTGGAGATAAGGATGGATCTGAAGTTTCCCACACATTTTTTTTTTTTTTGCGGTACTCGGGCCTCTCACTGTTGCAGCCTCTGCAGTTGCGGAGCACAGGCTCCGGACGCGCAGGCTTAGCGGCCATGGCTCACGGGCCCAGCCACTCCGCGGCATGTAGGATCTTCCTGGACCGGGGCACGAACCCACGTCCCCTGCATCGGCAGGCGGACTCTCAACCGCTGCGCCACCGGAGAAGCCCCACACTACATTTTAAGGAGCTTGAAGGCCAGTTTGAGAGATTTGCCCTTTTGTCATGTGGAGTTCTTAAAGGACCTTTCCATCCTTGGCCTCATGGTGCTTCCTGAAGCTAGCATCCTTGCTCAACAACCCATTTTTTATTTCAGTTCTCTGCTTAGATACTAATTTCCCAATCAATCATTTCTTTTTAGAAGTGTTTTAGAAATGAAATGACAATTGCATTTAAAGTGAAGTCTCTACATTGAATTAACCTTGACCATTTTCTGTGGTTTCATTATTTGGGCAGTTGTTGAAGTCAAATACACAAACTCATCCTCTATTGAGAAGGAAGACAATAGGTAACCTTTTCTGTACCCTGACTCCTCTGTGGAACTAATTGTAGAGAATAGAATGTGCTGCTTGTTCAGTGCTTTGTGTCTCTGTCCTCTCCTGTGTCTGTTTAAGGAGCTCTGTTAGAAAAGGAAAGATTCTTTGGAAGTGTTCAGGAAGGTAAAAATTTATGTAGATGGAGCTCATTTGGACTATGTCATAAATAGTTCTCAAGGATTATAAAAAGGATTGAAAAATACCAGCAGTGCCAAATGAAAAAGTTCCCAGTAGGTGGAATTTATAAGCCTCTCAAATAGTGATTTGCACTGCTTTAATTGTCAGAATGTTTTGTGAACTTCCATATGACGGTGGGCGTGTACCTGTTAGCTTCCCTTGGTTGATAAGATGTATATTGACCAAAAGTAAAAATTTTATAACGAATTTATAACTTTTTGAAAATGACAACCCCATTGGTGATTAATTTTTTTTTTTGTCTGTTTGATAAGGACTTTCTTTTGGAATCTTTTTGAAAGCTATGGACTTTTTTCCTGAAAAATGCTGACAGAAAATGACATACTGTTTCAGAGTGTTTACAGACCCCCTTGAAACCCCCTATCGTGGACAGCCATGGATTCTACATTAAGAAACCTTGGAACGTCCCTGGCAGTCCAGTGCTTAAGGCTGTGCACTTCCACTGCAGGGGGCATGGATTTGATACCTGGTCAGGGAACTAAGATCCCACATGCCACATGGCGTGGTGAAAAAAAAAGGAAAACTTGAGTTACATGTATTTGGAAAAAATATTAAATCGAAATATAAAATATATAACTTAGCCTATACCCAATGATAGACATAGTTATGGATTTGAGAATCGCTCTGGGGATATTTTGGGCTACTGATCTAAGTGACAAGAAAGAGCCTTCAGTACATGTTTTGGTCTTTGTGTAAATCCTGGATGCAGAGGATTATGAAGACCCTGCCTTGTGTTTATATTGGAATTTTGTTTTCTAATAATGTGTGCATTTCTCTGCAGGGAAACTTTGTTTTTCATCATGATAGTGTGGGAGACATTAATAGTTTACTGGGGTTAATAGTGAAGATAAAATAATAATGCCATTGGCTGTTTGTGTCTGCGTGCACAGGTATGAGAGAGAGATAGACAGAGAAAGAGACGGAGAGAGAAAGAGAAAGATGGAAAAAGGCACACACATACAGAGGCAGAGAGACACAGAGACAGAGAAACAGAGGAAGACACACGGAGATACAGAGAGAGCCAGAAAGAGAGAGGTGAGGGAGAGAGAAAGAGAGACAGAGAAAGACAGACAGAGAGAGACATGTAGAGAGGAACATCAAGAGAGAGATGAACAAGCAGAGAGAGGCAAAGATAGATTCACATGGAGACAGAAATGGAGTCAGGGAGGGAGGAAGATTTAGAAGTAGAGATAGAGCCAGGGACAGAGTCAGTCAGTCACATTGCTGTGGAGACCGACAGACAAGCATGACACGGGCAGAATGAGAGGCAGAGAATTTCCCAGCCTGTGAACACCCGGGGGTGCTCCTATCTGCTTACCAGCAGCGGGGTAGCAGTGCTGTGCTTTATCACCAAGTCTGGGCTGTGAAGGGGCTGGCGGATGATTAAACAAAGAGGCCAGGCCCTGCTGGGTGAGTTACTTCCTAGGTATAAATTAGCCAATTGAGGAAGGACATCAGTACAGACCTTGTGCTGCCATTTGTTAAGCCCTTGTGTGGGACTGTGCTGCTGGGATGGAAGGGATTGATGCATACCTCTTAGCCTTCCCGGAGTTTTTGTTGAATTTCTGAAAAAGTTTTGCTGAACTTCTGGAAATGTGTTCACCTCTTCTCTCCATGAATGCGAGGATGAACATCTAAAACAAAACATGCTTTCAACTCTTCCTAGAAATTTGCTAATTTTTTTCTCTGAATACCTGGTCTGTGAATGTTACATAAGGCAAAAAAAGTTATTTAAAAAGGCATTATACTAGTCTTTCATGGGGCATCAGTCAGGGTCAGCATTAACGTCCAGAGAGAGATGGAAAATTTGGTAGCAACATCTTTTGATGTTCAGAGTATTACCCACTGGTTCCCCACACAGTAAACAGCTGCAATTCATGCCGTGACTTTTCAGTGCCTTTAATGTCTTGTAACATGAAAGCACTTGGAGTTTAAAATCTTGCTTGGAAAAATGATAGCTCATGTCTTAGTGCATATGTCCCTGATAAACATATGCTTTGAGCAGGTATTCAATCTCTCCTACCTGCTGAGTTGATGAAAACTCTAGAGAATTTACCAGAAAGATTCCTTTTCATGTGTCATCATCACATTGCATTAGGACCTCATTTGTGTCAGGGGAATGACTTACTGTTCAGCCAACCTTGACACGAGCACTTTTCCAACCACCAAAATTAAGCATCAATACTTCTGTCCATCCTGGGACTCACTAACTCGAGAAACTATGGATGAGAGAATAGAAGTGAAAATCTAAATCATCCTGATGAATTGTAGTCTATAAATAAAGATGGGAATTTAGTGGATACTTATGTTATGAACCATCTTTAAAGGCTGACATTTTACAATAAGTGGCCAAGAAAGTGAGTGATGTGAAAGGAAGACATTTTGGAACAGCAGCCTTGACTAAAATAGCTGGGATTAGGAACTGTGTCTGTCTTGATGATATTTTTTAACATGTTACATTCAGAACAGTGCCTGGCTCTTAGTAGGTGCTCAAATCATATTTTTAATGAATTAAGTGAACAAATGAATAAAATTAGTGTTATGTTAATCAGAAATATGAATATTTTAAAAGAAGGACATAGAAAATATTTTTTTAGCAATATACAATTGTTCATTTTAAAGAGAAGATGGAGTGACAGGAATTTCAAAAGACCACTGGTTGATAATGCAAAACAGACATAGCTAATTCTATGACTGGCAAAAGCATTTAAACAATCACTTAATTTGGCTTCTTCCTATACTTTCAGCCCCCATACTCTTTGCTTCAATAAAATAGTTTGCCTTGATGAGAACTGAGTCATTAGGGGTGTATCAGGGACCCTGGCTCTTTGGTTGAAAAAAGATAAGTCTGTGAAATTCACACATACATGTAGTATGTAAACCCTTTACTTTTCTAGTGAGATTACTATTGTTCAGGCAATTGTCATATTTCAGGAGCATCTATTAAAAGTACTTTCCATTTACTCTGTGTTGGACATTGTGTTATATGTTTTATATGCTGTTATTTAAACATCAAAGAATCTGCGACGTTAGATATCATCATCTTTGTTTCCTCACAAGGAGAATGAGGCTCACAGAGGCTCTGCAATTTGCCCAGGTTTGCTCAGCTAGATTGGGAATGGAAGTTTACACAGAAACACCTTCATTACATGTCCAATTACTCTTATTTGCAAACGTTAACGTCAATGCTAAGCTCTTTTGTCTGTGACATAAATACTTCACTGTCTGAGAATGTCCCAGATTAATTCTTTTATTCTGTGCTATGAGGTCTGTGCCTGTCTATCAGTGTTAATATTAGATTATTAACTCTTAAAGGACAGAGCTGGCTCCTAAACCTTTTCACAAAGTACCTGGCTTTGTGTCCCCAGAGCTGGACACTTAGAGTGCACTCAGTAATTTATCCAACAAGTCAATGAATGAGTGAGCAGGTGTCACATGTAAATTAGGACCTTTCCTTTGGACCCATGAAACCACTTTTAATGTATAAAAATAAGTTTGTGCTTTACATGCTCATTATACACAGATTCCAAAGTATCAGGGAAAATGATCAAAAAGGATGTTGAATTTCACATCAGGAAAATTACATTCACATTGTAATGCCGATGAGGTACATGCTTCTCCTGTCTCGCGGGACCAGCAACTCGTGTCTCATTTTCCAGGTTGAGCATTGGCGATTTCAAAGTTCCTTAGGGAGCAGTTGTGAAGAACTCCATGGGGAAGGGGCTAGCATGTTTTCTCTGCCTATTCCCAAGACTTTTACTATAGCTATTCTTTGGGGGCTAGTTAACATTTTAAGCCACAATAGCTGATTTTCTTCACTATTCTTAACTCCCTTAATATTTGTGTTCATGTTCTACTACCCTTCCTGTGGGTTTTTTAAATGTCAAATTGTAGGGGGTGGGGATACCTCACAAAAAACCTTATTCTTCAATGAAATCTTGGGTTTTCTTTTACAGGTGCCCATGAAGTGGTCCAGACTGGTATATCGGGATTGTAGCTGACTGCTTGAGTGATGGTTCAATTTCTGTATCCACAAGACTGGGTCACAGGGGGCTCAGATATTTGGTCAAACATTCTTGTGGGTGTGTCTGTGTGTTTTTAGGTGAGATTAATATTTGAATTGGGAGACTGAGAAAAGCATATATTGCACTACCTAATGCGTGGCCCTCTTCCAATCAATTGAATAGAACAAAAAAGCTGACTTTCCCGTGATGAAGGGGCAAACTCCTCCTGCCTGACTGCTGAGCTGGGACCTTGCTTTTTTCCTGGCTTTGAACTTGAATCGAAACATTGGCTCTTCTTAGGTCTCCAGCCTGCTGGCTTTTGGACTGGAGTTTATACCCTCGGCTCTCCTGTTTCTCAGGCCTTTGGATTTGGCCTGGACTTTTACCATTGGTTCTGCTGAGTCTCCAGCTTGTTAACTGCCGATCTTATGACTTTTCAGCCTCCATAATCACGTGAGTCAATTCCTTATTAAAAAAATCTCTTTATATGTATATCTGTATCTTTATCTGTATCTATATATCTATATGTATCCTGTTGGTTCTGTTTCTTTGGAGAAGTCCGACTAATACAGCTTGTAATGAAAAAGTCTGTAAAACTTAAATAGTAAGGCATTATGCCTCACAGAAGAAGTGTCTGGAAGCCGTCAGTATTGGGTCAACATGGCAGCCCAGTGATCAAGGACCCAGGCTCCCTCTCTGTTCCTTCTTTGCGGCTCTGTGTGGCTTTGTTCTTATGCTCACAAGGCGGCCGTTGGAGGGACAAAGGCTAAAGGGGCTCATGGGAAGCCTCATGTGGCAGCATGGCTAATAAATACCTCATTGCCGGACTTACTAGCTTACAGCTGTCACATGGACACACTTGCCTTCCGAGGGTCTGGGAGATAAAGCGTTAGGTCATCATGTTACTGCTACAAATAGATTTTGGGTTCTGTTAGGAAGAAGTGGGGGATGGATACTGGACAGGTCACTAGCAATATTCTCCACATATTGTTAAGTAACTATGACATAATCAAAAGGAGATTCCAGTACTTCATTGGCTTTGGAGATTATGTGGATTCACAATCCATTTGAATTAAATATCATATATAGGTTTCTCCAAGCCCAGTGCATCAAAAAACATTTTTAGTTAATGAGGGAATATACTTATATTTACTGAGCAGCTATGATATGCCATGAGCAAAGCCTTTGCTTTCTGTGTTATCTTTTCTGTTTCTGTTGTCCTCATCTTAAAAATAGAGAGAATGGGCCTCAGAGAGACTTTACATAAGTTGTTTAAAATTGCACAGCAAGCTAGTAGAAGAATCTGGTGAGAACATTGTGCCTTTATAAAACCCTTATGAAATTCTTGTTCTTATAAGAAAACATATAAATCATGTGTAATAACATACGTGTGTTTAACTCTGATGCTTAGCAGTGTTTTGCAGTTAGCAAGCTCTCAGTAGATGTCTGTTGATCATATCAGTTTTTTCAGTTGCAGTCACTGAAATTGATACTCCTTTTACAGGATCTTCTCTAAGTCCCAGTCTAGAAGCGCCAGCTCACATCTGAAGCCAGAAAATAATCTCATCAGTAAAAATTATAGTCAGAGCATTCAGCAACTGTTTGCTGAATACCTATTCTGAGCCAGGTCCCTCCTAAGCCTCTTTTATTTTTCCAGTTATGTGTTCTGTGCGCTGCATTCTGGATAAGTGCCTTCTGTCTTCCAGTCTATTTATTCTCTTTATATGTGAGCTCCTGCCCAATCTATATATTGTTTTAAATTTCAGTTATTGTATTTTTAATTTATGCAAGTTCAATTTGGTTCTTTTTCAAATCTGCAGTAACACTTTTTAGAATTTCCTGTACCCTTCATTCATTTTCAAATTTATCTCATTTCCTTAAACAAAGGAGCATAGCTTTCTTTTAATACTCGATGTCTGATAATTGCAGTATCTGAAGTACTTAGGTGTCTGTTATTTCTGCTGGTTCTCATTCATGGTATATTATTTCTTTATATAGTTGGTGTCTTTGTGTGGCTCACTGCCCTTAAACAATTATTTGTGTGTGTGTGGGGGGGGGGGACTTCCTGATGACCAGAGAACTATTTTAAGTTAAAACCATGGCATATATTTTTTTGATCACTTAGGTGTTGCAAAATTGGGACTGTAGACCCTCAAGAGAGCTTATCCATGGTTTACACCCTCTCAAGGACGATTCTCTTTGTTTTCTCCTTCCTTTCTTTTCTCCTGCTCTGCTTAACACCAAGGTACTTCTCCCCAAAAACTACTGGGGTGGAAGGAATGGGGTGGAAATACTGATGGTTGATCCTTTCTGTGATGCTGTAGCCCTTTAAAATCTCAGCTTAATGCATAAATGCGAGATGGTTTACCAGACGCACAACACTGAATGGGCCCCATGCTTTAACTTTTGTTTCCCTCGTGCCACAAGGCCTTCAAAAACACAGCTCCGTTTCTTCCAGATTGGCAAATGCCTTCAGAAGTAAAGCAAACCATAAATTTTCCATTTACCTTTCTAATTTTAATACTTACTTGGTATTTCCTTTCTATTTTGTCAGCTCTTTGATGCTGTTACAGGGTTACAAATGTTTAATTCAGCAGTTTTAGCTGTTTCAGTGGGAGAGCTAGTCCAAATAACCTGGCCTGTCATTGTCACCTCATCAGGCTTTTAAAGAATCGTCTTTAAACATCTTTAATAACTTTTTTCCTTTTATAATCAGGAAAAAAACCCTAAGAAATTCAGGAATTTTTCTTTCCTTTTGTCTGACTTATGTTCTTTTCTGTTGTTTTTTTTTTTTAATTTTGAGATTATTTCTAACTCTCTGGGATTCTTTTTTTTTTTTCCAATGGTACCATCAATTTCAGAGTGCTAAGGGAAATGGAGTGAGCATATGGTAACTACTGCAATGAAATTTGGTCCTTTACTCATGTCTCTACCAGATGTGGGATTGCATACATAATCACCATTTCTTTATAAAGTCGACCAACTTGGCTAATTTCCTTAATTTATTTAGTATGTTTCCATAAAGAAAGTGATCTGAGCTGAATTAATCTGGTAGAAAAACCAGAGTTATCCATGAAGAGGTAAATTGCGGGGGGGGGGGGGGTGGGGGGTTGGCGGGGATAGTATGAACCACCCACTTACTTAATATGAATGCAATTCCAGATTGCATGGATTTTGCAGGTCTTACAACAAACTTCCTTCACTTTAGGTTTTCATTAACCTTTAGCTTTTTTTTTTTTTCCATGCTTCATGAAACACACTTAGGACCTCTGTATTGCTATTATGGGAATGTGACGTAAGATGTGTCATCCTCTGTTTTTTTCAGATCATGACTTCCCTCCCTCTCTATTATGTCTTTTTTTCTTTCTTTTTTAAAAACATTCTCTGTGGTTCTATTTAGACTTCTCATGTTTATTTCTCATCTGACACATACTCAATTTACTTTTCTAAATGGAGATAATTTCACTTTCATTTTCTCATTATTTGAGTAATACATCCCTGTAAAAATGCAGAAAACCAAAGCTCTATTTTTTTTTTTCTGCAAAAAGCTTTATTGTTTCCATTTGGTCCACATCTTGGGACAGGGCTCCAGGGTGGTTAAAAAGCTGCCTAGTGGCTGCAGAGCGGGGCTCCTCAAAGCCTGCTGGGCTTTGGAGGCTCCTGGTGGTTCTGGAGAGTGAGCCTCTCAAAGAGATATTCCCCCAGCCCAGCCCAGCCCAGCCTGGGGGCCAGCCGGCCTGCGGAGGTTAGTCACGTGGTCGCCCATCTTCTTGATGAGTTTCACCTGCTTCTCCCGGAAGCGGCTCTCCCGGAAGTCACAGAGGCGGGGGTCTGCGGGGGCACAGCCCAGGGCAGGCAGGTCCTCAAGGGTTCAGGTTCTTCTCCGCTAGCACGACGGCTCCGACAGCGTCTTGGGTTTTATCCCACTCATATTGGGGAGGCTTCTGCTCTTCCTGGAAGAGAGGGCGGCCGACGCACTGGTTTTGCATTTTCAAGACGCTCGGCGCCCTCGTGCTTCTCCTCGGCGAATTCCCGGAAAAGTGGCCCACGCTCTCCAGAGCAACATCGTCGAAATAGAAGCCCAGAGCGAGGTAGGTGTAGGAGGCTCTTAGATGCATGTTGGCCAGGTGTTGGCCTCCACCTCGGTGGAGTAATTCTGAGGAATCCGGGAGCTCGTGGTTGATCGGTAATGAGGAGTTAAGCTCCAAAAAATGGTGTTGGCTGGTCCCTGTGACCGAGGGTAGCGGAGTGGCTGATTCCAAAGGCTGTGACTGGAAAAAAGGTTGGAGGGTGGTGGGAGGCAGGAGCAAGGGGTGTCCCTGGGTCTGTTCTGTCCAAACGCTGTTGAAACAAAAGACAGATCCGCGGGACCTCGGCGCACACTGTCCAAAGACCTTTTTTTTTTTGCGGTACACGGGCCTCTCACTGCTGTGGCCTCTCCCGTTGCGGAGCACAGGCTCCGGATGCGCAGGCTCGGCGGCCATGGCTCACGGGCCCAGCCGCTCCGCGGCATGTGGGATCTTCCTAGACCGGGGCACGAACCCGTGTCCCCTGCATCGGTAGGCGGTCTCTCAACCACTGCGCCACCAGGGAAGCCCCAAAGCCCTTCTTTAACAGCACTTTCTAGAGAGAATTTCACTGGCCCTTTATTAAGGGTTTTTGGTAAATATAATTACAAATTTCTCTTTTCCTCTCTCTCTCTATACACGTATCTAAAGTTGTGTGTATAATATGCACATGTATTTATGTATGTGAAGTATGTATGTGTACTGCATACACATGTATGCATTTATAAAAATGCAATCATATAATTATAAGAAGGTGTGAGCAAAACAAAACTGTTCTTTACTAATAATACACAGCCACGTCTATCTCTTTAAGAGGTGGCAACATTTCTTTCTGGATCAGATAACCTTTTGCTTAGCAAAATACATTCATAGGCTATTTGTCAACAAAATGGTGGTCTCTGTACAAGTCCTGAAGGTAGAAAAATTGAAACAAAGAGAATTAAATTCCACTCATTTAAAAAAAAAAAAAAAAAGAACGTGAGAGCTCTGAGGAGCCACTGTGGAAAGAGGCAGAGGGGCTCTGGAGGAAAGAGAGCTAGCTAGCAAATTAGCTAGAGACAAACTAAGAGCCAGTGGCAGTTACAGAGGGATTTAAAAAAATGATGGCCGAAATCCAATCCTAAGTGACTGTCACTACAAAAATGTTGTGAATGCCGCCTTCCCTGCCTTTGCCTCATCACTCTTTTCTAAACCATCTATAGAGGAGTTCATATACTATATTATCTTTTGTCTGAGGTACTTTGTGGAGTGAAGGCACTGGGATGGTATTCAACGTGGCCTCATACTGTCTAGAAGAGCACAAGAAGGGAGAGATTCAGAGTAGTGGTGGAGAATTCAGCATGAGCTAGAAACTGGAACCAGAGTTTGTGAGAAGATATGTAAGCTGGGACTTGAATGTGGATCCCTGCTCTTAATCACTGGAGTCCTGAGCGTGGTAGCCTCCATCCTTCCCACATACTAGCCTTTATTGCCCTTAGCTATAGTCCAGTACCAATATTATTTACCAACTAGTATTGCATCCCATGTCATTTAGGGGTTTCTTAATTCTATTTATTATTGTATCCTCACCTCATACCTGTTCTCGAATTCTTCAATCCAGCTTTGATAGACTGTTAGCAAATGCTCTCTCTCCCTTTTCATATCATATAGGGTAGGACCTTTTGAGTCATTCTTATCATCATTAAAACAATATTTGAGGACATGATTTGGTTGATGACAGGCACAAATGTTAGAACTGCTTAAAATTAGCTAAAGGGTCTGGTACACACTGAGCCCTAAAATTAGTAACATCTTTTTTTTTTTCCTTTTACTCTGTATTCAAAAAAGCTATTACCAAGAGCAGGGCAATGAATGGGGCTGAAGAAACAGAGTTTGGTTAAAAAAGAAAATAATATGGAGCTATTAGAGCCCAGATTCCCTGTTCCACTCTGCCCAGACAGTAGACTACCCTTTCCTATGTGCCCCTGACAAGAGACAGGATATTTATTTTCTGGAGAAAAGACACTGTCATGCTTGCAAAGACTCAAAATATTCTCAGATAGCCTTCCCGGGGAAAATTCTGGAGGGTGTACTCCTATAAACAATTGGTTAGAAAACAACAAAAAAATACCAAGCATGGAATTCAGGAATGCGCACTCCAACACAGGAGACTTGCAAAGGAAAAGACCTAGAATAACAGTTGAATAGCAGGCTGAGAAATGAAGGTCCGGAATGGAGTAAAGTGGGTGGAAAGCTCTGGGAGGGAGATCTTTAGGGAAGAAAGAAAATGGAACTGATGTGTTTGGGTAAATGGAAAATATTATTCACAGGTGTGTGGCAGAGATGTTGAACCATTTGAAAAATATGAACAAAGCTCACTTAGAAAACCAGGCAAAAACAGGTAAACAAACAAACCCAAGGCAGTGATTGACTCCAAGGACTATGAAGGCTTGTCCAAAAAAGAAGGAATATTCATAAAATACAGGTTGGCTCAGAAGCATCATAAAATGTGTAGATAATGTCTAAAATGTGTAAGTTAAGAAAGAATAGTATAGGTCTATTATTTATAAATATGGAAGTAAATATTAAGGAAAACATTTAGAAGAGTTGAGTGTTGGCTGTGGAGAGTTGGTCTGAAGTATGCAGAGAGGTTAGGCAGAGGAATGTAATTTTTCATTATGTCATTAAATTAAGTGTACTCTTTTGCATTTAAAACCATGCACTGATACTGTTTTGATAAACGTTAATTTAAAAAGTCAGACAGTATATTTTTTTATACAGCATGGCCCATAAACACAACCCAGACTTCATTTGGTGTTCAACTGAGAACTTTTCAATATTGAGGGAAAATGGTCTGTTTTGGAATCACTGAGAGATAGTACAATGATAGAATATCAAGTAGAGTAGACTTTGACCGATTTAAATGGTTTTTTGTGATAGTTTTTAAGACAGGCAGTTTTTCCTTAACTTACTATGTAAGATTGGACCCTACACTAATAGAGACTAAGGTTGCCAGACTTAGCAAAAACAAGCAAGTAAGCAGGCAAGCAAACAAGCAAAAGAAAAAGCAAAACAAACTAGGATGGTCAGTTACATTTGAATTTCAGATAAACCATACATTTTAAAGTATATATCAAATACTGCATAGGATATACTTACACTAAAATACTGTTCACTGTTTTTCTGAAACTCAAATGTAATTGGGTGTCCTGTATTTTATGTGGCAACCCTATTAGATGCTCAAAAGATAATTGTTGGGCCTCTTTTCTTCTTCAGGACCCATTATGATCTGTCATCCAAGAATTATCAAAACCTGCTTGCAATCTGTCTCTATTTTCAAGCTCTATCAGCTTTTGGGATTAATGAGTTCCATAAGGTGACTAACCACCTGTAAGTCCAGAAGAATGAGTCTATCTGTGCTCCTCTGTCATAAATTTGTCTGTAACTTGACAATGGTCAAACTAATGACCTGGATGCAAAACCTTAAGGGCAAATCCAGGAACAAGTCATGGTAAACAAATCTGATGTGTGACATGGAATGACATATCTGAATAAGTTGGCATATACTTGGTAGAAGGTGGTGACCTTGTCTTAAGACTGTCAGACATAAAGTTGATCTTGTCCTTCCTTTGAACTCAGGCTCAACATCTTAATAGTCATGGCTGTTACCAATCAAGCTTTTATCCCAAGTCAGTCCATTTTTTTGTTAGAATATTTCCTTGGGACCTCTTTCACCTTTAATATAATTGCAGAGTAATTCATTCTTCTTCATTGGCAATTAGCTGGTCAGGGTTGGTATGCCCAGTTTTCAAATCCTTTCCAGAATTCAACTCTTCAAACAGCCTGGAGAAATCAAAGAAGCCATAAAGTGGTCAATTGCATGCCTCTGCTTTTCAGTTATTTCCAGCATGGTAAAGAGTCTATCTGTAATGGACTTAGGAGTATTAAATCCTTAACTTTAAAATGTGGTGTTTTCTGGTTATCAAAGAACTTTTTCTGAAATGAAATGTATCCTGCTATAATTACTTCCCTAGCTTATGCTGCTCTTTTTTTCCCCCCTCCTTCCTCTCCTTTATAAAAGGCAGAATAATTTTCTCTTCATAATTCCAATCTCTTTGATTTTCCATATCTAGCCAAAATGTCAATAAGCCTCTCTGTTAGAAGATTATTGGCTTTTAAAAGTTTTGTAGCTTCAGCAATTTTATTCCTTTCATATTTTTCAATTTAATCAGTATCAGTCATTTTATTCATCTTCTGATAATTCACCCCAAACTGTAAGATCTAAAATGGCTTGTGTGGGCTTCCCTGGTGGCACAGTGGTTATGAATCCACCTGCCAGGGCTTTCCTGGTGGTGCAGTGGTTGAGAATCTGCCTGCTAATGCAGGGGACACGGGTTCGAGCACTGGTCTGGGAGGATCCCACATGCCATGGAGCAACTAGGCCCGTGAGTCACAACTACTGAGCCTGCGCGTCTGGAGCCTGTGCTCTGCAACAAGAGAGGCTGCGATAGTGAGAGGCCCGCGCACCACGATGAAGAGTGGCCCCCGCTTGCCACAACTAGAGAAAGCCCTCGCACAGAAACGAAGACCCAACACAGCAAAAATAAAAATAAATAAATTAATAAACTCTTACCCCCAACATCTTCAAAAAAAAGAATCCGCCTGCCAATGAGGGAGACACGGGTTCGAGCCCTGGTCCAGGAAGATCCCACATGCCGCGAGCAACTAAGCCCATGTGCCACAACTACTGAGCCTGCACTCTAGAGCCTGTAAGCTACAACTCCTGAGCCTGTGCGCCACAACTGCTGAAGCCCGTGTACCCTAGAGCCTGCACGCCACAACTAGTGAGCCCACGTGCTGCAACTACTGAAGCCTTCATGCCTAGAGCCCGTGCTCTGCAACAAGAGAAGCCACTGCAATGAGAAACTCGCGCACCTCAACGAAGAGTAGCCCCTGCTTGCTGCAACTAGAGAAAGTCTGCGTGCAGCAACGAAGACCCAAGGCAGCCATAAATAAATAAATAAATAAAAAGAATAATAAAAAATCACTTGTAAAACAAAATAAAATGGCTTGTGTTTTATATATATGTGTATGTGCACACGAGTGTGTGTTTCAAAAATAACATATGTTGGGGGAAGACGGTACTAGAGTAAGTTGTTGAGTTTTGTTCAAAGATTCTAAAATATTACCTTGGGCAGATCTGAAGGATGGTGAGATGTTTTGGAAAGTAGCGCTAGAGAACACACTATAGGCGGTGAATTTGTGTGTGTGTGTGTGTGCATGTGAGCATGCTCGTGCGAGAAACTCTAAATAAAAATAATCCTAGGCTTCTCTGGTGGCGCAGTGATTGGGAGTCCGCCTGCCAATGCAGGGGACACGGGTTTGAGCCACGGTCTGGGAATATCCCACATGCCGCGGAGCAGCTGAGCCCGTGCGCCACAACTACTGAGCCTGCGCTCTAGAGCCCGCGAGCCACAACTGCTGAAGCCTGTGTGCCACAACTACTGAAGCCCATACTCCTAGAGCCTGTGCTCTGCAATAAGAGAAGCCACCGCAATGAGAAGCCCACGCACTGCAACGAAGAGTAGTCCACGCTCACCACAACTAGAGAAGGCCTGTGTGCAGCAACGAAGACCCAACTCAGCCAAAAATAAATAAGTAAATAAATTAATAGTAATAATCCTGTGGTGGAAAGAGTCATATAGATCCAAATTTGAATCCAAGCTCTATGATTTTCTGTCTGTGTCATCAAGACTGTCCCTTTAGCTCTTCTGATCCCAAATTTTCTCAACTCTAAAGTTGTAATAACAGCATCTACCTTGTAGATTGGGCTAAAATGAGATGAGAATAAAGTTTGCATAACGTCTGCCACAAACTTGTCACATAATAAAATGTAGCTATTCAGAAAGTACTTCCACACAAAATACCATTTTTGGGGGTCAATCCCAGATCCGCCACCCCAACCTGTGTTGTTGGCAGAAAATATCTCAGCCTCAGCACAGATAACTTGCTTCACACCTCAGGGCTTCTAGCTAGACACACAGGACTTAGAGCTTACGAATTCTGATACTCTCTGTTCTTTCTGATATACTGCAGCACCTCATGACTTCAGTGGTATGGAGAATTTTTTTAAAGCATCTGCCTTCCCTGAATTAAAAAGTCCTGCATTGTGCTTTCACTAGATTATCTGAGGAGGTTTGTTGTTTTTCAAGTCTGTCTTGTACTTCTGTGAGCTTTTGGAAACTTTTCCATTGTAGAATATACCTCTGGGGGCTCTCTGACCCTACAATGAATGGAGAATGGTTAAATAAAATCATCAAATATGAAAAATAATGAAAAAAGAGATTTGTTCTATGCTAAAGGTTGATGTGCATAACATCTGTGATTTGGAATTGTGAGAATATTTGTTGCTACCTACCAGGTGCAAGAAGCAGTATCCTGAATTACCACGGAAGGAGACACTGGGCAGTGCAGACTTGTGGTGAGGGCAGGAAGGGTAGAAGTGTGTTCGGCAGTGACAGTGTAGTCTGGCTGAATTGCCAAGGGGTGTTATTGGTTGGTGCCCTTTAAGAGACTTCAGTAAGTTGAAGCCAGATTTGTTTCACCTGCCTCTGAGAGATGCTATAAACAAGGTTAGGTGCTTCTGAGGAGCCATTTGCCCCGCGGCTCTTCTGCAGTTTTTGTATCTCTGACGTAGAAGCTACAGAATTGGACTTCCCTGGTGGCGCAGTGGTTAAGAATCCACCTGCCAATGCAGGGGGCACGGGTTTGATCCCTGGTCTGGGAAGATCTCACATGCTGCTGAGCTACTGAGCCCATGCACCACGACTACTGAAGCCCGCATGCCTAGAGCCCGTGCTCCGCACCAAGAGAAGCCACTGCAATGAGGACTCTGCGCACCACAATGAAGAGTAGCCTCCGCTCGCCACAACTAGAGAAAGACCACGGGCAGCAACGAAGACCCAACACGGCCAAAAATAAATAAATAAATAAATTTAAAAAAAAAGCTACAGAGAGTATTTACATAGATTTCACCTGAGAAGTGGGAACAAACAACCATGCTGGTGGGTGCTTTTCTCTTGGGGAATCCACTTGACTGTGGATGAACCTATCAATTGCCTACAGTAGACAAAGACTTGCCTTTTTTCCAAAAACAGAATCCAAATTTTACTTGGGCAGTAACGTGACTAGGCTTAGCGGTGAATCGTGATTGGTTGAAGCCATGCCTTTGCCACCTACGCATGTACTAGGGGAGTCATTGATACAATTCTTGCTGATTAGGTGTAAATGAAAGTCAGCTGAGGCACCTTGGAAAGCAGAACTTGTGCGTACCACCCTCCTCTCTTCCTGAATTGCCAATGTGATGCCAGAAGCTACAGCAGTCATCTTGTAACTATGAAGCAACAAGCATGAAGACAAAAGGACAAAAGGTAACTGTGAGAATGAAAGCTAGCAATTACCGACTTTCATACTTCTTGGGTAAGCCATGGAGAGTTGGGTTTTCTATTACATTAAGCCAAAAAGCACTCCTGATTAGCCCTGTTTGGTAATTGCCAGTGGAGTAGGTTTTGAGTCTTTTTGCCTTTCTTTCCTCATATAATTTTAATTTTCTTATTCCTGCTTTGGAATAACCTTCAACTCTTTTATCCATCCTTCCCATGGTATCTATGAGGCCGCACAGTAAAATAAAAAAAGAAGCTATTGGATTCAGAAGGCTTGAATATGATTATCTTCTGTTTCAGGGGTATGACCATCAGTGAGGATTTAAATCTTGAAGGCTTAGTTTTCTCATCTGTAAAATGAGGAGGATGATGACAACCACATCCACACTAATGATAATAGCCTGACATGTGTTGCTCATTTATGAAATGCCAGGCACTGAGCCAAAGAAATCTTTGACATTATCTAAGGCTTCTCAACACGATGATGGTGTAGATAGTTAAAAACTTTCTAGTGTTTTGATGAGAAAACGAAAATTTATAAAAGTTAAGTTGTTTAAGTTTTGTGATGTTGAACTCATCTCTTTCAGCTATTTATTCAATATCAATGTAGCCAGCCTCCAAGGAGGCCCCCAGTGATACTGGCCCCCTGGTAGTCATGCTGTAGTGATCTCCCACAGTGGCCCAGGTTATATCTATGTGACCAAGAGCATACAGCAGAAGGAGTGGTCTGTCACTTTTGAGATGAGGTTCTCTTCCTCATCACTTGCTCTGGGGCGAGCTAACGGCTGGGTTGTGAGGGCCCTCAGAAGCACATAGAGCCATCCACGTAGAAAGGTACCGAGGCTTGCCAAACTGTAGATTCTTCAGCCCCAGGCCAGCCTCAGTTGCCTGCAGCCCCAGCTGACAGCAGCTTTATGAGAGACCCTGAGTCAGAGCCACACAACTAAGCTGCTCTCAAATTCCTGACCCACAGAAACTATGAGATAATAAATGTTTGTTGTTTTAAGATGCAAAGTTAAGGGCTAATTTTCTGTGGAGCAATAGACAACCAATACAGTCACCTCAGGGAGTGTTTCCCTGACTCTCCTACTTAAAATTGACTCCTTCCCCTGCTATCACAGAACTCACCAGCCTCCTTATACTTCTTTTTTCTTAGCCCTTACCACCTAAAGCCTCTGAAGACAGGAGTTTCTTGTCTGTTTTATTTAACGCTGTGTCCTCAGCGCCCAGAGTGGTTCATGGCCCATACTAAGGGCAGTCAGTATTTGTGAAATGAACAAATGTCCTGCTCCACAATCTCTACTGTTAACAGTCTTCTTTTGTCTGCTTCCTGTCTCATATGCAAAATAATATATAAAAATACCTACTGGAATGTCTGTTTTTGTTTACAAATTTGAATGGCCTTTTGCAGTAGGATACTACCAACTTTAAGCCATATTTCTGTTAGTACTTATCCCTACTAAAATGCTTCTCAATCTGGAAATCAATAAAATGGAAGGAATTTTAGGTACGATGTCTACTAGAACAAGTAGATCCCAATTCTAATTCCATCTCCACGTCTCATTTATTTGTGACCGTGAAGAACAGAATTTCTTCCAGCTTACTTTTTCTCACCTCTTCAGTTTCCTTTTTATTCAAACACGTCTTATTCAACTTTATCTTAGAGAAAAAACATACTCCTTTCATAGTTTCTAAAAATTGTGCCTATTTTGTCTTCACTTATACTGTAAGTTTTGACTAATAACTTCCAATAATGATCTTAGGGGAAAATAAAGGCCAGAAGGGTCGTAATTGCTTGATCTTCTCATGGGGCCCAGAGTTAAAGGAGCCTAGACGACATACTTGGAAACTTACAAAGCTGTGTTCAAGGGCTCACACTGACCATCACAATGGAATTTGTTGAAGAGTTAAGGCCAGTGGCATCTACCCAAGGCTTTGATCTGGAATAATTGCTAATTTAATGAGGCTTTTAGGTTGAAGGCATTATCTCGCCCAACAAAGTCTTTTCTATGGAAGACGGTGGAGTAAAGTGTGATGTGGCAGTAGAGTTTAATCCCCACTAGCAGTTTGGGAAAGAATTATTCAGAACATACTTCTCGGCTGCTCAATACCAGCTATTCTTTGTCATCTCTTCTTTGTTCTAAGAAGTTTTGATAATATTTGGGTCATTCTCTGCTCTTGTTAATATTCAGCACTTCTGTTTTAGTTTACACCCTTCATGTTTCTCAAAGTAACTTTGGTCAAATTTTGTGTTAATGGCTATCTCGCATCCTTCAGTATTTATCTGGGTCTTTCTCCCCATCTCTTTCTCTGTCCCTTTCTCATTCTGTATCTGTATCTTAGGAAGTTTTTTTTTTTTTTTTTGGCGGTACGCAGGCCTCTCACTGTTGTGGCCTCTCCCGTTGCGGAGCAACAGGCTGCGGACGCGCAGGCTCAGCGGCCATGGCTCACGGGCACAGCCGCTCCGCGACATGTGGGATCCTCCCAGACCGGGGCACGAACCCGTGTCCCCTACGTCGGCAGGCGGACTCTCAACCACTGCGCCACCAGGGAAGCCCATCTTAGGAAGTTTTGATTGAAAATAAGAACATCTCAATTCAAGCTTTCAGAAAATATGGAGAGTTTACGGGGTGACGTAAGTGAAAAAGTCTGAAGATAGAGCTTCAGATGTGGTTTGATTCAGAATTTTACGATGTTACTAGATATCTAGATACTTTCATCTGGGATTTCCTTGATTCTGCCCTCTTCCAGGTGTCAGCTTCATCGTATTATTGGTTTCCTTATGGTTGGAAAAATTGCTACTGTCACTCAGGTTCCCACATCAGCAAACCATGCATCCTGAAGAAGAATATTCACCTGTTTTCTTGGGTTCCAAGTTACAACACGAGGATCTGAAATAGTTTAGTTCACATGCCAGGAAGAGGCTACTGGTTGACCTCTAATATCTATTGTCCTCTTTTTTCCTAGTAACGTAATTTTATCTGGGCACATTTATGCCTGAAAAAAACCCCTATATTTTCCACCTTCTTTTGCTGCTAGTGTAACTATGTGACTGAGTTCTAGCCAATGAGATATAAGCAAAACAGTTACTGTGTACGATTTTCTTGTTTTTCCCCTAAAGTAAAGAAGAGGAAACATGGGAGCTCTCTAGTTGTAAGCAATCTTGGAAATCTGCAGATAAGAGCCGGACTTTAGGACTAGAAGAGCAACAAGGTAGAAGCAGCTCAGGCCCCTGCTGCCTCCACAGAGCACAGTCATCCCAGCTTGAGTTCTGATAGAGAAACAAACCTTGATCTTGTTTAAGTCACTGTTAATTTTGAGTCTCTGTCCCATTTACAGTCACATCCTTTTAAAAACATCTACCTAGTCCTGAAGCAATCACCGATCTGAAGGGTGGAATGCATCGATTGGTTCAGTTGAGGTCACACGCTTCCCTGCTGGAGTTTTGGGTGGAGTCAGCTTCCCGGAACCATGTGGATCTCCAAATGCAAATTGAAGGCTGTTCAGAAAGGAGAGGGAGGAAGTGTGGAAACTACCACCAGTTGTCCAGTAAGCTTTAGTCTCCTTTCTCTATCTCTTTTTATTCTGGTTGTAGCTCTCATGACTAATTTGCTTGCAACTCAGGGATTGTTGTTGGCTTTAAGCGGTCCAAACAGATAAATAAACAGCAAAACCAGGAGGTTGCTACATCTTAGAAAATGGTGGTACGCAAATGATGGTTTGGTGACCATTGTGAAGGTCATGTTGCTCCTTTGGAAGGATGAGGGAAGATTGAGATGGATGCTTTCCTTTGATTTTAGTTTTTTTTGTGTGAGTAGACACTGTGTCTTTATCACGAAGAGTATGCTCAATACTTGTTTGTCACTTGAATGTGTTTAATCACTGCAGCACTGAGAATTAAATAGCCTTTCCAAAGTGGATCATGAATGTGCCATTAACCAAGAAAAATAGGGGTAAGAAATAGATTGTAAAAATATGGAAATAACTCTTACTAAAGGAGAATAAATTTCCCCAGTGGCACAAAAGAATAAGTTTTAGGATACATGAATAATAGCACATAGTTATATTTAACACATTTATGGAGAGGAATCAGAAATAGGGAGAGAAAAATCTTAGAGTAGACATTCCCCAAGTTTACCTGCTTACATTTAATTTCATGGTTTGCTTGTTCATCTGGAAATTCATGGATGGGGATTCAGTATTCAACATGCTGAGAATGTGTTTTCAATGTGTATTCCAGGGAATGGGGGTAGGGGTGGGGTGAGCTGGAAGGCAGTTCACTTTTCTGCTTGTCCGCATATATCCTGAAGAGATCCATTTCACAGATTGAAGACAGTTGCCACCAGGTATCATTGTTTACCCTTATAATTTCCCCTGTGCCAAAAATAAGGTTTTTTTTTGATTTCACAAGACATTGCCCCTAGACTTTTTGAATAGAGTTAAAAATCGATTTATCTTTAATAGAGCTGAAAATCAGTATTACATGAAAGTCAGCCGCAGAAGTCCCCCAAAGTACTCTGTCAAGGAGGGCGGAGCAAAAGCAAGAGTGCAGAAAGACCACCAGTAGATAATGAGGAAATTGCTGTGAAGGTACTTGTGTTTACATTTGCAAAAGAGCTCCAGCTATGTGCATTGTTTCAACTAAATTTTTTATAATATGTCACCTTAGGCTGTATCACACATCAGTCACAGCACGGAGCTTTTGCTCTGTCTCTCTTTCCATTGTTGTGTGAACAATGTGCTTCAAAAACTTGTCTAAATAAGGTTTTTTGCTGCTGCAGGCAGCAGCAATGACTGCCGGGATATCATACTAGAAAAGGTGGGGCGGGGTGGGGGGAGTAGTTTAGCAATTGTATGGTTCCACCGTATGCAAATACCTGGCCTGGATTAAACATGGACTTGGTGCCCATTGATTCTGGCTGCTGTTGGATGTATTTGCCTGGGTTATTGATCTACAAGTATGGGTGCCACTCGTCTTTAATGACTTGCTGGGATCATATGGTGAAAGTGATAGCTTCATTTGGACTGAGCTGACAGCCACAGGTATACAGCCCTCAGCTCCAGTGGTTTTTGCAGGTTTCAGGGAACAACTTCTGGTCTTGGTTAGGTGGCCTGCTGAGGGCAATGTTCATTCTAAATGTTCCCAGAAAATCAGATAGAGCTTTTCCTCGTTGTGGTGAGTCAGTGCCAACCATATAACAAAGACCACTTAAGTGGTTAACTCCTCTGCTCTGAGCCTGCACAGAGACTTGTGATGGGACCTTTTGGCTCGGAATCAGGTGGAGAATGTTCTATATCTCTTTGCGGCAATTGAGGGGCTGGTGCCTGACTGTGATCTGGGGGACCGGGATGGTCATTAATGGACAGAGTAACATTCTGGGAGGGAGTGGGATAAACTGAGGGGGAGTGGAACACAGACTTCAGGAGTCTAGAGAGCTCAAAATATGTTCAAGGACTGTGGGCATGGGCTACAACTTGTGATTTATAATGGAACTGAAATTAATACTTGAGTGGCTCTTAAGTCTGGGCAAAGAAAGCTCTTGACTTCGATGCATAAAACTGACACCTGGAATGAGTCCCTGACTGCTGAGTTATATCCTTGGTCCCAACTGAGTTAAGCTCTGCAGGAAAACAATTCTTTAATGTTGGTGGAAGATGCAGCACTGTCTATTCTAGAGACCATGGTGATGGGGCTGGGGGGCAGCCACAGTTAACTCCCCGTCAGGGTCATCAGGGTCATGGTCCTCTAAAGCTGGAGTTTCTAAATTCTTTTGATCTTCAGAATCCCCTGGAGAGCTTTAAGCGTACTGATTCCTAGGTCCACCTTGACTTACTGAATGGGAGACTTTGGTGTGGGCCTGAGATAAAATCTTTGAAAAACATCTCTGCAGAAGGTTTTGAGGATTGGACAGAATTAAGAACTGCCTTGAGCAGTGTTGCTTCGTGGTAAAGTGTGGAGACTTTGAGTCAGACTGTATAGGGTTAATCCCTGCCTTGCAGCTTCTCAGCTGTGAGCCTAGACTAGTAACTTCTCTGTATTTCAGTGCTGTCACCTGTTATACGGGGGTAATGATGGTACTTCCCCACTGAGCATGAGTGAGGATTAGTGTGGGAAGAACTCGGCATAATGTCTGGCATGCAATCCATACTGTATATAAGTTAACTATTATTATTAGCTGTTAGGGCAATGTTAGTCTTTAAGAGCCAAATCTGTTCACACCGGCAAAGACCAGAACAGTGATAGTCATGATAATAGCTAAGAGTTATTGAGTATTTACTGTGTGCCAGAAAGCACAAGGTTCTTTCCAATAATTATCCCATCTCGTTATCACTTCTACTCCCTAAAGTAGGCAGTATTAGTATCCCTGTTGTTTAAAAGAGGTATCTGATATGCAGAAAAGTGAGATCCTATGCCCAGAGTCCCGTTCTTTACAGCTAGTGAGTGACAGTGCTGGGATTTGAACCCTGGACCATCTGACCCCAAAGCCCTTGTACCTGATAAGTGCTACCTTCTGCTGCTGCTGTACCTGCTATGAACCTCTCCTTTAGATGAAAAAATTCTAGAACTGTAAAAATTTCATGTTCCCTCAATACTTTTTGCTGTCTTCTGTGTTTTGTACCAGCTACACACTTGTTTAATAAAGTCTTATGTTTTTAGGGTATTGAATGCTTTTTCAAATATCAAACACCTTCTTCCTCTCTGCTGAGAATCACTGTCCTTGAACATGGTTTATCTGCTTCACACAACCATGCCCTTGGATAAACTGACTTACTGTTTCTCCTGTACAAACACTGTGAGCCCCTTAAGGGCAATGAGGGTGTTTGTGGTCCTTCCTTTGCCTCCCTCATGGCCCAGTCCATCTTATTTTACCGTGCTGGTAAAATAAGATGTCATGGGCAGACGCTCAAAGAGTCCTTTAGTGAAAACAAGCTGAGCAAGTTTGGGTTCATTTAGGATTTTTCTCTCTGAAATGTCTCCATTGGAAGTTGAGACTGTATTCCCTGCTCTGGAACACTTAAGTTTTCTTATTCTCAGCTCTGTATCCACGGTCTATGTTAGGGAGCCTTAAAAAGATCCAAAAGAATTGAAATCAAGACCTTGAAGAGATATCTGTACTCCCATATTCATGGGAGCATTATGCACGATGGCCAAAAGTAGACACAACCTAAATGCCTATCACAGATGAACAGATGATGAAAATGTGGTCCACAGACCATGGTCTATGACTCAGCCTTAAAAAGAAGGCAGTCCTGCCATATGTGACGGATGAACCTGGAAGACACCGTACTAAGTGCAATAAGTCAGTCACAGAAGGGCAAACACTGTGTGATTCTACTTATATGAGGGGTATAAACTAGTCAAACACATAGAAGCAGAGAGTAGAATAGTGGTTGCCAGGGGCTGGGCGAAAGCAAAATGGGGAGTTATAGTTCAACAGGTATAAAATTACAGTTACACAAGATGAATAAGTTCTGGAGATCTGCTGTATAACATTGTGCCTATAGCTACCAATACTGTGGTGTACGGTTAAAAATTTAAGAGAGCTGGTCTCGTATTGAGTGTTCTTACCACAATTAAAAAAAAGAGGGCTACTCACATAAAGTGGGAGTGAAACTGCCTTACCTGTCTGGTTTGGTCTGCCTCTCATTTGCCTTGGTCTTTCCTGAAGGTGACCCTGTATTGCTGTCTCATGTCAACATCCTCTTGACCTGTAGGCATTTTACAATCTCTTTTGTGTCAGGGAGGAGTCAGATGGGTCTTCTGTATAGTCTCGTAGTGCTCTATTTTCCTTTTTAGCACTCCTCACCATTTTTCAAAGCATATTTATCTGTGCCTTGACTCATGTCTCTACCCCCACACTGCAGCACCTGTGTCTGTTTCGCACAGGATAGTATCCCCAGTACCTATCAGAGTGCCTGGCACTCAAAAAATATTTGCTGAGTGAATAGATGGATTTATTATTCATATATTTGTGAAAAACAAGTGTGGAGAGAAATACAACTCAAATGGACTCAATCACTAAAAGGGAATTATTGGCTCATATAATTGAAAATTCAGGGGGTAGATTCCTGAATGGAGGCAGGAGGCAAATGCTCAAACAATGAGGATCAAAATCTCCATCTCTCAGCTCTGCCTCTCTCTGTTATCCTCATGCTTAGACAGCCCGTTATCTTATGGTGAATAGACTGCAACCAGCTGCAGGAGGCTATCCTCACAATTTTGTCATCTCAATGTAAAAAGCCTCCTTCTTCTCGATTCTTCCATCAGAAGTCCCAGACTTGAATGTTATTGGCCCAACTTGGGTAACATGCTCGTGTCCTGAACCAGTCACTGTTGCCTGCAGGGAGGGTCATGTGAGTTGTCCAGGCTTTGGTCATGCCCATCCCAGGATCAAGGGAGGGTATGCTCAGCCCCACCAGCACTGTGTATTCTGAGAGTCTGGGAGGTTGTTTTCCTCCTTGCTGGGACCTAGGTGTTATCTCTGGAAGGAAGAAGACGGGGTGCTGGATAGACAAAACTCACGGTTATTCACTGTGGTGCCAACCTACCTGTAAGTCTGATGAGTGTCCCTGAAGTTAAGAAGTAGAAAAGGTCTTAGAAAGAAGAGCTCGTTGACTAAAAGAACTCACTAGATCACCAGGTGAGGCCCTCAATGGCAAAATCCAAAGTAAAGGAAGAAATTACCTGTACCAGCTTACTCTTCACTTCTTTCCTAATCAGAACCTCACTCTGGTTGTGAGCTGTGGTTTATTATGGGAAGAGCCGTACACTGAACTGGGAGGAGTACACTGTTCATGCAGGACAGTGCAGGATGGAACAGGGCTTAACCGACACAAGGATTTGTAGACGCGTGCTTCCTTAAGTGGGCATTGAAATGCCTCCTTCCACCCACATCTCACCAAGTCAGCCAGGTTTTCTAGGATTCTGTGTGTGCTATTAGCTTGTTTTCATTATGTCACTCCAGGGACCCCAAGAAGGGTCCAAGTGATGAGAGGTGGCCCAGCTTTCTACATTTAGGCTTTAACTTCCGAGTGAAATTGTCTTGAATAATGTATTTATCTATAACCTGGAATGGCAAGCAGTTGACTTTCATTTTTGGCTCAGTAATCATTCATCTTCTTAATGCCATCAGCTTTTTTTCTGGAGAATTATCCCTCCTCCATTGGATGTGGGCTTCCATGTACCTCTCTCTTGCTGCAGAAACCAAGGGGTGAGGAGAGGAGAGCAGATACCACCTCTACCTGTTCTCTGAAAGAGCCAGAAACTCATTGTGTGACTTGAGTTCAGCCAATCAGATGTTCTCTCCTGGGGCTTAAATCTTGAAGTAGTGATATTAGCATAAGCAAAGTGTTTGGAGGAATTTTCATGGCCACTGTTGGCAATGGCAGCGATAAGAGTGCTATCACTTGCAATATTCTGACTAGACTATTTCTGAAGAGAGAGAGTTGCTGTGCTTCCTGTTTCTAGCAAATCAGCCCCTGGAGCTCTTGCCATCACCAAACCCCACTTTCCAGCTGCCCCCTGGAGCTGAGCCATTTACATGCTTCCAACGAATCCTTCTCGCTAAAGGTCATCGCAGTTGGTTTATTTTCCTTGCAACCAGGGATCCTAACTGATGCCTTTGTTTTTTTAAAAAAATTGCTTTGACTGTATTTTATAGGTAAGGAATTCTAATTCCAAATTCATCCACTTTCTAGAAAAGATTAGACCTTAGGGTAAAGCCACTGGGCTGGGAGTCAGGAGCACTAAATTTAACCCCCAGTGCTCTAGCCATTTATCTATAGGATTTCAGTGAGTCGTTTAAGGTCCTTCTCAGTTTCTTCACCTATAAAATGGGAGTAGGATAATTTTCTTTCTTTCTTTCCTTTTTTTTTTTTTAGTTCGTCCTATTACATGACTAAAATCTGGGGATTTGTGTCTTACAGTAGTTAGCATTGCCATAACTAATACATGGTAGGTATGTTATAGTTACTCAAAGAGAGAAACTGATCTATAAAACAAATTACTTACACAATATGCTTACTGTAGAAGTCAATGCAGTTGGAGAATTGGGATTACTACCAAAGTTAGAGAGCAGTGTCAAAGAGGCCAGCTGGGACCTCAGGCAGAGCTTCATATTGTTTAATGACTTCAAAGATTCATCATGATACAGGTTCTGGCTCTCTGTATGGTGGGTTCGAAGTTAACTTTGCTCTGGTGACCTAACTCACATTAGCCAAATTCGTAAGAGATGATTTATAAAGTCTGATGCCAATATATTCAGGTACTGTGACACCTGTACCTGTTACACTGTTCTGAGTACCCAGGGTAACTCCAAGAAACATATTTACCAATCCTACCTTTTGATTCTTTTTTTCCCCCAGATTCTATGAAGACCACAATTCTGTTAATGTAATTATTTAAATAGTCAACTTATAGTACAAATGAGCAGATAATTGTTACATCATTATCTCCCTGCAGATGTATCTGACTCAGTAGACAGAGGCTTGGAAGGGATTTATTTTGAAATCATTTCTTTAAATTTTATTTTTTTATACAGCAGGTTCTCACTGGTTATCTGTTTTATGCATATTAGTGTATACATGTCAGTCTCAATCTCCCAGTTCACTCCACCACCACCACCACCCCCGCTTTCATGAAAATTTTCTGCTCATAGGGATGTTGTGAGTGCCAGTGAGAGTGTGTTGCAGAGCACTGAGAAGGAAGAATACCATATAAACTATAAATATGAGATAGAATTATGTGGATCGTCCATGAGTGGATGAATTTGATTGAATTCTTCAGAGTTGCACCTTTATTCTACCTCTCCTCAGCACGTACTAATTACTGACATTGGGATTCATGTATTCATTCCAGAGACTTTTATTAAGTGCCCACTATGTGCCAGGCACCAGTTTCTAATGAGCATTTTTATAAGGAATTTATCATTTGCTGCGTGGCTGGCATCTTCCACTTCTGCGAATACACTATTCAGATCTCCATGCCTGCAGGATGAAATCATTGACTAGTTTCCAGGTGTTCTTCCTCCTTTGCCAAGTCACCTTTTTCCTCCTGAGAAAGCACTGATGAAACAAGGGCCATCAGGAAGCATCCTTTCTTTCCGGCCGTGTCTTCGCTTTACCCAACGAAAAACGTTTCAGCTAGGTACGTCTTGGTGCCGATTTCCACCTCCTGCCCCCCAGCAGTTTCTCAAGGTGTCCATGCTGGCAGGGGGAGAGGACCTTGATTAGCTAGCATTAAGACTTTCATGTCAGCAAGGACTGGCAGAACAAGCAAGGGGGCAGATGGTAATTTAGAGCATCAACCTCAGCTAGCACTGCTGTTTGGGGGAAAAAAAAGAAAGGAAACATAAATAACAATATCATAAACACTTTGGCAAACAGAAAAAGGCACAATGCCCTAAGAACTGTTCTGAACTAATGAAATATTTTTTTTCTGACAAAAAATCATCAAAAAGTGAAGAAAAAAGGTGAGGTCTTTAGTTCAGTAAATGAGTGCAATGCACAAGTCTTGAAATGAAATTTATTTGATATACATTGAAAGCTACATTGTGTGATCAGCAGGGCAGAATTTTAGAAGATGGTTGCAGTTAACAGTGATGACTTAGAAAGTTTGGCAAGTGGGGTTTATCTGGAACAGGCTAAGGATCACTTATTCTTGTATTTTAGGGGAAGAAAGGGTCTGAGTAGACCCTTTCTTCCCCTAAAATAGAATCAATTTTGCTGGGAGATTTATTTGTCGGCCTTAATAGAACTACAAAATTATGCTGTCTCTAAGTACTAATATCTAGCTCATTCTTCTGATTTCGGGGGTGAGAGCTGAGGTGAAAAGCCGTTGTTTATGTTGATTATTTATAATTCTTAAGCGAACACAAAGAAGGGAAAGTTTCGCTGCTGCCTAATTATTCACAGTGATTAAGTATTTCTGGAGTGCCAGAGTGGGCCCAAAAGCTTGTGTTGCGAGGGGCCTTTTTGCGAGGGGCCTTTTACCTTTGTTCCACGAGGCTGATTGTTTTAATGAGAGGTGGACAAGCCTCCCTCTGCTGGGACTGGCTTCCGTTTACCACTTAAAAGCAAGCCTTTGCAAGAGGTGACTTGTTGGAATGTGGATTCACAAAATGTGGGAACTGAGAGGGACCTTGGAGATCATCACATATAGCGCCCACCCACCCTGCCCCACACACTTTTTCCCCAGAAACTATAAGCTGGAGGACCTAAGTGAGTCCTAAGATGGTGACAGATGTCATACCGGAATCGAAGACTTTGAGAATTTTGAAATCCTTCCCGTAGCCATGTTGTCTCTCCATTTTTGAAAAACAGAACCATTTGAAGATATAGCACAGTTTAAATACCAGGTTATGGTGGCTTTATCAATCTATGAAGTTGGGTCTTTGCATCCCCTTTCTTAGGGATTATCTTGTTCCTTTTAAATAGATTGCTTTCTAAGGTAGTATGGAGTGGAGGAAGGGAGAAGCAAATGTCATTTTCCAGAAAACACCTTCTGTGAGAGCAAACAGAGAAGAGAGTACTGGAGACTGTGAAAGATTCAGCTTCCCGAGAGAGGCTCAGTGGGCTTGATGACCTTGATGTTCATGCTATAGTTGTTATGGCAACAGGAAAGTGAAGTAATGGTTGCTAAGGGACACTGAACTGAAGCAGTCTCCATCATTACTGGTCATTCCACTCCGGAATTCAGAAATCTACCCAGAGCTAGGATGAGTCAGCAAAACAAATTTTTAAAGATGGAGCTAAAATCTGGCTATATTTAGTAGTATTTCTTCTTGAAGAAAGTCCCAAGATTTGGTAATGGTTGGGGCAATTGTTTTATTTTTATTTTAGATAATTAATTGATTTATTTGGTTGTGCCGGGTCTTGGTTGCAGCAGGCAGGCTCCTTAGTTGCAGCTCACCGACTCCTTAGTTGTGGCTTGTGTGCTCCTTAGTTGCAGCTCGCTGGCTCCTTAGTTGTGGCACGTGTGTGCCTCAGTTGCAGCTCACGGGCTACTTAGTTGCGGCTCGCCGGCTCCTTAGTTGTGGCATGCGAACTCTTAGTTGCGGCATGCATGTGAGATTAGTTCCCTGAACAGGGATTGAACCCAGGCCCCCCCTGCGTTGGGAGCATGGAGTCTTAACCACTGAGCCACCAGGGAAGTCCCAGGGCAATTGGTTTAAAAGCCTCAGATGACTTAAATGTGGTAAAATCTTCCAAATGGGAGGCACACTCATGTGGCCATGTCTGCAAACCTCCGCAGGCACCACGCCACCATTTCATTTACAAACAGATGATTTTTGAAACAGGTAATATATTCACAGTGTCAATCTTTGCCTTGAGAAAGGTCAATGTAATTAGTGAAGAGAAAGCTCAGGCTGTACCAGAAAATGACTAGTGACTCATTGAGTGGAATGTTGCCCTGTACCATCTCGGGGGAACTGTCAGTGACATCAATGTCCATTTTCCCAAGCGATGACCCTCACTCTTCCTCACAAAATTCACAGTGCGCAGAGGATACTTTGTTGGCCAAATAATGCTGGGAAACAGTGACCACAGTAGAATCAACTGCCCTTGTGTTGTGATGCTCGGGATAGAGACCACATGCACGAGTCGGGTGGAGATGTTCTCTCTCCATCTGGTACACTGTAAGCGCTCAATATATATTTGGTAACAGGTGAGTGACAGGAAGGGCAGACTACTGTATACACTGCAGCCTGTGGATGAGCATTTTTGGACACATGCAGAGATATATAAAAAACGGTTCCTGTCCTTTAACCCTTCTTCCTTCATTCTTTCCCTCCTGCCTGACCTTCTTTCTTTCCCCACACATTTCCTGAGCATGTCCTGTCTACCAAGTGCTGGCAGGTGCTGGGGATACAGAAATACATAAAGGTATGCCCATAGCCCTCAAGGAGCATATTCATATTCATATGCCCATGGCCATGGCTCACGGGCCCAGCCGCTCCGCGGCATGTGGGATCTTCCCGGACCGGGGCACGGACCCGCGTCCCCTGCATCGGCAGGCAGACTCCCAACCACTGAGCCACCAGGGAAGCCCCTCTAATAGTTTCTTTTGGGCAGCTCCTTCTCTGAGAAATTGTCCCTCTCAGCACACAAAGAAGTGATGTCCTGCAATCATGATTACATTATGTAACTATACTCTTCCATGACTCCAGCAGCCCGGATGAGGATAGACACCTGAGTAAAGTGAATCTTCTCATTGGTTGAGCTCAGCTAATCAGGCATTCTCACCTGGGAATTTGTAATTGGGACACAGGGATGATAGGGAGCTAGTTGGTGGCATTGGAACTGGGAAGCAGTAAAGGCGTTCAGGCAGCTGTGTTTCATTCACGGTTAAGAAGAAACAGAGAAAGCTGGACTTGAGAAGAATGTGCACACGTAGGGGAGAAGAAAGAGCGAGAGACCAGGAGATGACATTGCAGTGAAGAATGGAGAAAAATACCTTCCTTGGTTTGAGCTAGCTTTTCTAGTGTCAGTTTCTTAACAGCCTTAAAATTCCAAGAGATACTCCTGAACCTTAAAAAAAAAAAATCTCTTAGTTAAGGCAGTCTGGGTGGGTTTCCATTTCTGGCAACCAAATAACTCTGAACCTTTCTTAAAATGAAACTAACATTAAACTCTTATGATGCACAAACCAGAGTTTTCACCATGGGGCTTGAGAGTAAGCTAACCTGATGAGAAACAACCCTGTTCATTTGTGGACTAGAGGAAGGGATAGTGGTTCTGGACTCAATTTTAGTCCTCTTCCTGCTACTTTTTGACTACATGACTTTGGACAATCACTTATTCTCTGGGCTGAAGTTACTACATCTTCAAAATGAGAGTTGCTCCTGATTTATAAAATACTTGTTTTGGTAATACGTGTAATGCAATATATTGTTAATGGACTGTGGTGGTCTATAACAAGTACAGATGGCTGCCATATTTTAGATGCATGGTTGGTGGAAAGGCAGCTCTCTGTTTTACATTTGGTAGTGTATATATGTCCATGCCACTCTCTCACTTCATCCCAGCTTACCCTTCCCCCTCCCCGTGTCCTCAAGTCCATTCTCTATGTGTGCGTCTTTATTCCTGTCCTGCCCCTAGGTTCTTCAGAAACTTTTTTTTTTTTTTTTTTAGATTTCATATATATGAGTTAGCATACGGCATTTGTTTTTCTCTTTCTGACTTACTTCCCTCTGTATGACAGACTCTAGGTCCATGCACCTCACTACAAATAACTCAATTTCCTTTCTTTTTATGGCTGAGTAATATTCCATTGTATATGTGTGCCACATCTTCTTTATCCATTCATCTGTTGATGGACACTTGGGTTGCTTCCATGTCCTGGCTATTGTAAACAGAGCTGCAGTGAACATTGTGGTACATGACTCTTTTTGAATTATGGTTTTCTGAGGGTATATGCCCAGTAGTGGGATTGCTGGGTCGTATGACAGTTCTATTTTTAGTTTTTTAAGGAATCTCCAAACTGTTCTCCACAGTGGCTGTATCAATTTACATTACCATCAACAGTGCAAGAGGGTTCCCTTTTTTCTCCACACCCTCTCCAGCATTTATTGTTTGTAGATTTTTTGACGATGGCCATTCTGACTGGTGTGAGGTGATACGTATCTATTCTTTTTCAAATTCTTTTCCCATTTAGGTTGTTACGTAATACTGAACAGAGTTCCCTGTGCTATATAGTAAGTCCTGTTGTTTATCCATTTTAAATATAGCAGTGTGTACTTGTCAATCCCAAACTCCCTAAGGGATTGGTTTTCCAGGTAAGAATAGGTAGGATTTATACTGGCAGAGAGAGAAAAGGAGAAGGAATTCCAGGAAGGGAGAAGATCCTGAGGACAGCCCTCTCTCTCTGTCTCTTATCTCTGTACTCTATCTCTATTGCTATCTGTCTCTCTCCATCTCCATTGCTATCATTTCTAGAGATAGAGATAGCTGTACATAGAGACATAGATAGATACAGGTATAGGAAGGAGTGAGATATAGGAGGGAGAACAGGGAAGGGAGGGAGGGGATGAGTGGGGGTAAGGAAACTCACCTGACTTCATAGGAATTTACTAGCGTTTTAAGAATAGAACTATAAATTGAGAACTATTTGCTAATGGCATTGTCTAACATGGAAAAGTATGGGACATAGTGGATGTATGCCATTTTCTTTGGTTAGCCAGTATCCAAGGCCTGTCATATTTACCACAGACTCTCCTATTATGGGCAGTTCTTTCTGGGAAAGTGAGGGCGGCCATCATAGATTGAAGACATATCCTGAGACAGACATTTATTTGCCTGTGTGTGGTTCACTGGGGTGCACTCTGAGGAACAGTGCCTGTAAGGGAGAGAGGAAAACAGGATGATGTTGAACTGTTGTTTGCATAGACATGTCAGCCAACGCCACAAGGAGCTCTGAGTCTGGGATGGTCCTTCAGAGATGTCCCAGATGGAGGCACAGGGGCCAGACTTTTGTGTCCTTGTATCCACTGGCATTGGATACAGGCTGCCTCTAGTAGAGGGTGTACCCTTGGGTGAGGCATTTCCTCCCAGTGGACGATGATTCCTTGGGAGGGAATCATGTGTGAGGCATCAGCAGGCAACATCTCCAGCAGCTGGGGGATGAGGGATTGGGCCCTGAAGGGAGGCACTGGTGATGTACCACAGCACCCATTGCTGCAGCCAGTTTCCCTGTCTCCCTCTTGCCTGGCTGCTATGGCATGTGCACATGCGTGAGCTCAGCCCATCATATTCTCTCACCAAGGACTTTAAATCTTGAGGAAAGAACACAAAGAAGGGTCCATTCGCATTCACTCAGGGCGTTGGCAGCAGCCATAGGCATGGTTGTCTTTTGAGGTCTGTGGGAGCAGTAACTAGCCAAAATATGCCTGATACCAGCTTTCCAGTGTCTCATGGTTCCTTAACTTTTCTCAGTCCTGACTCTTGAATCTCTGGTTGATATTGTGTTTCTAATTTCCTGCCAGTAAATTCCATTTTATCTCCAGACATTGAGAGTAAATTTTGGTTTCTTGGAATTAGGAATTCTAATTGATAAAGGCAATAAATGTCAAAAGAGAAAGAGGAAAGAAGGAAAGCTAAATTCTAGAGTGATGCTTATTATCTATGCTAGTGTTAGTAGGAAGAAAGTATCTTTCTAACACGCGATGACAATGGTAATAGTAAGTTGATTATTAGTAACCCCTTCCGCCAGACTTCATTTCTTTAACCCCAAAAAGGGATTAAAAAAAAGAGAGAGATAAGATTCTGTTTTTAAAAATGTATTTAAAAACAACTATACAAAACGAGCAATTTGATGGACTGTGTCAGAGGTGGCATACATTTTGTATGCCCCTTTTGCATCATATTCTCAAGCATATTTGCAAAAATGAGTGAGTTTTCAGAAGATGGATCTGATTAAGTGGGTTAGGCTAATCAGTTGAGAAAAATAGGAAGCTGCCACTGGGCATATTAAAAACCTCTGCAGGGGGCTTCCCTGGTGGCTCAGTGGTTAAGAATCTGCCTACCAATGCAGGGGACACGGGTTTGAGCCCTGGTCTGGGAAGATCCCACATGCTGCGGAGCAACTAAGCCCGTGTGCCACAACTACTGAGTCTGCGCTCTAGAGCCCATGCATCACAACTACTGAGCCCGCGTGCCACACCTACTGAAGCCCACGTGCCTAGAGCCCGTGCTCCACAACAAGAGAAGCCACCGCAGTGAGAAGCCCGCGCACCGCAACGAAAGTAGCCCCCTCTTGCTGCAACTAGAGAAAGTCCGCATGCAGCAACAAAGACCCAACGCAGCCAAAAATAAATAAATAAATTTATAAAAAGTAAAGACCCTCTACAGGGCCTAGATAGGTGAAGTCAGATTAAGAAGCATAGAAGTTGGTTAAGACTTTGGTGGCAATTCTGTAAATCAGAGTTGCAGGCTGAAGGGTGTACGTAGAACATGAAGTAAGCTGGGGATGCCACTGGTTCTTGGGGCAGGTACACAGAGGCAGCAGCCCCCAGAAGTCATTCCAAGAAGTGGAAAAGAAACGTGAGAGATTGGGTAGCGTAAGTGTTAATGACAGCATGTATGGGGTGTTGAAATCTTTGACTAATAGCTTAATAAATCATGGATTAATAGTGAGGTCTCTGGTGGGGAAATCAAAGTTCTCAGCCAATCAACTGATACGTAGATAGAATGTTTCCAAGTTAGGTTGTTAAAACTCTGTTAGAATGTCCTTAGCAAAGCAAGGGGTACTAAATGGGAGGCTGAAGTGCCTCGCCTTGTTGACTGCATTGAAAGCAAATCATCTCAGGTGGGTCCCCCACCATCCGAATGCTATCCCTTTTGGAGAGTGCCAGCCGATACAGGAAATGGATCCCAGCAGAGCAGGTCTCGAAGTGTTTAATCTCTTACTGCTGCTGCAGCAGCGTTGATGGGCTTCAAAGAGCCAGGATATAAAGCTGGGGTTTCTGTTTCTCAGTCTCTTGAGATAAGCGAAAGAAAGGAGATGATGTGAAAATCCTAGAAGAAGGCGTCAAACCTTCTTTTTGGGGAGATGGTGTTGCATGGGGTTGGGCTTAGGGGAATAGAGAATGTTCTTTGGTAGGCTGCTTAGAGAAGGGCTCATTCAGGAGGTCATATTTAGGGTGAGACTGGTAAGGTCAGAAGGAGCAGCCATGCAAAGAGGTTGGGGATGAGGCTGGGGGTGGTAGGGAAGAATGTTCTAGGCAGAGGGAACAGTGCTGGGAGGAAAGAGCTTGGCATATTTGAGCAACTGAAAGGTGGTCAGTGTGGCTGAAATCAGTGTGTGTGGGAGGACGATGAAGGGGGAGGGGGAGATTGGGCACCAGACATGGGTAGAGAGGCAGGAAGGGAAGCATTATGATTCGCCAACCTGACCATGATACAAAGTTTGGATTTTTGTGGCATCTAAAAAAATAAACTAGTGAATATAACAAAAAAGAAACAAGACTCACAGGTACTGAGAGCAAACTAGAGGTTACCAGTGGGGGAGATGGAAGGGGGAGGGGCAAGATAAGGGTAGGGGATTAAGAGGTGCAAACTACTATGGATAAAATAAATAAGCTGTAAGGATATATTGTACAAAACAAGGAATATAGCCAGTATTTTATAGTAACTAAAAATGGAATAAACCTTTAAAACTGTGAATCACTATGTTGTATACCTAAAACTTATTTAATATTGTAGATCAACTATACCTCAATAAAAAAATTTGGACTTTACTCAAAGTGCAATAGGAAACTCTTGAGGGGTTTTTGAAGTGTAACATGCTGAGATTTCTATTTGTAAAAGCCACTATGGTTTCTACAAGGAGAATGGATTGGGGGGAAACAAGTGGAAGCAGGCAAACCAGTATGGAAGCAATTACAAAACTCAGGAGGAGACACGGTGATGGCTTGATCTAGGGTGGTGGTACCAGTAGAGGTTGAGAGAGGCTGAAGGATTAAGGGTATAATTCGGTTGCAAAAAATGAGGATCTAGTGATGGATTGGCTGGCGGAGAGGGATCATTAGAATGGGAGGAAGATAGGGTAATACGCAGCTTTCTGTCTTGAGCTACTGATGGTATGTGGTAGAGCCATTTTCTGGCTTGACTTCTAGCTATTGGCCCAGTGTTATTCTGACATTTTATTCCTTTAGACTCTTGCTAAGTCTAGGTCTCCGTCGTCGTTCTTCCTCACTCTTATGCCTGCTCAGTGTCCAGAGACTAAAAAAACCCCAGCTTCTCTCCTGAGCGAGTGGTGCCTCTTGCCAATAGAATTGAAAAATGGAGCTCCTTTTGGGTTATCAGCACCGCGTGACTCGCCTCTCTTGTGAGCAGGGCTGGGTCACTGAGTGATTGAGAATCGGCTCTTCCTGCTCAGTCCTAATATGAATGCATTACCTGTTGATTATCTCAGACACAACTTAGTACCCTGAATTTAAGACTCTTTCAGCGATGTTTCAGTTAATGTGGGCATTCAGTTAGTGTGTGCATTTGAATGGCCAAGCGGTAGCCAGGATTTAATTGATTTAATTTGCATATCTCATTCTGAAAGAATTATATGTTGTAAATTCACCCACTGGCAGGACCTGACCATTGCTGCCTCCTTTGTGAATACAAAGTTAGCTTCCCTGGTTGCCTTTAGATCACTTAAGATTCATAGTGTTTGTTCCATCTTTTAAAAGGAGAGTTTCGAACCCTTTGGGAAATGAATGAGAGTTCAGGGGAGGGCTGTGAGTATGACTGGATGGCTTGTGAGAGGACCACGAGACCCTGAGACTAGCATCACCTTGGAGCCACTTTCAAGGGATCTTTCAGGGACTGTTTCTTTGAGAGCTGAAGTCAAAGCAGATGGTTCTTTGATGGAAAGAATAATGGGAAAGAGAGTTATTGTATCTTTCCGGGCACAGATACATTTCTCAGAAATCTGGATACCTGTGTGGATACTTTTGGAAGTTTTTGGAAAAGAGAATGTGTAAAATGCAAACTGATGGAAACCTTATTTTTCATACATACACCTGTATATAAAGTATATTATGCATATAAATACACACAAACACATATACAGCTGGTAATCACCAAGTATGCACCAGTACAATTATACTAGCTGATGAAATGCAGACATATTTTCATAGCACTTGGTAAATAGCTGCTGCCTTCACGTGCTCCGCTTGCCACTGTATAACCCACGGTCTCCCCGTGGTCCAGCAGGTGAAGTGACAAAACTTGGCCCTTGGAGGGTGCCTCCAGGCCCTGCCCCAGTCCTGCAGCCAGCATCCTTTCTGGTTGGTTCCTGAATTTACAGATTGTTAACTATTTCGAATATCATTAGTGCGGATTGGGCATGTAATTGGGGTCTGGCCAAATGTGTGTTCCCTCTTGGCACAATGATTGGTTCAGTGCAGTAAATGTCAGCCCTAAGATATATGATGGACATGTTAGAGAAAGGAGGTTTCTCTCTTTGTGCTGGTGTTTCTAAGTACATCAGCATCTGGTGGCCAATTTACTATTGTGAGGAGAGCCAGCCACCGTCTTGGAAAACAAAGTTGAGCTATGGAAAAAAAGCACATTCCTAATGGATACCATCCAAGCATCTGGATTCTGCCCTGCTGATGCCCACAGATCTGCTGACCTTTTTAGTTATGTTGTCAATAATACTCCTTAAAGTTTAACTCAGTCAAGGTGAGGTCCTGCCATGTGTAAGTGAAGAGGGCTGACTGGTACGTCTTATTCAGTAGAGTAAGCCACTGGGACTCCTGAGAACAGTACGAACTAAGAGGCAAGTGGACATAGAGGACTTTGTGAAGGATGTAAAAATGGAAATGTCAGAGAAATGGGAGGAGAACCCACACAGGTGCTTGTACAAAGAGCTCTGTCTGCCAAGGCAAATATGGTTTATTCTCTTAAGTAAGTCTTGGGGCAGGGTCACCTTTGCATACTGACCAGGCACATAGCCTTCTTTTTCTGTTGAAGTTGGTCATATGCAATCCATATAATTTGCTTCCAATCTGTATAATTATTTCGTTTGTTTTAAAAACACTTTTTAAAAATCAGCAGTTCAAAGGGGAATGCCAGTAAGGCATTTTCCTTAACTCTACTGGATCTGAAGAAGTGGATTTTGATTTAAAGATGTTTTATCATAATGCCTTCAAACACTGTATTCTTTTCCTCCTTGGCTAATATCAGTTTAAATGGGGACCACTTCATTTTGACGTTTGTGCTTTTGATTTCATGGCAAACTAACTTAATAATAATGTGGTAGCATCAGTACTAACAATATTGATCACTTACTGCATACCGAAGACTGTTCTAAGCTCTTTGTATGCAGCTGGGCTGTGAGGATGGCAACCATTATTAACCCCACTTTAGAGATGAGCAAACTGAGGTGTAGAAAGACTGTGAAATGTGCCCAAACTCATACAATTAGTAAGTGAGCAAGCTGGGTCATTGAGCTCACTCTTATTACACTTTCATAGGAAAATTTTTTTTCTATTATGAACGCACATATGGAAAAACTAATCTTCAAAGGGCTAGATTTTATGCTTTCTGACATTCATTTTATATGACTTTTAATTTCTTAGTCCTTCGATGATGTCTCATTCCTCTGTATATCACCTCTAAGTCAATAATTTACAAGGTCTCTCATTAAAAACAAATAATAACTCTCTTTTTTTTCTGGGCAACTCTGATGACCAGGCTCTCTAGCCCTCTCCCCCACCTGTTAAAACTTATTGCCTTCCATGGATCATTTTGTGTGATTTCTGAAACATCACAACCAATATTTTATCCTCGGTTGCTTAATAAATACAATCAACACTGCAGCCCTTCGTGTTTCGTGAGAACTGCTCTTTGATTTCTCAGCAGTAATGAATCTGTCTGCCAGAGGAACAACCTGGAGGGATGCTATTTCCTGTAGAATGGGATGAAAAATTTTGCCCATGAAATAAAACCAGAAAATCTGGGGCTTCCCTCAATGCTATTTCATGAGTTTTCACTGCTGCAGTGGCTTTAAGCTCTGCGGTGGTTATCCCTCTGCGTCATGGCAGATGCAAATCATTTCTCAAGTGACCGTTAGGAGATCCAGGCGTAGACCAGTTCAGATTTTCGATGGGTATTAAAGTAGGCATATGCTTTAGAGGAGAGTGTGTTACAAATGCCAAAGCAAGACATGCAAAAGATGATAAAGTCTCATATCTTTCAAATTTAAATTCTTTGTAAAACATGTTTGAGTCAAGCCCCCTCCTTGCTTTTATTTTTACTCACTGAGAGGAGATGGTTTTTACCCACCACGTATCTTTTCTGAACTGCCAACTAAAAAAGAAATATGACCAAAGAAAGCTTCATGGGAGAACTATTCCAGGACCTCTCAGCTTGTTAGCAGTGAGGAGAAAGCAGAGCAGTTGTCGGTAATGAAGTCATTCTAGCAGCTGCCTCCTGTGTGAGGCCTGCCTGTCTTAGCACAAAAAGAGTGCTCCTTGACAAAAGAGTTTGCAGTCACCGTGTGATTTTTTGGAGGGGAGACAAAAGTTCTTGGCCCTTAGCTTCCTCAAAATGGTTGGTTCATCCTTTCAGTGTACGCAGGCTGATTTTTTTTTTTTACCACTTAGGGTAAAAGAGTTGGAACATTCTCTACAGGTTTCTAATTTTTGGTTGAGTCTCTCTCTAATCTGAGTTGGGCTGACTCAGATTTGCCTACTAGACAAGCCTGTCCACCTAGACAGCGTGATGGGTTTAGAGGTGTGCCGTTGATCCATTTTAGTCCCGTAAGAGTCTTCCTCCTCCATCCACGAAGGTTCCTCTGCCAAAGCTATGAAAAAAGGCTTGTTTTTACTACGTGGAATCCTAAACATGTAGGGTATGAATGTGGGTGCCACTCGTGACGGTTTGCCACCATGAAGACTGGACCTATCTGAAGGTGAAGCCAGATAGATTCAGGAAGATAGAAGAAATGGAGGGAGACACGGAATTCCTTTGACTTTGCTTGGACCTCTGGGTCAAACTATGTTTAAGTCTGTTAACTTTTTGATTTCTCAGTTTTATGGTCCTATAGATTTCCTTTTGCTTATACTGGTTTTACTGGGTTTCTGTCACTTGTAATATAGAGTTCTGACTCAAATTATGTAACTTAACATGATTTGATGTTCCCCCTCCTAAATTTATAGCTAGAAACCATCTCTTTTTGTAAAAATGATCATGGAGATTGTAGCATCTTGGTTGCCACAGAAATCCACATTTCGTTGTGGGAGGTATTCTGAGAGCCTCACTTCAGGCACACATTGGAGCTCCTTGTGGGTGGGAGTGTGGACAGTTCAGCCCTTTTGTTGTGGTAGAGTGGACACTGGGTGAATGAGGTTGTGTCACTTAAAACTGGGGTGACCATAGCAGCAGTGAATGTTAGATTGTATCTTGTACTTTTCTCAGGAGTCTTTTTTAACAAGCACCTTTTTAGGTGTAAGACTCATTTATTCATTCAGTATTTTGGAATCTCGGCTCTGGGGATGAGTGTAGTTAACTTTAAACAAAGGAGTGACTGTATAACTCCACTGTTTACAAACTGTAATGGCTCCACATTGCCTAGAAAAAAAAAAGTCAAATTTTTGGTCCTTCTCAATCCAATCCTAACGTGCCTTCGAAGCCATAGCTCCCACTGTACTTTCTCAGAGAGTTCGTGTGGCAGGCATACTGTGATATTGACCTCTTAGCAAGCCTTCATTCCCCCCACTCCCTATGACCACCGTTACCTTTGCTCACACGAATCCCTTGGATACGGATGCACTTCTTTGCCTACTCGTTTTTCAAGATACGGATCAGGTAGCACTTATTCCATGACCTGATGTTCACAATTACGATCAAACCCTCCTTTAAGCTCCGAATGTATTTTTTGACACTCCTCTTATTAGATTTATCACATCATAATAAAGTTAATTTGTGTTTTTCCTTTATTATGCTATGAGTATTTATCTCTTTTACCGTTTCATCTTCAGTGCTCCAAACAAACTAGGTCATTTTCTCTTTTATATTCTGTTGTGACATCACATATTTCTTTACAATATTTGTCACAATTGCAACTTTATAGTTGTTTGTGTGACTTTTGGATTAATTTGTTCTTTACTAGATCAGAAGCCTAAAAGGGCCAGGATCAAGACTAATTTTGCTTACCAGTTTATCCCTCCTGCCTTACAGAGTCCCTGATACATAATAAGTGCTAAAAAATAATCATTGAATAGATGGGTAAAATTTTGTTGAATGAATGAACGAATGAATGAATGTTATTCTCCTTCAGGAATATTAGTAGTTTAAAAAGAGGAGCCAAGAGAAGATAATACTTCCTTATGTTGGAGACAACTAGTAATGCCAATAATAGTGAAACTTCAGGGTGAGGGGTATTTAAAAACAAAGTTGAAATTTCAGTCTTAAACAAAAGTTGAAGAAACCACACAAAGAACTTTATCCCCCCTAGAACCACTTGAGAGTAAGTTGCAAACATAGTGCTCATTCATCCCCCAACCCTGTAGAGTATACTTGACGTAAAAGAGGACATTCTCCTGTATAACTAGAATACAACTACCAACATCAGGAAACATTAATAAATGAGTGTCACTTAATTCACAGGCCCCATTCACGTTTTGTCGGTTGTTGCATTAATGTCCTTTATAGTAAATGGATCTAATCTTGGATCGCACGTTCCATTTGGTTGTGATGTCTCTTTAGTCTCCTTTTATTTAACTGGATAGGTTTGTTAGCTTGACTTATAAAACAGGTCCCTATAGTATGTAGACCTCCATTTGTACTCTTGCCCCGGCCCTGCAGATGTTACTGGTGGGGCTTTCTCAGATCTCCCTATCAACCCCACTACTTGGGTGACTCCCTAAATTTATCATTATCTTGAACTCTAGAGACAGCTCAGAGATTATTTTCAAATTCTGTGCATTGGAGAGGATTGGATGTGTTTGTCCCTATAGTAGCCATTGGCATCTGCTTCATTGTCACACAACCTTGTATACTATCAGGGGACTCCTGTGTGCAGTATCTTCTTTTGGTTAAGGTCTGATGGTAGTTGACAGTTAAAGCCAGGCTCTAACTAACAAGGTTAATACACTTCAAAAATGAATCTGGTCTTTTAGAGTTGCCCAGCTTATTGTTTAATTATCTCCTCACAGGTTGGTACTGATGTATAACACAATGGTGTGTTTGTGCCACTGGCTCCTCCAGAGTTCCTGTGGAATCTCAATTTGAACAGTGCAGGGTGCAAATGTTTCTAGAAAGGAAGTTCTTCCCCTTCCAGTAGGGAACTAGCTGATGTTAAAGAACTGCCTCCACTCTACCGTCCTTACCGCCACTTTGATCACATGCATTTTTCTTTTCTTATCACAAAAGCGATACATGTATATAGGAGGGTAAAAAATATGCAAAGAGAAGAAAATAACAACACCAACAATCCTACCAGGCAGAGACAGTCTCTGATAACATAACAGTTTATATCTTTAGAATCACCTGGGGAGGTTTTAAGGAATACCAATGCCTGTACCTCTCTCCCAGAGATTCTGATGCCAGTGATCGAGAGTGGGCCTGGGCAGGGGTCGTTAGTTAAGGTCTAATGTGCAGGTGAAAACCACAGGTCTGGGCATTTAGTATACAAAATGTATATTTTACCAAAATGGGCATTCTATAATACAGTCTTATAACCTGATTTTATCATTTAACAGTTTATTACAAACATCTTTCCATAGAAGGATGAGTTATCTAACCCATCTGTTCAATGACCTGATCGTATGATTTAACCTACTTAACCATTCTCTTGTGGTTGGATAGGCAGGAAGTTTTCACCCAGGCCAGGGGACAGAGCAGGGATGGGAGTTGAGGGTGGGGATGGAAGCAGAAAATGCATCGGAAAGCTCACTGGTGCCAAGAAAACTGAAGCAAGCTTGGTTTGGGTTATGACAGATGAAACAAAGACTGGAATTCTCTCACTATAAAGCTATGATTTTCAGTGGGACAGTCTCTAAATAATTACTAGTTAGCCATAGACACAACTGGAAATTCTTTCAGTTACTTATTTCTCATTCATTCTTTCAGTCAACACATACAGAACACTACTTAGGGTCTACTACTAGAGATACAAAGATGGATAAGATTTTGTTCTTCAACTCAAGGAGTTTATAATCTAAGAAGAGCTGAGATAGATATACACATAGTGACATGCATATTTATTGAGCACATACTCTGTTCCAGGTATTCTTCTAGTCACGTTAAGTCAATTTCCTCAATTAATGTTCACCACTACCTGATGAAATCATTAGTATTATTACCCCATTGTACAGATGAGGAGACTGAGGCCTAGAGAGGTTACTTTGTCCAAGATTATATAGCCAAGGATGTCTGGCTCCAGAGTCCAAGCTCTTAACCTCTATACCCTGCTATATCAATGAATATGCCAAAGGACTGTATGTACCATAATAAGGTTCATAAAGGAGGAAGTGGTGAACTCTAATGTGAGGAGAAAGGAGGAGGAGTTTCAGAAAAGACTTTGGACTCAGACAAATTATTTCATTTTATAAGGGAGAATACCATAAGGAGGGAGGATATGTAGATACTTGCCGTACATATCCATAGTGCTGTTTGTTGGGAATTTTTTATTTCCTCTCTATGTCTACTATGTCTGCATAGCCCATAGGAGCTGTAGGAAGACCAGTTGAGTTAGCCTGGTAGCCAGTAGAGTGTGGGTGGATCCACTGATGCATCAGTCCCAGGTGGTACAGTGGAGACCCCAGGCTGAGAAGGATGGAACATCTACAATGGGAGAAAGGCCAAGCTTGCACCTTTTGACTAGGTGCAGATAAAAGTATGCACAGAGGAAAGAGAGTAGCATCACTTCAAGGTCCTTCTGAGAAGAAGAACTGAGAAGTTAAGGCTCAAGAGAAAATCTAACTTATTGTGAGATCTGAGGGAGCTGCTCAAGGAGTTCTAATCAATAGATTTATCTAGAGAGATATTCCAGAATGCCTACTGCTACAACCCACATTGCTATAGGTGCCCTGGCTGGCTGGAAGAGGATGCTGCTTAAAATCTACTGGACTTGTCAAGCAGAAATAAGCACAGAAATAGATCTTGTCAATAGGGGGCAGAAAATCACATGGTGAGAATTAGAAAGCAGACCACCCCTGGAGAATGTTAAAAAAGTTCTTATATACACTGATAACCTTCTTTAACACAGTGGATCCTGGCCTTGGTTCTGTGAACATCTAGATGGGTTTCTTTATACAAGTATGAAAGTGGGAACTGTAGAGATATGAATTTCTCTGTTAAGATGCTTTGCATCAAAGGAAAAATGAGATCTTGCCCCAAATGGGCTTAAAGATTAAAGAAAGTTTGGCTCATAAGAGGAAGTCTAACAGTAGAAGGACTTTAGGGTTGGTTGATTTAGCACTCAAGGAATTTGGCTGTGTTAATCAGTATAAGAAATGTCATGTGCTATGTCTTAGTCTACTTGCTCTGCCGTAACAAAATACCATAAACTGAGTGGCTTAAAATCAGCAGAAATCTGGTGCTTAGAAGTCCAAGATGAGGGTGCTAGCATGGCCAGGTTCTTTTGAGGGCTCTCTTTTGGGTTGCAGACTGCCAGCTTCTTGTGTATACCTTTACGAGGCTGAAAGAGAGAAACAGCTCTCTGGCCTCTTCTTATAAGGACGCTAATACCGTTCATGAGGGCTTCACCCTCATGACCTAATTACCTTGCCAAGGTCTTACCTTGAATACCATGACACTGGAGATTAGATTTCAACCTATGAATTTGGGGAGGACACAAACATTCAGTCTATAATGTGCTACAACAAACTAGTCCTGAGATCTCAATGGCTTCACACAGTACAACAGTACTGCTCATTTGTGTAATCATTCTATGGAAATGGAGACTTCTGCTACCTCCAAGGACCTTGCCTTCTTTTATGCTGTAGCCCTGCCGTCTTGAACATGGCTGCAGAATCATCTGCAGGCACAGTCCAGCCTGCAGATGGAGAAAGCAAGAGTGTGGAGGATCAAGCAGGATGTTTCAGAGTCCAGGCCTGGAAGCTGTAAACTTAATTTCCATCCATAATCCACTGGTGAGGGCTCAATTTTGTGGCACTGCCTGATTTCAGGGGAGGCTATTAACTGAGGTTTGCTGGGTGCCCAGGAGGAAAATAAAATGAGTTTGGTGAGCTTACTGTATTATCTCTATCTCATGAGTTCACCTTCCTTCTCCTCTGGTAGCAAGATGGCTCCATCACTGCCAGGTGTCACATCTAATCACCATGGCTGAGGGAAGGAAAGAAGCTGTCTCTTTTTTTGGTTTTCTCCTTTGAATGAGGACACTTTTTCCAGGAGCCCCGCAGCAAACCGTCCCTCACTTCTCATTGACCATCAGTTGCTGCCCCTACCTGCACATATCCCTGGAAGGGGAATGGGATTCCTCTTTGACATGCCTGCTGTTGGAGCTGGGGAGGGAGGAAACGTCCTCTGAAGCACAGAGTTGCTTGTATACGTGGATTCCTAAAAATTTCAGGGTTCTATTAGAATGCAGAAGAGGGAAATGTTGCTGATTATATAAACATCAGTGTCTGGTGTGTGTATTCTGCATACTCCAGAGGGACTAGGTTGGCTTCTCTGGGAGGTGAGTGAGAAGGGCAGTAAGGAGAAAGGTTGGTGAAATGGCAGGAGCTCTGCTGTGACTGTTCTCCTGGTCCCCTGTCCTCTAATAAATTCTTCCTTGCTCTCAGCATTGCTTTTGCAGAAACTGGCAAGGGACCGAATTTCTCATCTGGGTTGACAGAGGAAACAGAACACACGCAGAAGCTGGGGATATAGGAGAGATGGAGAAGTGGTAGAAGACATTGGGAGGGCAATGTAATTGTGGGTTAAAACTGAGTTAGTCTAAATGTCAGATGAAGAGAGGTCTCAGCAGTAGCCATACAGAAAACAAGAGGACACCTGCAGATTTGGGGATTTTTACCTGAAAGCATCATCATTCCAGAAACTGTAGCACTAAGAAAAACACCTTCAGTCTGGGGGAGACTTAGGATTTGTGGAATTCTTTGAGTAGTTTAATGTGCCACTTACTACCAGGTATATGTTGATGCTCCCTCACTGCTTTAATAAAATAAGACATGGAAGTAAAGAAATGCAAGGCTATCCAGGAGGGTGAGGTTCTAGAGATCTGGATGGGAGCTGGGGCTAAGTTGAGTGTGATTTACCCCCTAGGAACTAAATGCAAAGATTTTCTTCTGTCAAGGAATTTTCAATGATGAACATGCCCAATGGACATCCATTGAAGTGGTAACAAATCCAAAGTTCTATTCAAGCAGATGTCCCAAAGGCTTTGATGTGCCCATGGGTGACCAAAGCATGTTCCTTGGGAGGTACTGTGATGTAGAGAATAAAAGTATGGCTTCTGAGTCAGAGAGTCCTGGGCTCCAAGTTCCAATCTACTTCCAGCTGTTTGACCTTGCGTGGCTAATTTAACCTCTTTAATCTCAGTTTCTTTAACTGTGTCATATATCAGGGTCATTATGCAGTTTCTAGGAGGTAGTTAAAGTAAAAGTGCTTGACAGAGTTTCCTGGATGGTGAAAAGTGCTTAATAAAGGCTGATCTTGTTACTGTGATTTAGCTTATAACACAGCAGCTGTGGTGGTAGAAATTGAGATGCGCTTTGTGGATTACATACGGGTGAATAAAAAGTCCACACACAGCACTGTGAAAGAAGACTCTCTCAAACCACTTTTTAAGAACAGGCTATCTTGTGACCTCTCTAGCATGGCTGGAAACCAAAATAGAGGGCATAGTGCCCTTCTTGGGAAGAGGAGCTCTGCTTTTAAAGATGCTTGACATTTTTGGGTGAGATTTTAATGAGCGCACACGGTGATTGTGTCACCACGCATTTAGCTAGATGTATTTTAAACAACTAAGAATTTCATTCAAGTAGAACTTCTGTACATGTGTAGATGAAAAGACTGATCTGCCCCTGATGCGTTCATTATCTATCTGTCTGCCTACCTACCTACCTACTTACCTACCTACCTGTCTATCTCTGTTCATCTGTCTGTCCATCCATCTGTCCATTTATCCATTCCTGGCACTGGGTAATGTCCATGGTTTATAAATGACGTAGAATTCCCTGTACTAAAGTAGCTTACAAGCTGTGAGGGAGAAATGCAAGTGTACTGAACATTAGGATTAAAGTATTCATGGGATGCTTGAAAGCAGCACAGAAGGGTACTCCTTCCAGATTGGCAGTCAGCCAAGAAGGCTTGGAGTGCTTGTAAGAGACAGCTGTAGTCCCTTGCTCTTCAAAGTGTGGTCCTTGAAGTCGGAGCCTCAGCATCACCTGGGAGCTTGTAAGACATGCAAAATCTTAGACCCCACTCTTGACCCTCTGAATCAGAACCTGCATTTTGACAAGACCCTCAAGCAATGTGATGCCCATTAAAGTTTGTAAAGGATTTCTATGGAGTTACTGGTCAGGGGTAACATTGTAAATGGTCTGTCAGTAATGGTTAGATCCTTTATCTACTAGGGATGGCATGCCACTGAAAAGCTATTGTTTAGGGAGTTGGTATGGTCAGATTTGTTCTTTGTTTTATTATCATTATTTATTTTATATGTTAGCATTTAATATTTTTCTTTTTCTTTTTTAATTGAAGTATAGCTGACATACATTAGTTTCAGGTGTACAACATAGTGATTCGACATTTACATACGTTACAAATTGATCACCACAATGAGCCTAGTAACCATCTGCCACCATACAAAGTTATTACAATATTATTGACTATATTTCCTGTGCTGCGTATTACATCCTTGTGACCTATTCATTTTATAACATGAAGTTTGTACCTCTTAATCTCCCTCACCTATTTCGCCAACCTCTCATGCCCCTCCCTCTCGTGACCACCATTGTGTTCTCTGTATCTATGAGTCTGTTTTGTTTTGTTGGTTGGTTTTGTTTTTTAGATTCTACATATAAGTGAAACCATATAGTATCAGTCTTTCTCTGTCTGACTTCTTTCTCTTAACATAGTATGCATCCATGTTGTTGCACATGGCAATACTTCATTCTTTTTTATGGCTGAAAAATATTCCATCATATATACCACGTCTTCTTTATCTGTTCATTTATCTGTGGACATATAGGTTGCTTCCATATCTTGGCAGTTGTAAATAATGTTGCAGTGAACATAGGGGTGCCTCTTTCTTTTCAAATAAGTGTTTTTCTTTTCTTCAGATAAATGCCCAGAAGTAGAATTGCTGTATAGTATAGTAGTTCTATTTTTAAGTTTTTGAGAAACCTTCCCACTGTTTTCCATAGTAGCTGCATATATTTATATTCTGCATATATTTACATTCCCACCAACAGTGCACAAAGGTTTCCTTTTCTCCACATACTTGCTAACACTTACATGTTGTCTTTTTGATTATAGTCATTCTGATAGATGTAAGGTATTGATTAGTATCTCATTGTGGTTTTGAATTGCAGTTTCCTGATGGTTAGTGATGTTGACCATCTTTTTCAGGTGTCTGTTGGACATCTGTATGTCTTCCTTGGAAAAATGTCTGTTCAGGTCCTCTGCCCCCTTTTTAATAGAATTTTTGTTTTTTGATGTTGAGTTGTATGAGTTCTTTATATATTTTGGATATTAACCCCTTATTGAATATATCATTCGCAGATAACCTCCATTCAGTAGGTTGCCTTTTTGTTTTGTTGATGGCTTCTTTCACTGTGCAGAACTTTTTAGTTTGATTTGATCCCATTTGTTAAATTTTGCTTTTGTTGCCCCTGCCTCAGGAGACATTTCAAAAATATTGCTAAGACCTATGTCAAAGAGCGTGCTGCCTGTGTTTTCTTCTAGGAGTTTTACAGTTTCATCTTACATTTACATCTTTAATCCATTTTGAGTTTATTTTTGTATATGATGCAAGAAAGTGGTCCAATTTCAGTCTTCTGCATCTGTCCAGTTTTCCCAACACCACTTATTAAAGAAACTGTCTTTTCCCCACTGTATTTTTTTGGCATCTTTGTCAAAAATTAATTGACCATATAAATGTGGGTTTATTTCTGAGTTTTCTATTCTGTTCCGATGATCTGTGTCTGTTTTGGTGCCAGTACCGTACAGTTTTGATTACTATGTCCTTGTAGTATAGTTTGAAATCACGGAGCATGATACTTCTAGCTTTGTTCTTCATACTCATTGCTTTGACTCTTTAGGGTCTTTTGTGGTTCCATACCGATTTTAGAATTGTTTGGTCCAGTTCTATTAAAGATACTATTGGTGTTTTGATAGGGATTGCCTTGAATCTGTAGCTAGCTTTGGATAGTATGGACATTTTTAACAATATTAATTCTTCCAGTCCATGAGCATAGTATATCTTTCCATTTATTTGTGTTGCCTTCAATTTCTTTCATCACCATCTTACAGTTTTCAGTGTACAGCTCTTGGTTAACCTTGGTTAAATTTATTTCTAGGTATTTTATTCTTTATGATGCAACTGTAATTAGAATTGTTTTCTTCATTTGTCTTTGTGATAGTTTTTTATTAGTGTTTAGATATGCAAGAGATTTCTGTATATTGATTTTGTATCCTGCAACTTTACTTAATTCCTTTATTTGTTCTAATAGGTTGTGTTTTTTTTTTTTGGTGGAGTCTTTAGGGTTTTCTATATATAGTATGTCATCTGCAAGTAGTGATGGTTTTACTTCTTCCTTTCCAGTTTGGATGCATTTTATCTCTTTTTTTTTTATGATTGCTTTGGCTAGGTCTTCCAATACTATGTTAAATAAGAGTGGCGATAATGAACATCTTTGTCTTGTTTCTGACCTTAGAGAAAAAGCTTTTAGCTTTTTATTGTTGAGTATGATATTAGTTGTGGGTTTGTCATATATCGCCTTTATTATGGTGAGGTATATTCCTTCTGTACCCATGTTGTTGAGAGTTTTTAATCAGAAATGGATGTTAAATTTTGTCAAAAGCTTTTTCTCTATCTGTTGAGAGATTATATGATTTTTATCCTTTGTTTGTTAATGTGGTGTATCACATTGATTGATTTGCACATATTGAAGCATCCTTGAACCCCTGGAATAAACCCCACTGATCCTGGTGTATGATTCTTTTAATGTACTGTTGAATTCGGTTGGTTAATATTTTGTTGAGGATTTTTGCATCTGTGTTCATTAGTGATATTGGCCTGTAATTTTCTTTTTTTTTAATAAATTTATTTATTTTATTATTTATTTATTTATTTAGGCTGTGTTGGGTCTTTTGTTGCTGTGCACGGGCTTTCTCTAGTTGCGGTGAGCGGGGGCTACTCTTCGTTGCAGTGCACGGGCTTCTCATTGCGATGGCTTCTCTTGTTGCAGAGCACGGGCTCCAGGCACATGGGCTTCAGTAGCTGCGGCACACGGGCTCCAGAGCACAGGCTCAGTAGTTGTTGCGTATGGGCTTAGCTGCTCTGCAGCATGTGGGACCTTCCCAGACCAGGGCTTGAACCCGTGTCTCGTGGATTGGCAGGCGGATTCTCAACTACTGCGCCACCAGGGAAGCCCTAATTTTCTTTTTTTTTGTAGTGTCTTTTTCTGGTTTTGGTATCAGGGTAAGTCTGGCCATGTAGGATGAATTTGGAAGTCTTCCTTTATGCATTTTTTGGGAATATTTTGAGAAGGATAGGTATTAACTCTTCTTTAAATGTTTGGTGGAATTCACCTGTGAAGGCAGCTAGTCCTGGACTTTTGTTTGTTGGGAGCTTTTTGATTGCTGATTCAGTTTCATTACTAGTAATTGATTTGTTCAGAGTTTCTATTTCTTCCTCATTCAGTCTTGGAAGATTTTATGTTTCTAAGAATTTATCCATTTCTTATAGGTTGCCCAATTTGGTGGCATATAATTTTTTGTAGTAATCCCTTATGATCCTTCGTACTTCTGTGATGTTTGGTTGTAACTTCTTTTGTTTATCTTTTTAAAGAATCAGCTCTTAGTTTCATTGATCTTTTCTATTGTTTTTTTAGTCTCTATTTCGTTTATTTATGGTGTGATCTTTATATTTCCTTCCTCTGCTAACTTGGGCTTTATTTGTTCTTCTTTTTTGAGTTCCTTTAGGTGTAAGTTTAGATTGTTTGAGATTTTTCTTGTTTCCTGTGATATCACTATAAACTTCCCTCTTGGAACTGCTTTTCTTGCTGCCCATAGATTTTTTTAAATTTAATTTTTATTTTATATTGTAGTATACTTACCATGTTGTGTTAGTTTCAGGTGTACAGCAATGTGATTCAGTTATACATATACATACATTCATTCTTTTTCAGATTCTTTTCCCATATAGGTTATTACAGAATATTGAGTAGAGTTCCCTGTACTATACAGTAGGTCCTTGTTGATTATCTGCCCATAGATTTTGGATTGTTGTATTTACGTCTCCAGGTATTCTTTGATTTCTTCGTTGACCCATTGGTTGTTTAGAAGCAGTTATTTAGCCTCCATGTGTTTTTCCACTTTCCTTCTTGTAATTGATTTCTAGTTTCATACTGTTTTAGTTGGAAAAGATGCTTAATATGATTTCAGTCTTTTTAAATTTATTGAGACTTGTTTGTGGCCTAACATGTCATCTTTCCTGGAGAATGTTCCATGTGTGCTTTAAATGAACTTTCACTTTCCTGCTTTCAGATGGAATGTTCTTTATATATCTAGTAAGATACAGTATATATTTATCTGATCTAATGTGTCATTTAAGTCCCATGTTTACTTGATTTTCTGTTTTACATTGATGTAACTGGGGTGTTAAAGTCCCCTACTTTTATTGTATTTCTGTCCATTTTTCCCTTTATGTCTGTTGATATTTGCTTCTTTTGTTTAAGTGCTTCTGTGTTGGGCCCATAGATACTTACGAGTGTTGTATTGTCTTGTTGGTTTGATCCCTTTATCATTATGTAATGCCTTCTTTGTCTCTTGTTGCAGTGCCTTTTTTTTTTTTTTAGTCTGTTTTGTGTGATGTGAGTACTGCTACATCACCTTTTTATTTCCATTTGCATGGAATATCTTTTTCCATTCTTTCACTTTCAGTCTGTGTGTGTCTTTAGATCTGAAGTGAATGTCTTACATGCAGCATATGGATGGGTCTTGTTTTTTTCATCCATCCAGCCACCCTGTGTCTTTTGATTGGAGCATTTAGTTCATTTACATTGAAAGTAATCACTGATAGGTATGTACTTATTGCCATTTTGTTCATTGTGTTCTTTTTCTTTTTTTGGTAGTTGTTCTCTTCCCTTGTTCTTCTGTCTTCCCTTGGGATTTGATGAGTTTCTTTAGTTTTGTGTTTGTAGCCCTTTCTCTTTATTTTTTATATATCTTTTACAGGTTTTTGGTTTGTGGTTACCATGAGGTTCATATATAACAATCTATATATATAGTAGTCTATTTTAAGTTGATGGTTACTTAAGTTTGAGCTCATTCTAAAAGCACTGCATTTTTACTGCCCCCACCAAAGTTTTATGTTTGTGACATCATATTTTACATCTTTTTATTTTGTGTATGGCTTAACTAATTATTAGAGATATAGATGATTTTCCTACTTTTGTGTTTTAAACTTCATCCTAGCTTTAAAGGTGGTTGACCCATGACCTTTACTATATGTTTGCTTTATCAGTGAGATTTTTATCTTTCATAATTTTCTTGTGTCTAATTATTCCCATTTCTTTTTCATTTAAAGAAGTCCTTTTAGCATTTCTTACAAGGCTGGTTTACTGATGATGAACTCCTTTAGCTTCTCTGGGAAATGTTATTTCTTTTTCAATTCTGAATGATAACCTTGCTGGGTAGAGTTTTCTTGGTTGTTAGTCTTTTTCTTACAGCATTTTGAATCTATCATGACATTCTCTTCTGGCCTATAAATTTCTGCTGAATAATCAGCTGACAGTCTTATGTAGGTTCCCTTGTGCCTTACTAGTCGTTTTTCTCTTGCTGCTTTTATGATTCTCTTTATCTTTAAATTTTGACAATTTAATAATAATGTGTCTTGGCGTGAGTCTCTTTGGATTCATCTTGTTTGAGACTCTCTGTGCTTCCTGGACTTGGATGTCTATTTCCTTCCTCAGGTTAGGGAAGTTTCAGCTATTATTTCTTCAAATAGGGTCTATTCCCCTTTCTCTATCTCTTCCTTCTGGGACTCCTATAATGTGAATGTTAGTATGGTTGATGTTATCCCAGAGGTCCCTTAAACTCTCCTCATTTAAAAATTTTGTTTTTTCTTTTTTGCTATTCCAATTGGGTGATTTTAACTATCTAGTCTTCCACATTGCTGATCTGTTTTTCTGCATCCTCTAATATGTTGTTGATTCCTTATAAAGTATTTTTCGTTTCACTTATTGTATTCTTTAGATCAGATTTTAAAAAATATTTTCTATCTCTTTGTTGAAGTTCTCACTGAGTTCAGTGAGCATCTTTGTGACTATTAATTTGCATTCTTTATTTGGTAAATTGCCTATCTTCATTTTGTTTAGTTCTTTTTTGGAGGTTTTTGTCTTATCCTTTCTTTTGTCTCCTCATTTTGCCTAACTCTCTGTGTTTGTTTTTATGTATTAGGTATACTACCTACAATCTCCCAGTCTCGAAAGAGTGGCCTTATATACAAGGTGTCCTGTGTGGCCCAGTGGCACAATACCCCTGGGTCACCAGAGCCAGGCGCGCCAGGGGTATCCCCTGTGTTTGCCTCTCAATTGTGGTTTGGTCGTGATTGCTATAGGAACACTGGTGGGTGGGCTTGGCTGCCAGGCCAGCTGGCTCCAAGCTCAGCCTCGACTGCTGTGGGTTTATGAAGTGTATCTTGCTTTGCTTCATGAGGTGGTAAACCTGGTCTTCCGATGTGCGAAGTTGGAGATCTGCACATGACTCCAAGGTGAACAAAAGGCATATCCCTTTTCCAGTTCACTCTTACCTAAATTGCCACCAGGATTTGTTCTTCCTGCCTAAAGCTCTGTCCATAATTGAAATGCAATATTGGCTAAGACTGTTTTGCTCTGACACTCGAGGCACTGTGCTAGGCAGTTTACTCTAACATCTTGGTAATCCTCCCAGAAAGCCTTGTGAGAAAGCTGCACTTTACAGGTGAGGAACCTGAAGGCCAGAGTGAAGCACTGGGTTTGAAGTCAGGCCATCTGCAGATTCCATGGGTTCGGCAGTTTCCTGAGACTTGAGAAACTACTGTGACTCGCCATACTTTTGCAGTCGCTTCTCCATGTGACTGAGTTTTATCAGCTGTGTGACTGAGATGTAGTTTTGATCGGTGGAGGGAATTGCTGGGTACAGAACTCTGTGTGCCCTGAAAATGGAGGTACTAAGAATCAAGACAGAGGAGCCTGATAGTATAATGATGCTAAGAATTCTTATTCTCCCCTGAAAAATGGCACAAAATTGACCTTCCCAGTTTCATTTTGTGGCATTGTTTCCCTTCCCTGCTTATTTGATTTTAACTCTATTTTTAAATTCTCTCAACACATTGAGCTCCTTCTTTTATTATGATGTTCACCTTTGCTGTGCCTCTCTTTGGAAATGATCTTCCTCTCCTTTTCCCTACCCACTATCAGGTGCCCTTTCTCAGGGAGAGTGAAAGTCTCTCAGGGAAACCTGTCCCCAACTGCTAAACCAGGTAAGATGACCCTATTATCACCTCTCAAAATACTTTTGCTTGTCTCACACTGAGGGGGCTCTGTGTGAAAGAGGCCAGCAGGGGGCACAATATTTAAGACAAAAACAAAAACGTGGAAATAGAAGATAAAGGGAAAGGGGGCTTCTTGGTCATTCAAGACATGGGGAATATACTGAGCCCTGGGCAAAGCTGAAACTTCTGGACTTGGTAGAAAGAGTTCGTCAGAAAGCAAAGTATGGCCTGGTAGGGGATAAGTCAGGGAGTGGAAGAGAAGCACATAGAGTGGATTTTTTAGGTATCCCTGCTGTGTATGCAGTCCTCAGACATCTTATCCTAGCCAGAGTGTCCATCTTCTAAGATAACCACAGAGATGGATGCTGAAGTTAAAAAATCAAATGGAAATAGTAGATCAATTCTCAGAAATTCTATCCCTGGAAGAGAAGAGCTCACCACCAGAGGCGTTTATGCAGTACCTTTCTGTTTCACCTTATCTTAGAAGTCAGCTTGGTTACATCCTTTTTGCTTCTGTGATTTATAGAGCGTTCAAGGTTTCCTGGATCATTTTCTTGCCCATCATTTCTTGCCCAGAGTGCTGAGTGATGACTAATCAAGAGAAAAATACTAAGACCCAATTTTTGAGCAGGAATATGACTCAGAAAGTGGCAATTTGTGTGTTATTTGATGTTAGGTTCTGCCCTTACATTACTTAGTTTTTACAAATAATCTTTTGCAAACTGGAAGCACTGACCGTCAGTTTTAAGAGACACACTGCTCCGAAGTCTCCAGAGCACACCACCATCAAAAAAAAAAAACATTCTCTGATCTGTCTTATTGAGTTTAGTTTTAGGTTGTGATTGGAACTCCTAATTAATCTCTGCAAACATGGAGTTGTGGAAAGGAACTCAGCAGAAAAGCAATTAAAGGACTCTCTCTGATTGTTTTTCCCATTAACCAAGTATATCGAAATCACTAAGCCAGCTGTGGTTGAGTCTATTTAACAAGTTTCTTTTCATTTCCTGATTTCTTACTCAGTTTCTCCTGCACTCCTCATTCCTGGGCAGCCTGGATTCGTTGTTTGCTATTTCTGTCCATATGCTACTTGAAAATAATCACATGTGGATTTATGTTAAATCCTGCCTTTAGAGTTGATTTTCTTGGTCCGCAGTTATCAATGATGGAAACCAGTATAAAAAAAGACTGGGATAAGTGATGAAGGGAGATAAACAAGAAATATACCCTCTGCTCTTCAGCATAATTTTCGATAAGGTACTGAAATTATAAATTTTATTTTTAATTAAAGATAATCTTTTGCCCAAAAAAGCCCCTCATGTGGTGAGGCACAAGAGGGCAGTATTACGTTAAATTACATTAAATTAAACTTTATGAAGATGTGATTAGTTGTGGAAACCTGGAGGGATTAGATGAATCATGATGTTGGAGATGAGGATCCGGTGCTAGTGGCAGTGAGAACGTGAAAAATGCAAGAGGAGAGATCGGAACGCATCTCCCACTGCTCAGATCCATTGACCACACTTCATGGTATTAGCCAGTAGACTAATCTGAGTGGAGATGGGGAATTCGTCTTCTGCAACTGAGCCATATCACGGATTTTGCAGGCCATGATAACTTTTGAATCCATTTTTAATGACCCTTGGATTTTTAAATGTCATGCTTTTCTTTATAATTTGATATTGCTCTAGAGAGCTCTAAAAAGGTGGTGTATGGCCAAGGAAAAGCTGGGAGTGGGGACAGGGGAGGAGGATAGTTGAAATCAGAAGAAACTTTATTATTGCAAAGGCTTGTATCCCATTGCTCTGGGGTCAGTGGACTTCAGGGCTTCAAGTAACCATCTGGGCAGCTGAATATTTGACTCAAGCTCCAAAGCCAAGAAGTGTTAGTGTTTCAACTTCTGCCAGGTGCTAGCCAAGGAGTATGCTTGGCCTTGAATGAAGCAGACTTTGTTGTCTCTGTCTTGTGCCTAATTGCTGGCCTCTTTTGCTTCTAGTAAATTCTCCATCCCTTCTGGGTACCATGATTGTGTCTTCCTCCCACAGCATCGTTCCACCTACCCCTGGATGATTCCTCAATGAGCCATTGCTCTGTCTTGTACCTTATTTCCACATCTGTAGAAACCTGTTAAAAATGAAGCCATAAAGCTTATATATGAAATAAAATGAGCGAAGTCCTTACCATAATGACTAGCATACTTCCTTTTTAATAAATGGTTAAGTAATTTTATTATCACTATGATTATGTCAATCTATGATATGAATGATACTGAAAATGAGTCCAACTTCTCTTATAATTTTAAGGTATCTTTTTTCAAAAATTTTAATGTATTTATTTTTGGCCTCAGTGGTTCTTCGTTGCTGCGTGCAGGCTTTCTCTAGTTGCGGTGAGCGGGGGCTACTCTTCGTTGTGGTGCACGGGCTTCTCGTTGCGGTGGGCTTCTCATTGCGGTGGTTTCTCTTGTTGTGGAGCACAGGCTCTAGGTGTGCAGGCTCAATAGTTGTGGCACACGGGCTTAGCTGCTCTGTGGCATGTGGGAACTTCCCGGACCAGCGATCAAACCTGTGTCCCCTGCATTGGCAGGAGGATTCTCAACCACTGCACCACCAGGGAAGCCCTTAAGGTATCTTCAGCATCAGAATATCCTTAAACTTTTTCTTTTAAATGTTAGATTTACTAAAATTAGGTTGACTGTATAATTGCATTTACCATTCAAGCTGGAATACCTTTGCAAGTGAAAGGTAATGCTATTAATAATTACCCTAGGACAACAGGAATCAAGCCGCTTTATCCTAGCCAAATCAGCATGTATGGTCATGCTAATAAAATGTACAAGTTTTGCTGGAGCAATACGTACAAATTCTAAATGTAGGGAGACTGTCAAATGAAACTTTATGACACGAGCATGCAGTGAGAAACTATCGCAGAAATTGAAGAAAGAGGGAAATACAGCAGTTGGAACCATTTTCCCAATTTTATTAGAACAGAAGCTCTATTTTTATGGATTTTGGTATGAATATCTGCAGTACACAAGCAGGAAAACCATGCCTATCTCAAGCCATCAATCACAGTGCCTTCGAGTTTACCCATGCCTCCTGGAGCTCTTTCCTTCAGGACAGTTTTCATAGCACTGAAGGCTGGGTGAGGAGTTTTGTTTTAGTTTCCTAATATCTGTAGAGTGATGTTTGCAGTTCCGGTTGAGCTGAGCCCGGGAAGAGGGTGCTGTTCAGATATCACCTACTCATGGTAAGACCACTGGGACCCTCTTCCCCGGTGCCATGGCCCTTTTTTGCATTACATTCTGATTGCATTACCTTCTATATATTGTCTACTGGGGACAAGGAAGTGTGTCTCATTCATCACTGTCAACAGGACAGTGCCTGGCGCATAATGCAGTGTCCTTGAATAAAAGAGGGAAAGAAAATAAAGGCCTGAGCCCTTGAAAAGTTAGAAGGGAAAGGGCTAGCCAACACAGGTAGATGCACAAGATCCTTCCAAAGAAGACATAAAAACTATAATGATAGTTAACTAAACATTTCTTGAGCTCTTACTATGTGCCAGGCCTTGCTGAGCTCAATCAAACATTTTGATTGCATTTAATCTTTACAACAGTCTTAGTCCTGATTTATAGATGGAGAAATTGAGGCGCAGAGATTTTAGGTAATCAGCCTGAGATCATATGACCGCTAAGTCAATTTAGACAAAGACAAAGCTTTCAGACACAGCTGCTGAAGGAATTACTGAGGGGTAACACAAGGTGTGGGCTCTCAAAGGTGGGTGAGAGCTGTTCCCATGTTGTGCCTGACAGGGAGCCATCATTAAGCAAAAACTCTGTGATCCTTTTTTTTCTAATACAGACCTATCCATCACACCCTTTACCTCTTCTTCCTCTAAGTGGTGGAGAGAAGCCATTTATTTCTCTGGTTGGTATTACTGGTGAATTCAGTCTAATTCCAGTTGCCTGTTACCACCTCATTTGCCCCTTTTCTTTGTCTCACTGTTAGATTTAATGGGCAGTGATCTGCCTTCCGTTGTGCTGGCTGCTCGCCCCCCCATCCCCCCCACTCTGAGTCACAAGCAACCAGTTAATAGTGGAGATTCTAGCTTTTTGCAAAGGTTCTTGCCAGCTGCTCCGACACCATTCTGGGGTATATTCTTGGCAGATAGCAAAGAAGGAAATACAGCAATTGGAATCATTTCCTCAATATTATTTAACAACAGAGGTATCTTAAGAGAATGAGCACATCGTGTTTGATATTGGGCCACAATTGAATCGATCCTTTGAAACAATAACAAAATCAGTATCTTTAGCCTGCTCTGAGTGTGTGCTTGAAAGCTCCTATTTAGGAAGGGTCTAGGAGTTGAGATTTTTTGGTTAAAGCTTCTTATTATTTAGAGGATGAAGTATTGTTTTTCCTGTGTAGCATCTATTCTCTGTTCCTCAGGATGAGCTAGGTGTTGCTGCTATAACAAACAACTCCCCAGTCTTATTTCATGCTTAGCTGCATGTGCACTGTGCTTTGTCTGGGGCTTGTTCTCATACAGTCTTTCAGAGACCCAGATTGAGGGAGGTTTCATCTTAACATATGCTTCCTTGATCATTGCAGCAGTGGGATGGGAGCTTGGAGAATCACAAATAGGCCTACATGGGTTCTTCCAGTAGGGACACTAGCTTACACCTCTAGGCCGAAGCAAGTTACTTGTCCACATCTAAGTTCAGAGAAGCTGGGAAGTATAAACTCCCCATATGTCTTGAAGGCAGAGAGCTAAAAATACTTGGTGACTAACACTAATGACTTCCACACCTTCTTTTTTCTACCAACCTTTTATCATCAAAATGTCTACAGGGAAGGAGTTTGCTTGGGATCAGCTGCCCTTTCTGGGTCAATTGCTATTGCAGGGAACTTTGGAAATACTTTTGTTCATGTGATCAAGGAAGGGATGGACACCATGGTTGACCACTCATAGAACAGGTGGTGGTCGTTGTGGATGCAGTTCCAGAAATAAGAATGCTGGGCAGAGGAAAGCAACTGGGTCTTCTGCATCCAGCCACCTACCCATCCAGCCAGCTAGCCAAAAAAAAAAAAAAGAAGGATAGACGTTTACTAAAAGTATATTATAGGTACAGCAGTGCTCTAATCCCTGTATGAGACCCTCAAGGATTGTTGAGCACAACTCACAAATCAGGATACTGCAAGGTCAGAAGTACTAAATAGGGTGAGAGAGATATAGTTGAAGGTTGCACATTTTCAGGGGAAGGAGCTATGCCCTATAGCCAGGGGAAATTGGCAATTTTTCACAAGTAATATTAGTTTAATGATGAAATGCATGCGTTACTGGTGCTTAAAAGACTAGAGTTTGATTCTTGGCTCCACTAGTTATCAGCTGTGTAACACTGGCACTCTCTAAACTCACTTCACTGTCTCCAAAATGGGAGTAAGTTAGTATCTGCTTCCTAGGGACGTGGCCTTGAGAAGAGACACGTGCGCGTTTTTAGCATAACGCCTAGCAGGAAACAAACGCTCCGTGAGTGGCAGATGTCATCATTTTATTGTAACTGTTTTTAGGGCTTTGTTTGAAAAGTTCCACCTGGAAAAGAAATGTGTCCTCCTTAATGACATTTGTGAATGTGCTAAGGATATGGAAAGCTGGTGTGATTATAAGAGCACAATGCTTGTTCTGTGGAAATGAAGGAGGAAGGGCATGTCTGTTTTTACATGATGGGCAGAAGCCTCGTGGTGGGTAGCAGCTAGATTGTGTCATACCCAGTTGTGTGCCTGGGACTTTGTGTTTCCTGTTGAAGAGGATAAAGAGAAGAGGAAAAATAGACATGAATTATACGGGAGAGGGCACTGAGTCTGTTTTGGATTAGTGGCAGCGAAATGGGTGGAAAACATTTGGTTGTCTGATCATAAGAAGAGCTATTAAAAAAGTCCCAGGTTCATATGTTCTCCAGAACGCTTCCTCTAGTGATAATGCCAGGGGAGTCTTGTGATGTAGGAAAGAAGATGTAAGTTGGACATGGAAGAACTGGTTTCAGTCTTGACACCGTCAGGTTCTGTTATGGGAATATGCAGGGCTCACCTAGAGTTGTCAGCTTCCATTTCCTCACTGCAGTTCAGGGTGATGCTCCGTCTTCCTTGCAGGGTCGTGAGGGGGAGAATCAAGTAACACAGCGAACTATGAGTCATTAGCACCGCAGGACAGTGCGAGGAGTGTTGGACTAGGGTTCGAGGGGCGTGTCTGGTCAAGTCAAGACAGCTCAGGATTCCCTGTCACAGAGCGGAGCTTTTCTACCTGTGGTGTCCGCCAAAGCCTGGAATCCATAGCCCTGTCTTTAGGGAATGACTTGTTTTCTTTTTTAATTCATTAAAAAAAATGTTAAAATTGAAGTACAGTTGATTTACAATGTTGTGTTAATTACTGCTGTACAGAAAAGTGATTCAAATATATACATTCTTTTTTCTTTCAATTCTTTCCATTATGGCTTATCATAGGATATTGTCTATAGTTCCCCATGCTATACAGTAGGACCTTGTTGTTTATCCATTCTATATATAATAGCTTACATCTGCTAACCCCAAACTCCCACTCCATCCCTCCCCAGCCCCTTCCCTCTTAGCAACCACAAGTCTGTTCTCTATGTCCATGATTCTGTATCTATATCATAGGTAGGTTCATTTGTGTCATATTTTAGATTCCGCATATGTGATATCATGTGGTATTTGTCTTTCTCTTTCTTACTTAGTTCACTTAGTATGATAATCTCTAGGTCCATCCATATTGCTGTGAATGGTACTACCTCATTCTTTTTTATGGCTGAGTAGCAGGGAATGACTTGTTTTCTGTGAGGGTATTTCAGTACTGTGTTTTTTGTTTCAATGAAAATCTAACAAAAACAATATAAGCATGTTCTGAATCATCTGTTTCTCCTTATAACAAAGTATTGCCGTGCAATGCCAAGGCCTATCTTTGCATTGGTGTTTATGACTCTGTTGGAGCCAAGAAGAACTATTTTGATTGTCACAGGCTAAAGAGTAAAGGCAGACCTTACACATAAATTCTGATTTCCTGCCAAGGGAAGGCCACATAATAGCATGGCGCACTATGTGAACAACTCAGGTGAATTTGCAAGTGGTGATTCAGGGTCAGCAAACAGCAGTACCTCTCCGATTATTATTTATATTAGTGTGAATTTTTAGTTTTGTTTGGATTTAGTTTTTAATTTTTATAGTTACATAAAATTTATAAGTAAAATGCCTGATTTTATATTGGCATTTTATTAATATCATAATAAAAATACACCATAAAAGTTATTTAAGTAAAGTTTACGGATTGGTATGATTTTATTTTTTTCATTTAAAAAGAATCAGATTGTATTTGTTTGGGAATCAGAGATGTTGAATATAAAAGCTTGCATTTAAAATAAGCACATGAGGGACTTCCCTGGTGATGCAGTGGTTAGGAATCCACCTGCCAGTGCAGGGAACATAGGTTTGATCCCTGGTCTGGGAAGATCTCACATGCTGGGGAGCAATGTAGCCCATGTGCCACAAGTACCGAGTCTGCGCTCTAGAGCCCACAAGACACAACTACTGAGCCTGCGTGCCACAACTACTGAAGCCCGCGTGCCTAGAGCCTGTGCTCCGCAACAAAGAGCATCCCCCGCTCGACACAACTAGAGAAAGACCGTGCGCAGCAACGAAGACCCAAAGCAGCCAAAAATAAGTAAATACATAAATTTATAAAAAATAAGGGGGGAAGTGGGAGAGCTGGATATAGGGAGGCAAGTGGAGGACAAAGAGGGAGAATTTATTCAGGAAACGAGGTCTCGTTCGTCGTTGTTTGTGGTTGTTCACAGCTCTGAGGCTGTGCTCCTCAAGGTATGATCCCTAGACCAGCAGCATCACATCACATGGGAGTTTCTTAGAAATGCAACTCAGGCCCAAACCAAGATCTGCTGAATCAGCAACTGTGTTTGATTTAATATGAACCCCAGGTGATTTGTGTGCATATTAAAGATGGAGGAACAATAGGAGGGATCATCTCAGAGGGTCCTTCCTTTTTTCAAATACTCTGCCAAATTTTTTGAGTATGATATAATATCTCATTTTAAATCTTGTTGGGAGGAATCCAACAAGGAAACCAGAAGATTATACCTCAGAGAGAAAGGCAGGTCAGAGAAACGTTTGCTAGAGGAGGTTACTTCCCAGAACAGAAGGCTCTCTATTAGCCCTTTATAAAATGATAATTTGGGATGATTGGGGACAAAGTGACCTCAACAGAAACTCAGTATTTGTATACTTACCAAAAGGCTCCGTTTATGTGGTTCATTTTCAGACACTTTCCAAATATTGCAACTAACACAATAAATTTTTCTTTCAGGAACCTGATTTGATGGGCCACTCTTTCAGTTCAGTTATACCCAATTGAACTAAATTGTATGCCGGGTTTTGTGTAAGAGCTTTTGGTGAAGTGTCTTATTTAATTTAACCCTCGCATTAAGCCTATAAAACAGTTACCATTAGTAAACCCATTCTTGCAAAGAAGGGCAATGTGGCTTATGGTAGTTGGTGATTTGTCCAAGGTCCTGTCCAGCTAGAAGTTGGCAGCACAGGGATTTGAAGCCATGTCTGTGTAGATCAGGGCTTGTGTGTGTGCCAAGGCTAGTAGGGCGGAGAGAGGAAGTGCTTGATTCTGGAGATGGCCTGCTGGGTCTTGACTCACTGTTGAATGGAAGAATGAATGAACGAGTGACTTTGCTGTATAAGGTGACTGTGGGGCGGGGGAGAAGATACAGAACACTCCAGATGACTATCAGAGATGAGGTAATAATTCTGATGAACAGGAGGGCAGCATGGTGGCCCTCAACCCCTAACTTAGAGGGTTGGGAGTCGGGGATCGGCAACATAGTGTAGATAGGAAGGATGGAGTTGCTGGGAGATGGAGGTGTTGATCATGAAATGTACCTGTATCACATCTTTGCCCAGATTAGGTGATACACGTAAGGATTATATCTGGCACATGGCCTGACATCTGTTAGCGCTTAAATGGTAACTATCACTAGGCCCAAGAACAAATCTATTGTTACTGTTTTCTGTCAAACCAAAGGCTCTGCAGCAACTAGCTGCCTCATCTATTATTTCATTGTCCTCCTTTTCTGAAGGAAGTTATTTCAAACTGGAAATCCCAGCCCCACACAGCTCCATCCTAAAGGTCTATTTCAAAGATTACAAAATACTTCTTGGCAGTTTCTCTCCTGTATTCTTTTCTTTAGTAACCTAGTTTGATTTTTAATATCACTTAATTAAAAAAAATCTTAAATAAGAAATTGAAGAAAAACAGAAAGAAAATACATATAAGCAAAAACAAGAAAAACATATAACTCTGATCTTTTGTTGTTTAATATTTAGGTAATTGGCAATATCTTACCATTATAAATAATGTTTATATGACCATCCTTGTCTGCAAATCTTTATGCATATCCTTTATTATTTAATTAGGATATATTTTGCAAGCAGAACCAACAAAGCTATTTGTCACCAGCTTTGGTTGTGATTTCTGGCCCTAGATTCAGGGTATAAGCCCCAGGTAGAAACTTAGGTCTGTCCTTGGGGCAGAGGCTTACCCAGTGGTGAAAATTTGCCCTTCCTGATTTACATGTAGCTTCCCCTGAGACTGAGCCTGCTCTGGGGTGTCTCAGAGGTAACATTTCAAAATAATATTTGGGAAAGTTACCTAATAAAAATGCCTGAGGACTGCATTTTCAAGTCTACAGATCTTTTCCCCAGGGCTTTCCTGCACAGCTAACCTTTAAACCCAAGGTCTGAAATGCTGATAGGAGCGGTGATCTCTCTATTAAGTATAAAAGTTTCTTCACTCTTCAAGAGAGCTCAAACTACTATTTTAGGTACTTTTTGCACAGCCTGAATTCTGGAAAATTGCATCATTTTACCATCAACAAACACAAACTAGTTCAAATTGGTCATTCCACTGATGCACAGAGCATCATTATGGACAGAAACCAGATCTAAGCCAACAAATCATGTTTATTAGAACAAAATATTTTCTCTAAAAGCGAAGTAAAAATTAGAAAGAAAATCAATTCTTTTCACTAGGAAAAGAAAGGACATAGAAGAACATTGCAGGGATTCATGCTGAAAAAACCTTACCTCCATGTATCAAGACTATGTGATCACAGATGGAAGAGTTCCCCACAAGCTGAGAAAAAGGACCCTGAATCATTTGTGCTGCATTCAGATTACTTATGAGAAAGGAGATAGAGGGAAAGAGATGTGGCTGCTGACATGGACTATAAGGATTTAAAATATTCTCCAGCTGGCTTCCAGGGGAATTCCACAGCATGTTTGCAGCCATATCTCCAGTTTTGTGGCCCCAAATGGACCTCTATCCTCAAGTCCCAGCTCCCATGTCTTTTTTCAAGGCTGTCGTCTGTCCAACAAAAAAGGGAGGTAATCTAACCACATAGCAAGACAGAAATTCCTGTTCTTCTCAGCCTCTTGTCATACTACTCGGCTAGCTGAAATGTTTATCACATGATCTTTGTAAAATGCTTACATGGAAAACCTGAAGCTAAAAATGTGTTAGAGTTGGCAACCCTTTTTTTGTCGTTGTTGTTAAATGGGAAGACGTGTACAGGCACATCGCCAAAGAGGATTACTGAATGGACAATTAGTATTTGAAAGGCACCCAATATCGTTAGTTACCATAGAAATGCAAATTAAAACCACTGTGACATACCACTAAAATCCATCAAAGCGGCTAAAATTGACTATGTCAGAAAGCCTATCGTATGTATGGATATCTAATGCATTCATAATTCAACACTAATGTGTTGAATATCCGGAAGGAAATGTGTTCATACGTACACTGAGACGCGCATATAAGAATGTTCATAGAAGCATTATTTTAATGGCCTCAAAACTGGAATCAACCCAAATTTTATCAGCAGTAGAATGGATAAATAGTGTTATGTTTACACAGAAATGCAAAACTACAAACTACCGTACATGCAACAACATGGATAAATCTCAGAGATGTTGGGCAAACAAGCCAACACAGAGTAAATACTTTGTGATTCCATTATATAACATTCAAAACGGGCCAAAATGATCAAAGATGTAGGTCAAGATGGTGGCTACCTCTCATGGGGGAGGGGTAGTGATTGATAGGGAGGCAGGAGAGAGACTTCTAGAATGCTGATCACATTCTATTTCTTTTTAATTCCATGGGTATGAACAATTTGTAAAAATTCACTGAGCCACCCAGTTACGTATGTAGGAAACTTTTCTGTATGTAGGTTATACTTCAATGAATTAATTTACTTTAAAACAAGATTACAAAGGGAAATGTCTAATAAATAAGCAGCTCTTTTTATGTGGTGAAGAAAAGGACTATGATTGATTCAAGGATAGTGGTTTTTATAATTGTATCTTATTCTCTGAAGTGTGGGATGAAAGATTGTGGGTAAACACACTTTGCTAAATTGAATCTTGTTCTTTAAGGAGATCTTGTGGTGAATCATTTTGGGAAGGTCCTTGCTCTCTAATTCATCTTGTCTATGAAGCTCATGACCTGTATACCTACTCAAACCAAGAGTATTAATTGCAAACTGTTCATTCAACAAATACTGGTATGTAGTGAGAGCTCTGCACGTGCTGGGCATGGTTTTAGTATGATGAGTCATTGGTGGACATGACGCATAAGATCCTTGCTCTCTTGGAGCTTATAGTCTATCAGGGAGAATGGAATAATAGTAAGCAAGCAAAGAGGAAATAAATATGACCACATTGTGATAAATATTATGAAGGAAGTGAATTGGGAAATCAGTAATGGTTTGGTGTCACCCCTTCTGGAGAAATAGTAATTTAGCATGACCTTGGAGAGCAGAACCAAGTGTAAACAGTTGAGGTGGTAGAACCTGACGGTTAAGGTATAAGGTGCTACATAAATCCTGGCAAAGCTACTTATGACATGGGTGACCCCAAGGAAGTTACCAAAAGCCTCATCTGTATATTGAGGATAATAATAGTTCCCACTTTGGAGGATTGTTTTACAAAATGAATTAATTAATAGACGTAAAGAACTTGGCACAGTGCCTGACACATAGTGAAGGCTCAGTAACGATTAGGACTCATAGTTTAAGGCAGGCACTGAGGGTAGAGAGGAAGATGGAATGGTAACTAGTTGCTAAAGCTTTCCTGCCTTCCTCTACCTATGGGACCTCTATTCATTTGACCCATATCCGCTGCACAGGGGGCTGGGACTCCCAGCAGGCTCACACTCAGTTTAAGAAGACAGTGGCTGACCACGAGGGAAGCCGGGTGCAGTGTGTTCTCTCTCTTAGAATCCTGCTGTTATTCCTCCTGCCAGTTTATAGCCTTTGAACCACGCCCACCTCTCATTCTCTGTGCACTGAGCCTGTTTCCTACTACATCAAAGTGACTCTTTGCCCGGCGGAGCCTCCCCGCCCCATTGGCCCATAGTTTGCACATGCGCAGACGATGCTAGTTGCATCTCATTAAGCATCCAGGGGTAGTTTGAACGTTGACAGCAGTGAGTAGTCGCTGGACGCAGGCCACAATTGCAGAGATGATTTCTCTCTCTCCCCCTCCAGTGATATGATAGATTTCATTCCCTGAGAGATCTGTGGACAAGATTTAAGTCTGTTTTCCCCTGCTGTGAGCCTGGAGTAAAGTCTGCAGATTGCGGAAGCAAGTTCAGTAAATCACTGCCGCTTACTGGCGCTCCTCGTTCCTCCTCATGGAGGATACAACCCGATTTAGTAAATGTCACTCTCCCCTTCCATCCATCACCAGCCTCAGACACACTGCCAGGCGGTGATACTCAGCTGTGGATGTTCCTATCAGCCCATTACAGAAGCGAAGAGCCTTTTCCCAATGCAGCCTTTCAAATGGGAGATTGTCCTTCTGCAAGACACAGAATGGCAACATGCCAGGGCCACTCTGTGGCCTAAGAAGCCAACGATCCCTGGGACTAATACAGAAGCATCAGCTCTGCAAAAAGCCTGTGTCAAAGCTGATGATGGCTTCTGTCAAGATGTAGAATTTTCTTTTCTGTTGTTGAAGAGATGGGCTGTCTGGATTGTGTGGGCAGAATGTTTACAAAGGATAAAAATACTGGCTTAGGAATGACGAATGATGTGGCTCACGTTTGACTGTACCACTTATTGTTTTGTAGCTTTGGGCAAATTGTTGAACCTCTCTAATCCTCAGTTTGTCTGTAGAATAGTACTTAATTTGGGGGTTTGTTACATGGTGTAATGTGTCAAAGTGTGGTACCTAGTACCTAGTAAATGTGAGATAGATAGTACCTTCAGCACCAGGTGAGTCCAAAACCTTAGGTTTAACCACTCACTGTCTGCTCAAATGAGATCGTGTCTTTAAAGATGAAAATTTTTTTTCTCGGAAGATTTCTTAAATATCATCTTTCTGAATCCTTAAGATGGCATTTAGAGGCCTTTGAGGGCTGACCCAGGCCACATTCCCATCCTCATGTCCTAGTATTGCTGGGGTCTGTGCTTTGTTACTGTGTAGCCGTAGTTTTCTTTCCCAGAACATGCCGTTCTCTCATAGGCCTTTGAGCCTTTGCGTATCTGTTCCCACTGACTATGATGTCCTTCTCCTGTCTGCTGTTTACCTGAAAAACTTGTGGTTTTTTTTTTTAAGCTCCGGATTGTTGACCTTCTCGGTGATTCTGACCTCTCAGGTAGACCCTGTTGCCTTGTCCTTTGTGTTTTCAGGGCATCCTCATAGCACATATCACATCCTTCCAGGATCATCTATGAATCTGTGATTATCTCTGTTCAAAATGCTCATTGGTAAACTTTGAATTGGCCAGCACCAGTCACTGTACCTGGCATGAAGTCTGTGTTTAATACATGCTTCTGGAATGAGTGAGTGGAATGTGCCTGGTGGAGGTTCTGCTCCCCCTTCGCCTTAGTGATCTTCCCCTACCAGACGTGTGATGTGGAAGAGGCTTTTCAGCTCAGTGATGTGTCCAGCACTACAATGTAGGCTAGGACAGGAGATCCGTATTATTTCGATAAGAAATAATATTCTTCTTCTTCTTCTTCTCTAATATTTTATAATAATAAAATATTATTTTATTTATAAAAATATATTATGTGTAATTTTATAATATTTCTTTAGAATTCTTATATGTGTAATACAAATATCTGTGTGTGTGTGTGTGTGTGTGTGTGAGATACACTTAGGAAAAGATTTGGAGGTTATATACCAAGGTGTTAACGGTGCTTCCCTCTGGTTGGTGGAATTATAAGCATAAAAATTCTTTTTTTATGTAACAAAGATATTCTGAAGTTATATTTAATTTTAAATGTTTTTATCCAAAGCTATATTCAGTAGGGTTTGTTTTTTAAATGCTAATGTTTCCATTACATTAAGACAGAAATTCTCTTCTGCAGTAACATAGTAAAATGAAGCTAGGTACAAGTGATCAAAGTTTCCTTTTTTATTATATGTGACAAACTTTCTGAAACTGACATCTTTTTTTTTTTTTTAACTTTATTTATTTATTTTTGGCTGTGTTGGGTCTTCGTTGCTGCACAGACTTTCTCTAGTTGCAGCGAGTGGGGGCTACTCTTTATTGCAGTGCATGGGCTTCTCATTGCTGTGGCCTCTCTTGTTGTGGAGCATGGGCTCTAGGCGCATGGGCTCCAGTAGTTGTGGCACGTGGGCTCAGTAGTTGTGGCCCGCAGGCTCTAGAGCACAGACTCAGTAGTTGTGGAGGACAGGCTTAGTTGCTCCGTGACATGTGGGATCTTCCCGGACCAGGGCTCAAGCCCGTGTCCCCTGCAGTGACAGGCAGATTCTTAACCACTGCACCACCAGGGACATCCCTGAAAGTGACATCTTTTGGGCAATTCACAATTAGATAGCTGGGTGATCTAAGTACGGGCAGAAGGAGCAGGTGAATTATAATTGATGCTTTAAATGGATTTTTTGTTGAGAGTTTTATCTGATTGATTTATGGTAAAAATCAGGCTTTCAAAAAAGTTCCCAAATACATCAGCTGACAAAAATGGTTAACCCAGCCAGACTCCAGAGATGGTAATATAATGAGATGTTTAAAATAAAGATCATGAGAAACTAAATTGCAGGCAAGTTGCCCTCTGCAAGGCTAATGTAATTATAGAGACCAAATCTCATATAGTTTTTCTCTTCACCAGATTCCTCTGGTACTCAGGATCTTTTCTTCACAATCGAGCCCTTGATTAGGCAGTGTCTTTTATTCTTCCCTTGTTATTTGGAATAAATTCTGTTCATTTCATCACAGAATTTCCTAATAGATGCCTTATACTTTCCTAGCAAACTGAAGCCCAGCTAGGGATTCATGAGTAGGAAGTAGTGGATGAGAATCCTTGGCTTTCCTAGTATTTCAGAGTGTCAACCGGACATGGTATATTTTCCCATCCTAAAGCCATTGAGGCCAACTAAAACGTCGATTGTCTTTGCTCTTTGCTGACAAAGAGGATAGGGCGATAAACCTAGTTACTTTTTGTTTGCGCGGTGTGCCAGTTGGCTGCTGAGGACGTTATAGAAATTACTGGGATGGGTGTGGAGAACTAGTTATCAGAGTCCTATGGGTTGTTTGAAAGAATTGCAATCCATTGGCTGAGGACATATATGAACACAATGTTAATGTTTAATATATATTAGTTGACTTGGGCGGGGGAACCTTTATTTCATCAAGATAAGTTATTCGATTTATTTGACACTGAATCAAGCAGACCAAATAACAGGTTATTGACTGAGATTTTCAGTTCTGCTTGCTTGTTTTGAGGCCATGGTTTCCCACAAGTTGCATCAGAATCACCTGGGGAACTTTCGACACTACAGAATCTCTGGTTTCCTTCTTTCCTGTATTCCAAGATTCTGATTTAGTAACTAGGTTTGGGCTAAAGACCGGGAATCTGAATTTTTAACAAGCCTCCGGGCAGTTATTATGCACATTTAAATTTAAGAACATCTAATGCAGTTCAGCATTAAGTAACTTAAAAAACTTAATACATTTAAAGTTTCTTTTTAAGTCAGCGAAACAATAAGGATGCCGATGAGTGACCTACCTTGGATGATTGCTAGAATGTTCTAGCTCTTGCTGACTCTTCTTCCTCCCTGATGTTATCCCTGAGTACAGCTTCTGTAGAATGTTCCCTGAATGAAATGTGAAGACGATGTTACTTGCCATGAGATTAATCAGATTCTCTGCTGATAATATGATTCTTTCTCCTCTGGCTTGAAGGATATGAAGACTCTAGAAACAGTTTAGAGGTGGAGGAAGATAACCAGATGGTGTTAGTGTTCATTCTTAATTCAGAAAGGAAACAAAAAGATAGAATTTGCTTCCAGATTATATTTCAGTAGATACACATAACTATGATTCTCCTCTCCTTATAAGATCATTCATGTTTTGAACACTGTATAAACAAGGTATACTCTTAGCTTGGCTGGGTTTGAATCCAAACATTTGTCCACTTTGGAAGCAGAACCCCTGAGAATGTTTTACTTACTGTAATGATGCAGTAAGAAGCCCCACTGCTGTTAAGAAAATTCTGTCTAAATTATGAAAACCAATATAATTTAATACAAATAAATCCTCAGTTAAATTGAAGATCAACACATGGAAATCCATGTAAAGGAATATTATTTGGAGTAAACACATTTTGGGGAAACAAGGATGACTTTTAAAATGTTTAAGATTCAATGCTAAGTGAGAAAAACAATTACAAAATATATACCGCATAAACCAAATCTGGGGGGAGCCCAAATAGAAAAATAAATTGGCTGGCAAGGAACACTCCAAAAATATTATCAGTGGTTATCTTTGGATCACATAATTACAGTCATTTTTCTTTTTTCTTTTTTTTTTGCGGTAGGCGGGCCTCTCATTGCTGTGGCCTCTCCCGTTGCGGAGCACAGGCTCCGGACGCTCAGGCTCAGCGGCCATGGCTCACGGGCCCAGCCGCTCTGTGGCGTGTGGGATCTTCCCGGACCGGGGCACGAACCCGTGTCCCCTGCATCGGCAGGCGGACTCTCAACCACTGCGCCACCAGGGAAGCCCAGTCATTTTTCTTTATCTTATTATAACTATTGTAAATTTCCCTTTATTTTCTAGATTTACTACACAAAGCACATGATAACTTTCTGATCAGAAAACAAAATAAATTGATTTTTTAAAGATTACCTGCACATATATTGGGTACTGGTCTAGCTTTTATTGATCTACACCTCTACAAAGATTGGAATCCTGAATAAAGAAAACAGATTAGGGACTTACCTGGTGGCGCAGTGGTTAAGAATCCGTCTGCCAGGGCAGGGGACATGGGTTCGAGGCCTGGTCTGGGAAGATCCCACACGCTGCAGAGCAGCGAAGCCCGTGCACCACAACTGCTGAGCCTGCGCTCTAGAGCCCGCGAGCCACAAATACTGAGGCCGCGTGCTGCAACTACTGGAGCCCGTGTGCCTAGAGCCTGTGCTCCGCAACAAGACAAGCCACCACAACGAGAAGCCCGTGCACTGCAATGAAGAGTAGCCCCCGCTCGCCGCAACTAGAGAGAGCCCATGTGCAGCAGCGAACACCCAACACAGCCAAAAATAAATAAATTTAAAAAACAGACAAACAGATTAGCGTTTCATGAACAGCATGAGGCTGTTGGTGTCAAGTGAGAAGGGAGCTGGGAACAGGGTTGACAGAGTGGCAAGTGCCTGGCCAATTTGGGGTCACCCACTCCCCGCCCTATGAGACCTATGTCAGGCATGACCAACGACTTCAGCCTTCTTTGCCACAGAGCCCTGGCTTCAAACTTCCCAGCATCCCACGAGTGACCAGCAGTTGACTGGAAATGGCACAAAGGGAGCTGGTTTTCACTGGCTTTTCATAGAGTCCCTGTCCCCAAGTCACTATCTAATTGGGAGACAAAGCACACGTAAGAGAAGTCAAGTATAAAGATTAAATTCCTGGTTCAAAATAACCAGGGAAGGACGTGTCACAAGGCAGTCTGTGATTAATTACCCAATGAATCAGAGGAGGGGGCATTTTATTTGGGGCTGCTGAGGATATCACATAGTTTCCAATATGTACCAGCTTGTCTTTGCCATGTCAAGATGTGTGGAAGAAAAATGTCTCTGCCTCCCACTTTGCAGGTCAGAGTCCTTTCCACTTCTGGGTGAACAGAGCTGAGACATATCTAGTCAACCATTGAACAGGAACATGCTGGTTTCTCTCTGTGGGTCTTAATTTTCTCTTTCTTTACGGTGAGTTGGGAGGCTTTGCCATCAGAGGTTGCAGCAAATGTGATGATATGTCAGCATTTTGAAACTGTAACAGAAAAGCCTGAAGCACTTAAGTATAGTAAAAGCCCCTTTCAAGCTTTTCTTTTCACAGACCCAGTTTATCCCGTGTATCAAGTGATGGCCTCCCTATGTTTCTGCTGTGATAAGGCATCTTTTCTACTCTCCTTGGGAGGGTTTGCAAAACTGATGGGTTGTGCGATGATAATTAAACTTACCCCCCTTTTAGGATGTCTGTATTGCTTTTCATTTAAATACCGATAGAGTCATAGAACAAATTAAGGCATGTAGTGGTCGGCAACCACGAGATAGTTATGGAAGGAAGGAATGCACGTTTTGTTGCTTCCCCAGAACGGATGATGGCTACTTCACTTTAATTTGTGAAAACAGTACTTTGTCATGAGTTTTCACAGCAGCAGAGAATTTCATATTTGTTTTTATGCTGCTGACCAGGTAGAGGAAGAGTCCAAGGGTAGAGAGGCAGAGACCATATTGTGACAGGATGTGGAATGGTATTTTCTGGTGCTGTGCTGGAACGCAGAAGACCTGGGAGCTAGTCCCAGCTTGGTCACTCACTCACTCACTTACATGTCCTCAGTTGATATGAGCCTCTGTTTTTGATTCCCCGCCAAACTCCCACTTTCCCCTTCTTAGGGTCACAGTGCCCCAGTTTTCCTTTGAGTAAGTGCCCTTTCTCCATTCAGCGCAAAACCCTGAGTGAGGGATGGGATGTGAACAGGCCTGGCTGATAAGGACAGCAGTGACTGCAGAAGCGATGGGCATGTGATCCAAACTGGGCCAATTAAAGTGTATCCTGAAACTTTGCCAGAATTTCTAGGAAAGGAGAATTCTCTTTTACCTGGGAGTCTGCTAAACCTCCCATCTTCTCACTGTTAGAATTACCTGCCTGAGAATGAAGCCAAACTAGAAGAAATGAGCTATAAAAAAGAGAAAAACATATTGTGGACAAATATATTTGATCATCTAAGTTCAACCATTACTGAACTGGAAATAGTCCACCCAAGGCCTCACAGTCCTGTGAATCAGTATGTTAGCTGCTTTGCTTAAATTTTGAATCAGATTTTTGTCGCTTGCAGCCAGAGTTCTCGCCAATTGGGCAGTTTCCCTTCAGGGCTTTAGTTTTCTTCTTTTTAAAAGGTGAGATAGTTTAAAAATCTTTATTTTGCTTTGAAAAGCAATATATGCTCATTGTAAAACTATAACTGTAGGAAAGGATTATTAGGTGTGTCCACATAACCATTTTTAGGTGGTATCAGTTAACTATTGCTGCGTAACAAACCACAACCCGAATCCAGTGGCTTGAAATAATAAGTGTTTATTATTGCTCATGACTCTAAATATTTGTTGGGTGGTTCTGCTGATCTGGTCCAAGCTTAGAAGATCACACTTGAACTTGCTCATGTGTCTGTGGTCAGCTGGTATATTGGCTGGGGCTAACTGGTTTATGGTGGCCTCATTTGCAAATCTGGTGGAGCTGGCTGTCAGATGGGGTAGTGAAGGTGTCTGGGCTGTGTCTGTTTTGTCACAGAGCAGGCTGGTCTGGGGCTTGGGCAGGGCCTCATGGTGGCTGACAGGGCCCTTAGAGAGCAAGTGGAAGCCTTTTGAGGCCTGGGTTTGTAACTGGCACTCCTTTATTCCTCCCGCTTCTATTGACCAGAGCAGTCTCATGGCCAGCCAAGATTCAAGGAGAGGAGAACTTGACTCCATATTTTGGTGGCAGGAGTTGCAAAGTCACATTTTTAAGCAGCATATATACAGAAAGGGAAAATAATGTGGGCTTTTATTGTAATCACTATAGAATTTTATTCCCTCAAAAATAATCACTGTTTATATTTTAATATTCTTCTGGATTTGTCCAGAATACTTCTATTTATTTTTTAGAACACTTTTCCCAGCAAATGTATTTTTAACTTGTTTTTATGTTTGTTATGTTTATAAAAATCGATATTATATATATATTTATTGTTTTCATCTTGACAGTATATTTTGAACATATTTCCATGCTTATGCATGTTAACCTCTTGTGAAGAGATTGAATATAGATGATTGTCTTAGCTCTGACCTTCTGAGACTCTGGAATTCTGTGACTCATTATGAACCAGATTTCCCAAATCCTCAAGCTCATTTCCTCAAAGTGATAAGAAAACTGTTAGATTCCCAAACAACTAAAAAGTTGAGCCTGTAGTTCTGGCTGAGACGATGTGTCAATTTCAGTGTTGAGTGATTTCATCCTTGCTGGTTAGAAAGTTACTTGTCATTATTATTATTAATTATAATGACAAATAAAGGACAATTTCTGTTGAAATTCCAGCAACTGTTCTCATTAGCCCATGGAAGTATACATTGATTATTCTGGATATACTGCTTGTCTTCTTGTTTGTACTGATTTCGCAAATATGCTAAAATTGGAAGACAGAACATGCTACTAAGAATAGGTAACCCAGTTGCAGTAAGTTAAGCGCTCACCATGTAGATTCCACACCGTCAAGTTAAAGAAGGATGATGGACTGAGGGTTTTGGGGCTCTGGCTTCTTTCTGGCTCTTTGGTTTTGATAAGTCATGAAGTCTTGAGAGCTGCTCACATTTCTTCCAAGCATGCTTTCCTAGCTCTTAAGCAACTTCAGCCTGAAGACAGCTGAGACTATAGTAACTGACTTTGGGAACTGGAATAGATTCTTTCTGTATTATGATTAAGAACTTCAGGGGAGAAAAAAAAAAAAAAAGAACGTCGGGGAAATTTGAGCTAGTCGATGTTAGCTAAAGAATGACAAGGCCGTTATGAATTCTATGATAAGTGACGCATCCCTGAAATAGTTGCCTACAGTCTCTCTTTTAGCATAACCACAGGTTAGCCGTCAGTTACACTGACAGAATTGATCAGACTAATGTGACATGAGCTAAGAACACGTGGACATTTTTGCCTGTTGTGGGGCAGAATTTTTTCATCCATCCATTCATTTATTTGTTCAAAAATATTTATTGATCATCTGCAATTTGCTATGGGAATATAAAGATGCATAGAAACAGTTTTTGTCCTTAAGATCTTACATTTTAGTAAAGGGAGAGTGATACCTATAACGTGATTTGCAGTGTTCCATGGATAGAAGTTGATGTCATAGTCCAAAGGAAAATTGAGATGGTGTACAAAGATATCTAAAATAATGAAGTACATTGTAATAATATAATAGTACATGCTTATGTAGTGTTTCTGTCAGTCAGAGTTCTCCTGAGAAATGGAGCCAGTAGGAAACAAACAAACAAATCAATAAATATTTTTTCCTAATGGGAAGAGGGAGAGGGAGAAGGAATGGGAGAGAAAGGGATTTCTTTTAAGGAATTGGCTCAGAAAACTTGGAGGCTGGCAAGTCCAAACTCTGCAGGGCAGGCTGGCAGGCTGGAGACCCAGGGAAGAGGTGATGTTGCAGCTCAAGTCTGCAGGTGGCGTGGAGGCAGAATTCCTTCTTCCTCAGAGGACTTCAATCTTTTTCTCTTAAGTCCTTCAACTCATTGGATGGGACCCACCCACATTATGGAGGGTAATCTGCTTTAGTCAGAGTCTACTGATTTAGGTATTAGTGATGTCTAAAAAATAACTTCACAACAACATCTAGGCTGGTGTTTGACCAAAAACTGGGTCCATGGCCTGGCCAAGTTGACACGTAAAATTAGTTATTATAATCTGCCCTTTTCAACTTGGCACCCATACATGTCCCCTTAAACTACATTTAATTTCAAAATAAAAGGAATAAAAAGGTCATACTTCTGCCTACCTTGATGCAAATTTCTTGCTTACAACAAAAAATGCACAAATAATTTCCCCAGAAGAGGATACAAAGTCATTGTGTGATGTCTCCTGAGTATCCTGTAACTTAAATACTATGATGTAAAATTAAAAATACATAAATACTATTATGTAAAGTTAATACATCTTATGTTATATGATCAGTCAATAAGAGAGGGAAGAAAAAGATATTTGCTTAATACAAACACACCTTTGTAACAAAATGAGAAAATATTCATGACAGTCATGGCCATCGTTGGTGTTTATAACTACGTAACTACCTGTTTTTATGCTCACTGTCTGTCCTCAGTAAACACCTTATCTGGTAGTGTTTCTTTACCTGGTGGGGTGACCCAAACCTTCATTCCTGAAGAGTCTTGGCCCTGAGTAGTCCTGCCTGAATTGAGTTGTAGTTTTCTGTTGACTTACACTACAAAGCAAAAGAGTACATAATAAGAGATGCCCTCTGGGCTCTCCTGTATTGTAGATGTACTCTTCCTTACCTCCGGTGTGGGGTAGCAGTCCAGTTTCCCCGTGGTAATCGGGATCAGTCACCCCAGCCAGCACAGTAATTCTCTTCTTTGCCTGTTAATTCAGAGTCATGGCGAGCCCAGAGCCGTTGGGCAACAGTCTTAACTTTTGGTCCAGTGGAATCATTGTTGTGGCTTCTGGTAGAAGCATTCCTTTGGAACTAAGACCTGTAGATCTGTAGAAGATAATGTTCCAGGAACAGGAAGCAAAATTTGCTAGTTGATCACTAGGGGTTTTTGCCAGTGGATCCCCTTTTGATTCCTGGACCCATCAGTCTTGGCTGTGGGAGGAATCTTGGCTATGGGATGCTGAATCAAAGTGTATATAGCCTCTTGGAAAACCTTGCCCCAGCCCTGCAAGAAATTGCCACCTCCCTGCCACTGTGACCGAGTGTTCAAAAGATCATTCCACCAGTCTATCAAGCCAGCCACTTCAGGATGGTGGGGAACATGGCAGGACAAGTAAATTCCACAAGCCTGGGCCCATAGCCACATTTCATTTGCTGTGAAGCGAGTTCCTTGGTCAGAAGCAACGCTGTGTGGAATAGCATGAATGTGGATGAGGCATCCTCTAAGTCCACCGATGGTAGTTTTGGCAGAAGCTTTGAGTTTAGGGAAGGCAAATTCATATCCAGATTAAGTGTTTGTTCCAGTAAGAACAAAATGCTGCTCCTTCCATGATGGACGTGGTCCAGTGTAATCAACATGCACCCTGGGGAATAGTGCCATATCAGGGACTCAGTGTTAGTCTCTGCTGCTGGGAGAGGTCAAGGTCACTCAGCTAGAAATGGAATGTGACTCCTGAGTCTGTGTCGTAACTGATACAACTCTGTCTGGCTCATCACAGTGAGAAATGGTCCCCAAAGTGAGCACGAACTGAAGTAGTTTTCAGGAAGACCCTGGTGTTGAGGATGACGTACTTAAGTAAGCCTCAGGAGACCTGACTCTGATTACAAGTCAGCCAGTAACTTTTATATGGCTTGAGTAACCTCCTTTCTTATGTGCGTTGTCTGTAAAATCACAGTACTGACTTAACATCACGGGTCTTCAAATGGTGTTAATCACGTTTGGTTTTTCAAAGGTCTGGCAGTGAGAAACCTCTAAGAGGTAATTAGAGAGGCTGAACAGGTGGGTTTCTGGGTGTATCCCCACCACCACCTCTACTTCAAGCAGAGAAACTCAACTTTCATCTAGTTTCAGCTCTGGGAGGTTGAAGACCTCTGGGCCAGAAGATCAGGTGCCTTCTGTCTTCCAACACTATAGAGGAATGAGATTGAGCTTCAGCCAACATTTACTATACTAGAAGTTTCTCAACTTAAGAGCTTTAAACCTCAAAACTGTTTTCAGTTATATATCATTTAGTGGCTTAACACAACCCTGTGTTCTTTCTTACAATTCTGTCAGTGGGCTGGGTGGTTATTTTCCTCAACATAGAGTTGTCTGGGAGACCTCATGAAGTTCCATTCAGCTGGGGGCTGGGCTGGGCTCTAAGCCTCCAGCTTTCTGTCTCACATGTCGGATGTCTCAGTGGCTGATGGTTGGGAAGCCCTGGTTCTTCACCTTGTGTCCTCTCTTCCTCCAGGGCCTTTCCTTGAGGTCTGTCTCACAACAGGCTAGTCTGGACCTATGTAGCATGACGGCCTCTTCAATGGCCATTTCTGCCATATTTGATTAGTGCAAGTTACAGTGACAGTCCAGATTCAGAGGGAAGAGAAATAGACCCCCACCTCCTGATGGGAGGAATGGCATGTGTGTACAGGGAAGGAGGATTTACTAGTGACTTGCCTTTGGTTTCACTGATTTTCTTTACTTTTACTTTCAAACCCTTTATACTTCTATACGTTATAGGCCTAAGAATACAATTATATATGTATTTTTGGTACAGTTGCTTTTTAAATTAGTTAAGAAAAGAAAGTAAAAGAAATAAGAATTCATACCATCTTTTATAATTACATAATTACCTTTACAGGTATGTACTTTATTTTTTTGGTGTGGATTTGAATTACCACCTGGGAATAATTTCTTTTCAGCCTAATGAAATTCCTTTAGTACTTATTGTAAGGTGGATTAGTGACCATTTTAGGAGATAATCTGCCATACATTGTAGAATTCAACAAAGCCATGCACTGGACCAGGAGCATATCAACTCTGCCCACTACCAACAGATGGCATTAGAGGTCGTAGCAACGGCATTATAAATGCACTGATGATCACCTTGATTGGAGCTTTAATTGTAAGTAGAGGACATTTCAGTGATGCTGCCAGTGTGCTAAGAAAGCCTTCTGGGGAGGGGTCCAGGAAGGTCAGAGGAGGCTCCCAGCCTTGGGCCAGAGCCTCAGAACTGTCAAAGAGCCTGCATTGGTTGGTCTGACACACAAAGCAGAGGAAAGGAAGCTTCCAGCTCTGGCTCATTCCCAAGACAAAGAAAATATTCCCAACTATGCCGTGGCAGCTTAAAAATAGGTCACATCTACAGCCAGAGCTATTTTGTGGTGACTCTAATCTAAACCAGCTCCTTGCTCTCTATTTAATTTGGAAAATCATTAAAACAAAACAAAACAAGAGCCCTGTTAGGAAAGACCTGCTGCATAACAGATAACTACTGCTTTTTCAGAAAATAAGTATCTTTGGATATACCTGGATTGGGAACAACTGTGCCAAATGCCATGGGCCAGGCACTGTCCTGCACATCGTCAACAATTGCTCTCTAATGCTTCATGAAAACAACCCTGTGAGTCAGATGTTTTTATCTCCTGTTTATAGAAGCAGAATCTGGAGCCCTGAGAGTTTAAGTAACTGGCTCCAGTCACATAGCTCATAAGTGGAAGAGAGTTGAAATGTACATCTTTGTGTCCCAGGTCTTGTGACAGCTGTAAGGGTCAACTGGTCAATTCAGAGGGGTGAGAGCACATTTAGTTTTTCTGGTTTAGCTCGGACCATTTTTGTTTATCATCATCCCCCACTTACCCAATCTGTCTGTACCCAGTTTGTGTTCAGTGATTTGCTCTGTTTTATGCATAGATTGATGCCCTAATATAAGTACATTCTGTTTGATGATTCAATGGTTTGGTAATTTTAGCATAATAATATTTGCTTTCTGTTATTCCGTCTGTTGGGAAAGAATCTGTGGGGCAATATTGGCCTTCTCAATAGTAAAATCTTAACTCGAGTTTGTGTGTAAGGTTGACCGGCAGGTCGTGACATCTTGAACACATTCATGATAGCATTGTAATCAAAGCTAATTACAATAAAAATTAATTTAAAAAAGGAAAGGCAACAAAAGAGAAACAGCAAAGCTAATTAGATTCCTGGTTGGTGGGTAAAAAATACTGGCCTGGCTGTCATGAGATCTTAATGCATCATTACCTCTACCACAGACAAGTTGCATGATTTGGGGCAAGTCATTTTGCCTTGCTGGTCCTCCATTTTTCCATCTGTGGAATTAGAGGGTTGTACTTGATACTTCTAAGTTTCTATGATCTTAGGCTTAGGACTTCGTTATGGCCTCATCAGACCATTAGAGGTTGGGGGAATTATCGGAAAAGCCCACAAGCTGTGTTTTCCATGTCCCACCATCACTCTATCCACAGGACACATGAGCCAATTGCCCAGCTCCTGGCCCATCCAAAGTCTCTCTTTCCCATCTGACTTGAAACCTTGTGTCTTGTTACTCTCTGAGGTTTTTTGGTTTCTGAATGCAAGGACTCACTCTTCCCATAACCTTCGTACCACCAACATAATGAGGGCACTTGCTGCCTTCTGTTGAGCCCTGTTATATTCCAGCGTTCTGCCGTGTTTCGAGCACCACTATAGGCACCGTTACAAACACTTTACTTAGATTATCTCATCTAACCCTTACAACATGCCTGTAAAGTGGATACTGTTATTATCCCCAATGTGATAGGATGAAGAAAGTAAAGCCCAGAGAGAGCAAGAAGCAGAACTAGGATTAGAACTCAGGCGCTCCAACACTTGAACCTGTGCTCTTAGCCACGAGGAAAAGTGAAAGACTGGGAAACCTCAACACAGCTCATCTGGAGTGGGGGTCCTGGGTGTGAGGTTCATCCCAAACTGTGTGTCTTTTTTCCAGTGGGGTATGACTAGAATGAATATTTGGATGTAACTACACTGTCTAATCTGGGGCTTTAGATAAAATTGCTAAAAATCATTTATGTCCACATAGGAAGTTACCAGTAGTTCATAACTAAGTATTGTCTATCAAAGAGGGGGATTAAGATTACAGAGAAGACAGATGTGGTGTTCCCATGGACAGATGGGAAGGACAGGACTCTCCCATCCGAGTTGGAGGATCTGAGAATGAAGACCGATAAACCAAGTTTTTGGCTATCATGTCCACTGTTACATTTGCATCCAGTGGAATGACGTATGCAAGCAAACCACTTCACAGTAGCTTCAGGGACCATTTCCACCTTGGGGTTCCTGGATGTGTATACCTATGGTGTCCCTCCTCTAGCCACAAGCCTAAGAGCTATTCTCACCCACCCAGATGAGATGCCTTTCATGGACAACACTCAGTGAGACCACAAAGTGTAGATACTTGTCCTTGCCAGCTTTGTTTCTCATCTTTGGGTTGAAGGGCATAGGAAGAGAGGGGAACATCCAAGCCACTTCTCACAGAAAACTCTGAGTCTTAGACTTTGTGCTCTGACTGTTGGTAACTAGTTGGGGAAGGAACGTTAAGGAGGGTTGATGACAATTTTGAGGGTCAGGGCCAACTATAAAGTATCAATTATTATAATGGTATTTTGGTGACGGGAAGCAGTTTTGTAGCATAGCTCTCTGCTGATGTACAGTATTTCTCTGTAGATCACATATCTTGGTTTAAAAGCTAGGTGGAAGGTTACTTTTTGTTTTCTTGAATGAACTTGACCCAGGCACAACTTGACTCAAGGTGAACAAATTCTCTGTTGCTGCTTTTCTTTCTACCTCAACCATGGCATTCTCACATGGGAAACACACTTACAAGAGAGATCTTCAGGCTCCTGGCTAGTGCCTGCTGTTCTCCAGGGGCAATCTAACAGTGCCTTTTACATAGATGGGAAGATGGAGGCACTTATTCAAAAATAAGTAGCAAACATGCATAACCTAGAATGTGCTACTCTATGTGGAGAACAAAGTAAAAACTGTAAGTAACTTTTTCTATAGATGCTTCTCTAAAAAGAAGTGAAACTGTTTTTAGACTAAAGCACCCTGGAGTCTAAAACTTCTTCTAAAATTCTATATTCAGTAATTTTTATGCAAATGATTGCATCCTTTTTCTTGTGCCAAATCCAAATAATGATAGCTCTTTTTTAAAGCTTAACAGAGAGCTGTTTAATGGTGTCAGTTTGGTTTTACGGATTCATTTTGCTGGAGGAACATGCTTACAAATGCAAATAGGATTTTATGGAGTAATCAGTGGTTAGAAAGAAGGAGGAATAAACTTTTTTTTGAAATGGAGGGGGCCCAAGTGCTACTGATAAGCAGATAGCTTGCGATATTCTTTCTATTCCACCAAAGTCATTTACTCTGAACTCTAGCTGCATTCTTACAGACCCAGGTGCACCTGTGTCTCTAAGCAGTGGTGCCAGGTGAGAGTGACCTCAGTAGCTTGGATGGTAAGGCCTTGATCCAAGGCCAGTCTTCCTTTAGACCAAGAAAATTATGGCTTTTGTGTTATGATTCAAAAATTTCTGATGCTGGCATACCTGAGGCTTGGAGAAGGTCTAGTACTATAATCTCTATGCATTACTCTCACTCCTCAACCACTCACTGACAAGCTAAAAGGAAATGAGACAAATCTAGTTTTCACCTTCCCACAAGACTGTTGACCATAGTCCCCTAGTATACAGTAATAATAATTCTGAAGCAGCCTGAGTTTTGGGGAACCCCGTCCTTCAATTTCCTAAAAGGAGTTTTCTGCCATTGCTAGTTTCTGTACCAAGAACTCTGTCATAAGACACTTGTGGTTTTAAGTTTGGCTTCAGAGGATGTAGAAGAAGCCTTTGGTGAAGTAAGAATATCCCTGGAGGAATACTTAGCATCTACAGTGGTGCCCACTGACCCCGGCCTTGCAGTATTCATGTCCTTGTGTAAGAGTGGATTGGACCTTGTGACTTGCTTAGAATAGGGCAAAGTGGGGGATGTCATTACTGGGATAGAGTTATAAGAGACTGTGACTTCTGTTTTGCTCTAACTTGCTCAGTCTTTCTTATTTGCTTGTCCTGATGGTAGCCTGCTACCATGTTGTGAGCTGTCCTCAAAGAAGTCTGTGTTGCTGGGAACTGAGGGCTTCCTCTTGCCAACACACAGTGAGGAACTGAGACTCTCAGTCTATAGCCCATGGGGATATGAAACTTGCCAATAATTACATAATGAGCTTGGAAGTGGATTCTCCCCCAGTTGATCCTTCAGATGAGATCCTAGCTCTGGCTGATACTTTGATTGGATCCATGAGAGATCCCAAGACATAGGACCCAGCTAAGTTTCTCCTGGATACCTGACCCATAGAAACTGTGAGATACTAAATGTTTTAAATCACTTAGTTTGGGTTGTAAAGTAATATTTGCATCTTAAAGTAAAATAATTATTAAGTCAAATTTCAGTTTTTATCCAGACCCCTTAATTCCTTTGTTTTCAGTTGGATTAAGTATGTCATGTGTATTAAAAAATAAATATATTTTGTTTTCCATCAGGAGTATGTAGCGTTTGTATGAATAATTATCATTGCAGTTTGTTTCTGGCCAAATTTGTGCTTATCTCTTTAGGTCTTTCCTGACCCCTTTTTCTAAAAGGCTATGGAATTAGACAGAACTCATTTTGTAAGTGTCAGAAACCAAACTCAAACTAGCTTAAGCAAAAATGAGGCTTTATTAAGGCATGTGTGTGAAAAGTCCAAGGAGAGGGGGGACCTTCAAGATGGCGGAGGAGTAAGACATGGAGATCACCTTCCTCCCCATAAATACATCGAAAATGCATCTACATGTGGAACAACTCCTGCAGAACACCTACTGAATGCTGACAGAAGACCTCAGACTTCCCAAAAGGGAAGAAAATCCCCAAGTATCTGGGTAGGGCAAAAGAACAGAAAAAACAGAGACAAAAGAATAGGGACAGGACCTGCACCTCTGGGAGGGAGCTGTGAAGTAGGAAAAGTTTCCACACATTAGGAAGCCCCTGCACTGGTGGAGACGGGGGGTGGACAGCAGGGGAAGCTTCGGAGCCACGGAGGAGAGCGCAGCAGCAGGGGTGCAGAGGGCAAAGAGGAGAGATTCTGGCACAGGAGATTGGTGCCAACCAGCACACACCAGCCTGAGAGGCTTGTCTGCTCACCTGCCGGGGCAGGTGGGGGCTGGGAGCTGAGGCTCGGGCTTCGGAAGTCAGAGTGCAGGGAGAGGACTGGAGGGGGCTAGTGCACCACAGCTAGCCAGGAGGGAGTCTGGGAAAAAGTCTGGACCTGCCAGAGCAGCAAGAGACCTTTGTTTCGGGGTGCATGAGGAGAGGGGATTCCTCCCCGTGTGCCCACAGAAGGCAGAGCACTGCCTAAGCAAGCTCTAGAGAAAGGTGCAAGCCGCGGCTATCAGCTTGGACCCCAGAGATGGGCATAAGACGCTAATGCTGCTGCTGCAGCTGCCAAGGATTCGGTGTGCAAGCACAGGTCACTATTGACACCCACTCCATGGAAGCCCGTGCAGCCCACCACTGCCAGGGTCCCGTGATGCAGAGACAACTTCCCCGGGAGAACACACGGTGCGCCTCAGGCTGGTGCAACGTCATGCCGGCCTCTGCCACCGCAGGATCGCCCCACATCCAGTTACGACTACCGTACCCCTCCCTCCCCCTGGCCTGAGTGAGCAAGAGCCCCCTAATCAGCTGCTGCTTTAAAGCCCTCCTGTCTGGGGGGGAACAGATGCCTGAGGGCAATCTACACACAGAGGTGGGGCCAAAACCAAAGCTGCACACCAGGAGCTGTGTGAACAAAGAAGAGAAAGGGGAATTTCTCCATGCAGCCTCAGGATCAGCAGACGAATCCCCACAATCAAATTGACAAACCCTGCATTTGAAAAATACCTGATTAGACAATGAAGGTTCCCAAAACTGAGGCAGTGGACTTCAGGAGCAACTGTAGCCTTGGGGTTTGCTGTCTGCGACTGATTTGTTTCTGATTTTTATGTTTATCTTAGTTTTGTTTTTCACGCTTGTTATCATTGGTGGATTTGTTTATTGGTTTTATCTAAAATCATATTAAGTTCACAGACACCCCAAAACACACCACCAGACATGGCCCTGCCCCCCAGAAAGACAAGATCCAGACCCACCCACCAGAACACAGGCACCAGTCCCCTCCATCAGGAAGCCTACACAACCCACTGAACCAAGCTTACCCACTGGGGGCAGACACCAAAAACAATGGGAGCTATGAACCTGCAGCCTGTGAAAAGGAGACACAAAACACAGTAAGATAAACAAAATGAGAAGACAGAGAAATACGCAGCAGATGAAGGAGCAAGGTAAAAACCCACCAGACCAAACAAATGAAGAGGAACTAGGCAGTCTACCTGAAAAAGAATTCAGAGTATTGATAGTGAAGATGATCCAAAATCTTGGAAATAGAATGGAGAAAATACAAGAAACGTTTCACAAGGACTCAGAAGAACTAAAGAGCAAACAAACAATGATGACCAGCACAATAAATAAAATTAAAAATTCTCTAGAAGGAATCAATAGCAGAAAAACTGAGGCAGAAGAACGGATAAGTGACCTGGAAGATAGAATAGTGGAAATACTTACTGCAGAGGAGAATAAAGAAAAAAGAATGAAAATAATTGAGGACAGTCTCAGAGACCTCTGGGACAACATTTAAACGCACCAACATTCAAATTATAGGGGTCCCAGAAGAAGAAGAGAAAAAGAAAGGGTCTGAGCAAATATTTGAAGACATTATAGTCAAAAACTTCCCTGACATGGGAAAGGAAAAGGTTAATCAAATCCAGGAAATGCAGAGAGTTCTATACAGGATAAACCCAAAGAGAAACATGCCGAGACACATATTAATCAAGCTATCAAAAATTAAATACAGGGGCTTCCCTGGTGGCACAGTGGTTGAGAATCTGCCTGCCAATGCAGGGGACATGGGTTCGAGCCCTGGTCTGGGAATCCCATGTGCCGCGGAGCAACTAGGCCCGTGAGCCACAACTACTGAGCCTGCGCGTCTGGAGCCTGTGCGCTGCAACAAGAGAGGCTGCAATAGTGAGAGGGCCGCACATTGCGATGAAGAGTGGCCCCCGCTTGCCGCAACTAGAAAAGCCCTCGCACAGAAACGAAGACCCAACACAGCCAAAAATAAATTTAAAAAAAATTAAATACAAAAAAAAATTAAAAGCAGCAAGGGAAAAGCAACAAATAACATACAAGGGAATCCCTATAAGGTTAACAGCTGATCTTCCAGCAGAAACTCTGCAAGTCAGAAGGGAGTGGCAGGACATATTTAAAGTGATGAAAGGGAAAAACCTGCAACCAAGAATACTCTACCCAGCAAGGATCTCATTCAGATTCTACAGAGAAATTTAAACCTTTACAGACAAGCAAAAGCTAAGAGAATTCAGCACCACCAAACCAGCTTTACAACAAACGCTAAAGGAACTTCTCTAGGCAGGAGACACAAGAGAAGGAAAAGACCTACAATAACAAACCCAAAACAATTAAGAAAATGGTAATAGGAACATACATATCGATTATTGCCTTAAATGTAAATGGATTAAATGCTCCAACCGAAAGACATAGACTGGCTGAATAGATACTAAAACAAGAGCCGTATATATGCTGTCTACAGGAGACCCACTTCAGACCTAGAGACACATACAGACTGAAAGTGAGGGGATGGAAAAAGATATTCTATGCAAATGGAAATCAAAAGAAAGCTGGAGTAGCAATTCTCATGTCAGACAAAGTAGACTTTAAAATAAAGGCTGGAACAAGAGACAAAGAAGGACACTACATAATGATCAAGGGATCAATCCAAGAAGAAGACATAACAATGGTAAATATTTATGCACCCAACATAGGAGCACCTCAATACATAAGGCAAATACTAACAGCCATAAAAAGGGAAATTGACAGTAACACAATAATAGTGGGGGACTTTAACACCCCAGTTTCACCAATGGACAGATCATCCAAAATGAAAATGAATAAGGAAACACAAACTTTAAATGACACATTAAACAAGATGTACTTAATTGATAATTATAGGACATTCCATCCAAAAACAACAGAATACACTTTCTTCTCAAGTGCTCATGGAACATTCTCCAGGATATATCATATCTTGGGCCACAAATGAAGCCTTGGTAAATTTAAGGAAGTTGAAATCGTATCAAGTATCTTTTCTAACCACAGCACTATGTGACTAGATATCAGTTGCAGGAAAAAAACCTGTAAAAAATACAAACACATTGAGGCTAAACAATATGCTACCAGATAACCAAGAGATCACTGAAGAAATCAAAGAGGAAATCACAAAATACCTAGAAACAAATGACAATGAAAACACGACTGCCCAAAACCTGTGGGATGCAGCAAAAGCAGTTCTAAGAGGGAAGTTTATAGCAATACAATCCTACCTCAGGAAACATGAAAAATCTCAAACAACCTAATGTTACACCTAAAGCAATTAGAGAAAGAAGAACAAAAAAACCCCAAAGTGGGCTTCCCTGGTGGTGCAGTGGTTGAGAGTCCGCCTGCCGATGCAGGGGACACGGGTTCGTGCCCCGGTCCGGGAAGATCCCACATGCCGCGGAGAGGCTGGGCCCGTGAGCCATGGCCGCTGAGCCTGTGCGTCCGGAGCCTGTGCTCCGCAACGGGAGAGGCCACAACAGTGAGAGGCCCGCGTACCGCAAAAAAAAAAAAAAAAAAAAAAAAAAAAAAAAAACCCCAAAGTTAGCAGAAGGAAGGAAATCATAAAGATCAGATCAGAAATAAATTTTAAAAATAAGTGAAGGAAACAATAGCAAGGAAAATAAAACTAAAAGCGGGTTCTTTGAGAAGATAAACAAAATTGATAAACCATTAGCCAGACTCATCAAGATAAAAAGGAAGAAGACTCAAATCACAGAATTAGAAATGAAAAAGGAGAAGTAACATCTGACACTGCAGAAATACAAAAGGTCATGAGAGATTACTACAAGCAACTATATACCAATAAAATGGACAGCTGGAAGAAATGGACAAATTTTTGGAAAAACACAACCTTCTGAGACTGAACCAGGAAGAAGGAAAAAATATAAGCAGACCAGTCACAGGCACTGAAATTGAAACTGTGATTAAAAATCTTCCAACAAACAAAAGCCCAGGACCAGATGGCTTCACAGGCAAATTCTATCAAACATTTAGAGAAGAACTAACACCTATCCTTCTGAAACTATTCCAAAATTTAGCAGAGGCGGGAACACTCCCAAATTCATTCTACGAGGGCACCATCACCCTGATACCAAAACCAGACAAAGATGTCACAAAAGAAGAAAACGAAAGGCCAATACCATTGATGATCACCAATGCAAAAATCCTCAATAAAATACTACCAAACAGAATCCAACAGCACATTAAAAGAATCATACTTCATGATCAAGTGGGGTTTATCCCAGGAATGCAAGGATTCTTCAGTATATGCAAATCAATCAATGTGATACACCGTATTAACAAATTGAAAGATAAAAACCATATGATCATCTCAATAGATGCAGAAAAAGGTTCTCACAAAATTCAACACTGATTTATGATAAAAACCCTCCAGAAAGTAGGCATAGAGGGATCTTACCTCAACATCATAAAGGCCATATATGATAAACCCACAGCCAACATTGTTCTCAATGGTGAAAAACTGAAACCATTTCCACCAAGATCAGGAACAAGACAAGGTTGCCCACTCTCACCACTATTATTCAGCATACTTTTGGAAGTTTTAGCCACAGCAGAGAAGAAAAAGAAATAAAAGGAATCCAAATCAGAAAAGAACTTAAACTGTCACTGTTTGCAGATGACATGATACTATACATAAAGAATCCTAAAGATGCTACCAGAAAATTACTAGAGCTAATCAATAAATTTGGTAAAGTAGCAGGATACAAAATTAATGCACAGAAATCTCTTGCATTCCTATACACTAACAATGTAAAATCTGAAAGAAATTAAGGAAATACTCCCATTTACCATTGCAAGAAAAAGAATAAAATACCTAGGAATAAACCTACCTAAGGAGGCAAAAGTTTCCTGTATGCAGAAAACTATAAGACGCTGATAAAAGAAATTGAAGATGATACAAACAGATGAAGAGATATGCCATGTTCTTGGACTGGAAGAATCAACATTGTGAAAATCACTCTACTACCCAAAGCAATCTACAGATTCAGTGCAATCCCTATCAAACTACCAATGGCATTTTTCACAGAACTAGAACAAAAAATTTCATACTTTGTATGGAAACACAAAGGACCCCGAATAGCCAAAGCAATCTTGAGAAAGAAAGCAGAGCTGGAGGAATCAGGGTCCCTGACTTCAGACTATACTACGAAGCTACAGTAATCAAGACAGTATGGTACTGGCACAAAAACACAAATATAGATCAATGGAACAGGATAGAAATCCCAGAGACAATCCCATGCACCTATGGTCACCTTATCTTTGATAAAGGAAGCAAGAATATACAATGGAGAAAAGACAGCCTCTTCAATAAATGGCACTGGGAAAACTGGACTGCTACATGTAAAGGAATGAAATCAGAACACTCCCTAACACCATACATAAAAACTGAATTCAAAATATATTAAAGACCTAAATGTAAGGCCAGACACTATCAAACTCTTAGAGAAAAACATAGGCAGAACACTCTAAGACATAAATCACAGCAAGATCCTTTTTGACCCACCTCCTAGAGAAATGGAAATAAAAAACAAAAATAAGCAAATGGGACCTAATGAAACCTAAAAACTTTTGCACAGCAAAGGAAACCATAAACAATATGAAAAGACAATCCTCAGAATGGGAGAAAATATTTGCAAACGAAGCAACTGACAAAGAATAAGTCTCCAAAATACATAATCAGCTTATGTAGCTCAATATCAAAAAAACAAACAACCCAATCCAAAAATGGGCAGAAGACCTAAATTGACATTTCTCCAAAGAAGATATACAGATGGCCAACAAACACATGAAAGGATGCTTAACATCACGAATCATTAGAGAAATGCAAATCAAAACTACAATGAGGTATCACCTCACACCATTCACAATGGCCATCATCAAAAAATCTACAAACAGTAAATGCTGGAGAGGGTGTGGAGAAAAGGGAACCCTCTTGCACTGTTGGTGGGAATGTAAGTTGGTACAGCCACTATGGAGAACAGTATGGAGGTTCCTTAAAAAACTAAAAACAGATGGTGTCAAACCTGGAGTCGTCTTAAAGGTGTCATCACCCAGATATTTGGCATCTGAGCTAGGAAGACTCGAACAGCTGGAATTCCTGGCTCATCTGTCTCTCTCTTTGTTGTCTTGCCAGTATGGCGGTTATAAGATAGCAAGACTTACAGGGTGGCTCAAGGTTCCAGAGGTGTATGTCCCAAGAGGCGAGAGAGCAAGTTGCCCTTTATGGACCTAGCCTCAGAAGTCCCACAGAAATGTGCCACCTTCTCTTCCTTAGAAGGGAGCCGTATTCAGCGAGAGTAGAATGGGAGTCCACTCTTGATGAGAAAAGCATCAGAGAATACATTTTTAAACCATTACTGGTGGATTAAAAAATTCTTTTTTGTCTTTCTGAGCCAGCACTTAATTGTGAATTATTCCCAGGTGAGACCAAGATTTGACTGAGACTATGTATTAGACCGAGGAAGGCAATCACGTCACTGAATCCAAGGACTGAGGTTTTTAATTTCTGGAAAAAATATTACATTTATTTTCTTAATCAGTACTCGAAATCCCCAAGAAATGTGTGATGTAATACTGAGAATTTATACACACATCGATATGTGTTTGCTTTTTTATTTATTGACTTGAGCAATCCTCCCAGTGAAGGGAGGGTAGAGTACTTGCTCAGTTGTAAACCATTGTATTTCCTGAGCATACAGAGGGTCCTGGATATCTTCAGAGGCTTGCTTTCTTGTGTATAGCATCATTTTTTATTGAGGAAAGATATTCCAACTGGTAGAATTGCTTTTTGCTCTCTGAGGTTGGCTAATCTCCTTTCATGCTATTATTTGTAGTATATTCTCCAAGGATTTCTAAGTTTATAGTTGTGTTTGTGTTTCTGTGTGTGTAAATAAATGGTTTAAAATGTTTTATTAGCAAAACCAAAGTGAAGCAGTCATCCTTTTCAGTCTGAGAAAAACTTGGATGGCTGGCCTTACCAACTCCCTTTGCCACAAACGTGGATTTTGTCTTTGGGCAAATTGTGTCATCTTTCTGTGTCTCAGTTTCTGTGCTGGGCTACCTTGGGCATGGAGTGTAATGTATTCAGGAGCTCACATCTAAAACCCATAAACCTTTAAGCCTGAGGTTCTCAGCCTCACACACATTGATAAAAGCCCTCCTATATACATATCTTAGCAAATTCCTTCTAGATGTGCTTGACCCCATAAACCTTAAAAGGGACAAGCTTGTCCTCTTAGTAATTCTCTGCTGTCTCTGTGTCATTGCCGCATGCTTCTACTCTTCTCTTGCTGATTGGATACAGGAAGAGATGGGACATGCAATGTGCATTTTATGATTTCCCTGTTCCTCTACTGGTAAGATTCAGGAAGAGCAGGAAAAAAACGAGAAGGATTTCATGAGATCATTTGGGGGTTACTTGCTATGGGAGCAGGAAACAATGAAATATGAATTTTGTAACACCACTGTGGTGCTCAGTCTGGACTCCCTGTCCGTGTATCTCCAGAGGGAGGTGGAGAGCTGGGGTTGGTTTGGGGGACTCAGCCAAAAAGGAGAGCACACCAGTCAGCTCAGGCCGGATGTATTGGTGAATTGGGGTGCTGGGAGTTGTGAGTTCAGAGACCCCTCTGACCACCTCTGAGCACAGTTGCCTTTCCTGAGTTCTAGTAAATAAACATTGTGCTTTTCTTAAATTAGGAGATTCTTGTGATTCATTTCTTGGGTAGTGCAGTCTGTGAAGCATCCCCTCAGTGCCTGAGTTGACCTTTGGAGTTTGTGGCCATAGTGTAGGGAAGATCGTGAGCCAGGCTGATTCTTGGGAAGGAAATCCTCTTAACGCTTTCATCCGTAAACGTGGGGTCCAAGCTCAGGCCACATCTGAGGTCTTTGTTAGCCGTAAGTCTTTGCTTTCAGAATCATCTTCATCTACCTCCTAGTGCAGTGCCTAGCAGACAGTGGGAACTCAATAAATACTCATTGAATGAATTATCTAGGCAGCAAGAAGCAGTGGAAAAACTATGGCTGTTGGATGCACACAGACTTGAGTTTCGTCCCCAGCTCAGCTGCTTTTAACTGTGACCTTGGACGTGTTACGTATGGTCTCTGTTTCAGTTAGGATCCAACCAGAAAAACAGAACACTCTCTGTATTTAAAATTGAGGGGATATAATGTGGAGAATTGGTTACATGGGTCATGGACGATGGGCTGAGTAGCCAGTGGGGGTTGACAACCAGGTGGCAACTGTGGGAAACTTGTATCACCCCAAGGGGTGAGGGACAAAGAGGAGAGGCAGGATTACTGAAGATCAGGGTCTAGACTCAGCTGGCATTAAGGCCACTAGCCAAGTAGATTTTGGTTGAGCTTTAATGAATATAGTTTATATCATGACAATAATAGAGGTATTACACATACTTTTTTTCAGACTACTTATGTGCTCTTCCCTCCCCCTCTCCCTAACCTAATTCTAATAGCCTCATTCCATTAAGAGCCACTGAAATAAGACAAGTTTAATCAGGGAACAGAAAGCCTGGCTCATAGCAGATGCTTAATAAGGTTTTCAGCAAAATGAAATTGTAATGCAGACATCTGTGGGGGAGGTAGATTAAGTTGCCATCACCTTGGGGTGAAGTAGCTTGTTCTTGTAGCTTTTCCTGTTTGCTGGGTCATGGATGGGCCTGGCATCCTGGTGGCTCCTCATTCAGAGGCACATAAAGAGGTCAGAGTGTCTTAAAAACATGACCAACCCAGATCTTTTGGCACAGTGACATTACAAATGCCCGGCCTCAAGTCTCCCATCTACCCCAAAGGTATTACCTGGCAGGTAATTCCTTGCTATAAACGAAGCTTTGGTATGTGTAGCTTGTGTACATTTTAAGGATTCACAACATCTCAAATACTCTCTCTCCCTAATAAAAGAAAATACATCTAGTAATGCAGAGACCTGGAGTAACCATGAATTAGCCCTTAGCCTCTGGGAGGAAAGGCCACTGGGCTGTCTTTTCTTCTAGAGAATTAGGCCTTAGCCTGTTTGCTCTGTAAACCAGTCTTTTTTGGTGTTGGTCAAGAAGGCACTTCTTTTGCTTAATCCCTATTTTCTAAAAGGGTCAGAGATAGACTTAAACTGGGAGAAAGCATTTAAAAAGTCCAGATAAGAATCTCCCTGGGGGCTAGAAGAGGGACGGATTAGCAGTCAGGCTTTCCTTTCCCCAGACACACCGTCTTGCACGAAACGCCCATTGGCCCCTCATATTTTACTACGGACAACACCCATGCTCAGAGGAGAGAATTCGTCCATCTGTAACAAAACAAAGTCTTCATCTAATTCTATCAAATACAATGAACGGCATAGGAAAGAAAGTTTGGGTTTTTTCCCACAAAGAAAAGATGCCAGTATTAAGAAATTATTATAAAATCATTGAAAAAATTTTTCCCTTGTTTCTCAGAATGGCCAGGCCCAGTCCTGTCTCAGAGTCTGCATTTGTGTCCTGACAGGAGCTCTCCTTCCTCAGCTTGATCCCTCATGTCATTTGGGGATGCCTGTGGTCTCTGCTCATATGTCACCTCCTCAGAGAAGTCTTCTTGATCACCCTACTGACAAAGTCTCTGCTCTCATAGAGCTGACCTTTCCAGGGATGACAGATAAACCAACTAATGTTTAATATCACATGAAACCAAGAAAGGGTAAGGGCCCTAGAGAATAATCTGGGTAGGAGGAAGGGGGCTTTATTGCTTAGTCAGCAAAGGCCTTGCTGATGAGTGGACATTTGAGCCAGGTAATGACAGGAACTTGCTCTGTGCATTCAAAGAAAAGAAAGCCAGAGGTCTGGATTGGGGTCCCTGAAAGGCAAAGGTAGGAGGTGAGATCCATGAACTAGCAGATCACGGAGGCCAGGATAAAACTTTGTACTTTATGGTTCTAAGCAGAGGGGTAACGTAGCCAAACTTCCATTTGGTCATTCCGGTTACTTTACGGAAAATAGACTGTTGTAGGTTGAGGGAGGACGCAGAGAGATCAGTTAAGGGGCTCCTGGTTTGGCATTTCTTTGGGTGACTGAGTAAAGAGTCTATGTATTTGAATTCCCTTTTGATTTCTGGACTGTGTTCCACTGACAGCCATTCTCTAGACTCTCATAAGACTGGCTGTACTGGCCCATGGGACTTATCTTGTTTACGTGTACATGAAGTGTACCAGCCTCAATGCCAAGCACCAGGGTACAAACTTGCCAACCCATAGTTAATTGATAAAACCAAAGGATGGCATGATCCTAAGTAGGCAAAAATTTTCAGATGATGTGGCTCTTTCAGCCAATGGTTTTTTTTTGTTTTTTGTTTTGGCTTATTTAACAGAAGAATGTTTCAAGGGGCGGGGTGGGAGAATGAGCTGCTTTGTTTTTTCTTTCCTTGCTCTGCGACTTGTAAAAATGTTTGTGAGACACGCATATGGCCCGAACTTCAGAAGGAAGATTAGCAAGAAGGAGGAAAAATCAGATTCATTTTTTGAGTCATCTGGCAGGGGCAGAGAGGTTCTGAGCTCAAAGGAGGCCCTCCTGCCTTAAATAACTCATTCTGTCAGTTCAGTTCAGTGGCAGGAAGAACTTTCAAGGCCGAGCTTGGGTCCAGGCTCCAGTTCACTTGAGGGAAGCCCCTAAAATTATTTCTAGCAAGGAGACAATGCTATTGGTTCAATTTGAGACCCTAAAGTGGCAAGAGAGAAGTGTCCGTGTGGTGTGAATATCATTTCCCGGCCCCAGTGGCTGGCAGTCAAACTAGTAGCATCCTGCTGCCATGACAATGAAAGTATCACACTTACAATGACATCCATGGGTGGCAGGAGGCAAAAGGACCCTGAAGAGACCAAGTTATAAAGCTCTTCAGTGTTGTGTGTAATGCTGCAGAGCCCACTGTCTTGAGCCTGTTTGCAACAGAAAATGAGTTGCAGGTGAACTTGTGAGAGAGTAGTTCTGGACTCTTAGAACATTCCTGTAAATCTTAGAACATTTCTGTTCCCCCTCCCCCTTTACTTGTTTTCAACTGTTGATGAGTTGGGTCAAATTCATCCTAGGTATCACCTTGAACTGGAGTTGAAAGTTCGCAATTCTACCAGGACCATCACTTGGGGAGATAAAAAGATCAGCACCCCAAGACCAGCACATAAATTAAAGCAGTGTCACGGTCACTCTGTTTTGCTAACACGACCTGATGCTCAGGTTAAAATTCCTTACATGGAGCCTCTCAGGGTCTTCATTCTAATGTAAGCCTCAACATCCCAAGGTTGGAAGAACTGTCTTTTGTGGCTTATTTTGCTTAGTTTCCTTGGTGGAGGGGGTCGTCAGTGATTTTTTGTGAAATTAGGTCGAAAGTCCTTGGAATGTATGATAGAGGGACATTTTGTAGAACAGGAATAATCTTTATGCTGTGAAGGACACCAGACTAACAATGAGACTTTACACATTGATCTCATGAGTTTACCTTTGTCGACTCTATGACTGCCTCTGTTTCCTGCTCTCCTTTTGAGAGATGGGAAACGGAGACCCCTGCACAGAGCAGACAGTAGATCTGGCAGGGTATGATATAAACCAGACACTGCAAGGTGGCATCAACTGGCCAGCTCCTAGAAAAAACTGAGAAGGGGCTCTCTGTAATGATTCACTGACTTGGGACCTGGAGGAGACTCCAGTGCAGTGAGTGTGATGGGTGCATAAATGCTTCAGGGGAATCTCAAACCCCTCTGTTCTCTAGTGACAGCCATCCGCCTTTGATTTGACTCACTCTGTCTGGATACCAGTTTTCATATGGAGGCTTTTAGTAATGGATGGATGGAGCAGGCTGCTGCCCTGGTGCCATTCAAGGGCTCCCCATTGCATTTTCATCTATGTCACTGGTTCTCAGCTGGGGATGCCTTTGTCCCTGGAAGACATTTTCCAATGTCTGGAGTCATTTTCGGTTGTCACTATTGGGAGGGGGGTGCTTCTGGCATCTAGCGTGTAGAGGACAGGGATCCTGAACATCCTACAACGCACAGGACAAGGAATTATCGTGCCCAAAATGTCTGTAGTGAGAGGTGGAGAAACCCTGTGGTGGTATTTTCATTCTTTTTTAAAAATTTTATTGAAGTATGGTTGATTTGCAATGTTCTGGTAATCTCTGCCATGCAGCAAAGTGACTCAGTTATACACATACACACATTCTTTTCTTAATATTGTTTTCCATTATGGTTTATCATAGGATATTGAATCTAGTTCCCTGTGCTCTACAGTGGGACCTTGTTTATCCATTCTATATATAATAGTTTGCCTCTGCTAACCCCAAACTCCCAGGCCACCCCTCCTCATTGGCAACCACCAGTCTATCCTCTGTGTGAGTCTGTGAGAAGCCCTGCTCACCCCTCCCCCCATCCCCTGTCCTTCAGTGTGGCCCTTAGGAGGACTCAGGACGGAAGACAGGCCTGCATTTGTTTTTGTTTTTGTTTTTTTTGCGGTATGCGGGCCTCTCACTGTTGTGGCCTCTCCCATTGCGGAACATAGGCTCCGGACGCGCAGGCTCAGCGGCCATGGCTCATGGGCCCAGCCGCTCCGCGGCATGGGGGATCTTCCCGGACCGGGGCACGAACCTGTGTCCCCTGCATCGGCAGGCGGACTCTCAACCACTGCGCCACCAGGGAAGCCCAGGCCTGCATTTGTTTTGCTTTCAGATTTTGTTTAACAGTTTTGTTTAATAGTCTCTATTATATTTAATCGTCTATATTCCACAAGGAAGTAGAGAGTTGCTATTAAGAGCTAGTAGGCTTTGCAGTGAGACAAACTAGGGTTCCCTTCTTTGGGTCTGCTACATGCTTTCTGTGTGGCCTTAAGCAAGTAAGCTTCACTACTTGGAACTCAGTTTCTTCATTTTTAAAATGAGGGGAATAATATCCATGGTGAGGATTAAACAGGAAAAATTAATATAAAGCAAAGAGCACCATGCCTGGCCCATAGCGCGGCTTAGTACGTGGTAGTTCTGTGTAGAAGACAGAGCAAGACTGCATGAGCTGAACTTGTAACAGCGCTGCCTAAGCATCTGTGCTAGGCTGAATGCATGATTGCTGCTTTTAATTGATTTTATTGTCTGTGGTAGGGAAACTATATGACAGTTTCTATGTCAAACAAAGATTCTCTGAGCACCATTCCCTTTTTGGAAAAATGCTGCTTTATGTATGGTGTATAATCTTTGGTATGGAGGCATCAAAATCAAAATAGAAGATATTCACAGCTACAAGCAAAGGTAACTGAGGAGAGGAGAAACATTAAACTCAAAAAATTAAACAATGACTTGGATTTTGTGGTGATATCATTCTGGAAAAACTCTACTTAGAAAAAAATTGCTCTTTTCAGGGAACGTTTCTCTAATCTTGAGCCATTTAGCTTAATGTTTCTTGCCTGCACCTGCCTCCCTAACCCTGACTCCCCAGAAACGTTTCTGAGTTAACCAGAATTTCCAAGCAAGTTTCTCTACGTTCACATGAGTCGGGATTCTACTAGGATTCTGAGAATGCCTCCAACGTGGCTTACGATGGATGTGTGTGATGGAAGGCCCCTGTGGTTTTCGTTTTGGACTTGACTTAATCAAAAACAATCATGCTAACAAAAGAGGGTGGGAGGGAGTCTGCTTCTTCCAGTTTTTCTATTGTGTGGCCAATTTAATGTCGGACTTCTCAAAGGGCTTTAAAATATAAGGCAGCAGGGAAAACAATTTAATGTAGAAATGCCAGCATGGACTAAACTTAAGTAAATCAAGCATGAAAAAGTAGTTTCTTAAGGGTATAGGTTTTGCTTTTTTTTGTTTTTTTTCCAGTGCTCAACTGCACAGGACCACGGAGTTCGCCTTTCCATGCATGAATATAACCGTCAAGAGAAGGCTTTCATCAGACACACCCCAGCGGGTACTAGAGCCCCTCTCAGTAGAGTCGTCAGCCGGTCTGATTTCCCCACTGGTTAAATAAGATGAGAATTTCAGACACAATGCTGGCATCCTGTGCTGAGATTGAAGAAGAAACCGATTATATCGTGTGATATCCAAACAGATCCAAGATATTTCCTCTACTCAGCTACAGTGCCTGAAATTCCTCCTTTGAGTTAAAGCTTTATAGACCCTAAAGCACAGATAGGGTACTCAATCTGGAAATGGCAACCCAGTAGTTATCAAGCTTGGTCACATATTAGAATCAGTTGGAGAATCTTTAAGAATTATTGATGCTGTTCGATATCTACAAGAAAAGATAACTTAATTGGCATAGGGTAGAACTGGGTATTGGTACTTTTAAAAAACTCTCTCACAGAATGTTTTAACCTGCAACCAGTCTTGAAAGCCATTGCAGGGACTTCCCTGGTGGCACAGTGGTTGAGAATCCACCTGCCAATGCAGGGGACATGGGTTTGATCTCTGGTCTGGGAAGATCCCACGTGCCACGGAGCAACTAAGCCCGTGCGCCACAACTACTGATCCTGTGCTCTAGAGCCTGCAAGCCACAACTACTGAAGCCCGTGCACCCTAGAGCCCGTACGCCACAACTACTGAGCCCACGTGCTGCAACCACTGAAGCCCCCATGCTCTAGGGCCCGCGTGCTGCAAATACTGAAGCCCACGTGCCTAGAACCCGTGCTCCACAACAAGAGAAGCCACCGCAATGAGAAGCCCACACACTGCAACGAAGAGTAGCCCCACTTGCCACAACTGGAGAGAAAGCCTGTGTGCAGCAACAAAAACCCAACACAGCCAAAAATAAATTAATTCATTAAATTAAATAAAAGTTTTAAAAACCCATCGCATTAACAATTTAAGCTCTGGTCCTTGGATTTTTTTTTTTTTTTTCTGATTCAGAACACCTACAGGTGACTACATACCTTCATTGATCACAGTGACTCCCTTTGGCATTGATTCATGAGATAGAATCTTGGGTTGGAGTGAGGGAGCAGAGAAACTGGAGGGAAGAGAAGGAATGGCATATATAGCGTGAACAGGCTCCATGTGCACGGTGATATTTAAGTGTTTAGCGATGTGCCACAGGTCCTGCACTGTGAGCACAGGCGCTCCTTAACACCAGGTGTGCTCGTTGATGTGCCCCTAACTTTGAGAATCTGGCAGCTCTTTGTGACTCTTTCACATTGTGAATTCATCCTATCATCAGCAATCTTCTAGCAAAAATCCAAGTCAGGGGAGGGGAGAAGAAGTTGAGAACTGGGGGACCAAGGATGCAGGGTGTGTGACTGGCTATCTAGTCAGGGAGAGAAGGGCTTAATAATAGAGCGGCACTGGACAGAAGGCTGAGAGGTTTGAGATACAGAAACAGATGTTACCTGCGTCTCTGGGTTGCCTTGGTTCAGCCATGTTCTTGGGTGTTGAGATGTTTTATGAATGTAGTGCCCTTTGTAAGAATTCTAGAGATGAACTCTAAAAAACTTGGAGCTTAAACAAAAAGTCTTCTAATGAGAAGTAATGGTTGTCAATAAACTCCCTCAGGTCAAATAACAACCAAACTATAAAATGTAGAGCCTGAGACCCCAGCGAGGGGTCACCATGACATCATGTACATCATTAAACTAGTGACCCTCTGCTTGCCATTTGGTGGCCTAGGGCCTCTCTCTTGCAGACTCAATCATCTGTGTTCTTTGCAAGTCTAAGAAGTTCTAGGGAAAAGAGCAGTCCTGGTTTCAACTGCCCCTCCAACCCCAGCTTGGCTTTCACCAACATTTTTTCCCCCGAAACCTCCCCTGTGGCATTCCTGTTCTGTTGATACAAGGCAAAAGCTGGAAATTTAAGTTGGAGTAGAATTGAAATTTCGTAGTTAAAAATCCAGTGTGTAGTCGTCCTCTGACCTGGGGAATGTGCCTTGTTCCACATTAGTCAGAGATGCTCTTTGACTTTGGTCCACCTTTGGCTCAATTCACGTTGATTTGAAAAATGATGTGCGTTGAAGTAGATCTGTTTTTGCAGGTATCAAACATATTCAAACCCTTAAGATCAGAAATCTGAAAATCAATTATGCCATGTGCCTTTCAGATGCATTTCCAAGCCGTGGTGATTTATTAAAACAGTTGCCAGACACTATCTTTTTCCTCTTTCTCTACGAATGCTTAAGTGCTCATGGTCAAGATTTTCCTTGCCGTCATTGAAGCATTGCGTTGCTGAGCTATTATTTATATGATTTTTGAGGTCAAGAGGATATTTGATCTTTCCGTCACTTCCACCTTCAAAGAAAAGAAGAGTTAATCTTATTTCCTACCATCTCCTGGTAAGTGAAAAATATCTCAGTGGCAAAGATAGGCTGTTATTTAAAGGTCATTTCAGCTCCGTTGTATAACAACCTTCATTTCTGGTTCAGAATCAGTATTTAATGGCTGTAGAAATGATTAGTGACAGGTCTTCATATGCAGCTTAGAGGCTGTCTTCTCAGACTGAGAGCCACCCCGCCCCCCAGCCATTCTGAAACTACAGTCATAAAAGTGTTTTATTTATTTATTTTTTAAAATTTGTAGACAACCTGCGGAATGGGAGAAAATATTTGTAAATGATGGAATGACAAGGGGTTAATATCCAAAATATACAAACAGCTCATTCAACTCAATATCAAAACAACAAACAATCCAATCAAAAAATGGGTAGAAGACTTGAATAGACATTTTTCCAAAGAAGACATACGGGTGGCTAACAGGCACATGAAAAGATGCTCAAGAAAGCTAATTATTAGAGAAATGCAAATCAGAACCACAATGAGGTATCACCTCACACTGGTCAGAATGGCTATGGTCAAAAGGAACACAGAGGGCTTCCCTGGTGGCGCAGTGGTTGAGAGTCCACCTGCCAATGCAGGGGACTCGGGTTTGTGCCCTGGTCCGGGAAGATCCCACATGCCACGGAGCGGCTAGGCCCGTGAGCCATGGCTGCTGAGCCTGCGCGTCTGGAGCCTGTGTTCTGCAACGGGGGAGGCCACAACAGTGAGAGGCCCGCGTACAGCAAAGAAAAAAAAAAAAAAGAACACAGATAACAAATGTTGGCGAACATGTGGGGAAAAGGGAACCCTCCTACACTGTTTGTGGAAATGTAAATTGGTGCAGCTACTGTGGAAAACAGTATGGAGGTTTCTCAAAAACCTAAAAATAGAACTACCATATGACCCAGCAATTCCACTCATGGGTATATATCCAAAAAACCAAAACCACTAATTCAAAAAGATACATGCACCCCAATTTTCATAGCAGCACTATTTACAGTAGCCAAGACGTGGAAAGCAACCTAAGTACCCATCAGCAGACTGTTGGCTTAAAAAGATGTGGTATAGATGTACAATGGAATACTACTCAACAGTATAAAGAATGAAATAATACCATTTGCAGCAACATGGATGGACCTAGGGCATATTATGCTTAGTGTAATAAGTCAGACAAAGAAAGCCAAATACTATATGATATCACTAATATGTGGAATCTAGAAAATAATACAAATGAATGTATATGCGAAACAGAAACAGACTCACAGATGTAGAAAACAAACTTGTGGTTACCAAAGGGGAGAGGCAAGGGTAGAGGGACAAATTAGGGGTATGGGATTAACAGATATAAACTACTATGCATAAAGTAGATAATCAACAAGGATTTACTGTACAGCACAGGGAATTATACTCATTAGCTTGTAGTAACCTATAATGGAATATAATCTGCAGAAGTACTGAATCACTATGTTGTACACCTGAAGCTAACACAATATTATAAATCAACTATAATTAAAAAAAAGAAAAACTATTCTGCACTCCCATTTATGCAAATGGTACTCTTTATTATTTTATAAATATTTTTCAGTTTCCTCCCTTTTTTCTTTAACTAAGCATTGGGCATTTCAGATTTGTAGTGACCAATAGGATGTCAGTTGCAGGATCCAGCATTCTCTTCCCATTAACTGGAAATGAGTTGGCTGGGATTGGGGGCTCCTCCCCTCTCTCCAGGAGGATGGGCTGCAGCCAGCCTGCATTTCTCAAAAGTCTCTGCCGATGCTATCAGCATGGGCCTGCAACTCCCCTGAATAACCAACATGTACTCACAGCCTGGTTTGGTCCTGTTTTGCTGCATGCAAGGCAGCTCTCAGAAAGTTCACGAAAAGGGGTGGTTTATTCTCCTCATGCACAACCCACAGTACATCTGGCTACACTCCCACCTAAGAACTTCTCTCCAAGGGATGCTGTGATAAAGGGCAACTGCGTGTCCAACTTCCTGCTGTAGCCCTTCTCCCTGGGACTCCTGGTCTGTCTCCATTTGGCTGTGTTTAGTCCTTTACTTCTCATTGCTGCATAATACTCTGCCATGTGCATCCACTGGATTTTACCTGATTTCCTCTCACGGTAATGGACACGCAACTTCTAGCCAACACAGTGCTCAGAGAACATCCCTATTCATGGCCCTTTATGAACCTGTGTAAAATTTTCTTCGGAGTGGAACTTTTAGGTCACAGGAAATGCATATACATTATTTGCCTGAGTAGTTCTTCTACTGGAAGATTGCTCTTCTGTGAGAACTTGCTCCTCTGCTGAAAGCTGATTGGCAGTTGGATTCCATGTGGAAATTCAGGGTCAGGAGAGAGAGTCTGTTGAATCATCTGAATTGGGGATCCGCAATCTTGTGAGATGTAAGAATGGCCAGTTTCTGTCATGCATGCCTGCAGTGGCAGAGAAAGCTATTTTAGAGACAAGAGTGAAGACGACCTACAGAGAGGCAGAGATGACAGAATATCATGTGGAGAGATCGAGATCCAGAGACTGGCTGTCTAGGTCTTTGTTTCCATCCAAAAACTAGTTCCTGCCCTTGAGTTCCACAATATATTCTGTTCATCTCCTACCCCAAAGCAAGATTCAAAGAATTTCTGTTACCTGTGACCAAATGAGCTTTTAACACGAAAGAGATAAATCCTTCTAAAAATTGACAGCAACAACAAACGGTCTGAATGTTCTTCTAAGTTTGCTGGAAGCCATATTCTAGAGATTTTTGGCAATGAAGTTTTGAATTGAAAGTCAAGTTTTATCAGCGTCTCTTCTCATGGAGAGATGGGGTTCTTTTATCAGATGAAGGCAGTTCTTGAATTTCTACTGGGAGATTCAAGAAAAAAAAGACAAAGTATACATCAGAAATGTTTTGCAGGACAAGGACCCTATAGAAATTCTATAGCAAGTCCCTAATACGAAGACAGATGTTGTAATGTATGACTTTCAAGTAAATATTTGGCATCAGGTAGACATAGTGTATATATGATGAGTTGAACTTTTCCTATTGAAATATTTTGTATCATGGTATAAATTGCCCTTCTGCCTATAATCATGAATTTTAACATAACTTTTAAGATTGCGGGCACTTCTTCAGTCAACTGACTCTGCTCTCACCTGTCCTAGAATGTTTGGATGGGCTAGATTTCAGTTTCAGTGGACATTGGTTTCCATAACGTCTTTCTGCAGTGCTGGTTAAAAATGTGTGGTGAGTTTTGTTTCAAGGAGAATGCCGTGTTGAGGCAGGAATATGGGAGTTGGTGGATTAACATCCTTGAACGTGGTTGCTCTCTTTTATGACCAGTAAGTATACAGAGAGCTATGGAATGAAATCGTTGATGTAAGGACATAAAAATATGGTTGATATAATGCCAAGGTATCTTCTGTGTTTCTGGGTTGCAGTAACAGTTAAGGTGAATGCAGCTGTTTTTACCGTTTTATTAAGAAAATGTTTTTCTTCATTTAAAGGTAGTTGTCAGATCTTTGGTTTTGTTTTGTTGGGACTACCTCTTCCATCCCTATTCTGTCCTTTCTGAGAGCTGTTGCATCTTCTCTGTAGTTTTTGCCCAATAATTTTATCTTTTCTCTCCTCCCATTTTATTTTCCTTGATTCATAGCCCATCTGTTGTGAATCTCAGATAAAATGTAGTAAAAATTCAGATTTATGGCAAGGGAAAATCAGAATCAGGTGGTTTGCAGTTAAAGAAAAACAGATTCGTAATGGCAAAAATCTAGCGAAATCACATGTAAACCTAGAATACATTGAGTTCTCATCACAGGAAAGCATAAGAAAGGTAAGTGAAGATGATCTTGATTTTTCATTTGAACATTTCTACACGGTCAAGGCATGGATCAGTAAAAAGCATTTGAGGTTGTGGGGAAGCAGTAGCCTAGGTCCTGTGAGTTTTTACCAGAGGAAACTTGCTCTTTTCAGCTTGTAAGCTTTTGCTTTTCCCATGAAGATAAAAGGCAGAATTTCAAAGCCACAGTTCTCCTTGTGCTCCCAGGAAATGTTTTTGTGTTCATACTATTGTTACAAAGTTTAACATTTTTTTCCTTTTTTTAAAAATTAAACAAGTGAATTGCTGGGGTTTTACCACATATTTAAGTTTTTAACCTCTTTTAGTCATTTAAACTTAATGAAATGAGTCAGAATAAGTGGGTATTCTAGTTTCTGGCTTTCAGGTTATGGGATAGGCTTCTTCACGGGGCTTGGATTTGTCCTTTGCTCCGTGTGAACAGAACTTGCGTTCGGGACTGTGGTGGTGGCCTGTGACCTCCGAAGCCCTCCTTCTCTCTGAGGGCTAAGTAGGTGAGACTTGAAGGGGGAGCTTCTTGGAACAGTCTCCTCCAAGGCCTAAATTAAAAGTGGGCAAACACTTTGTTTGGCCAACCTAGGGTTTCATGAAAATTTTAAATGTCAGTGCATTCTCCGCTACTCCTTTTTACTAATACCCAGCATAATTCACACACTTACGCTATGTGCTTGTCTCCTGTGGGGATTTTGTAATGCCTGGCTTAGCTGATAGATAAATGGCGCCTCAGACTATCCATTCATCCATTCATTCACCCACCCACCCCTCCACCCACCCATCCATCCATCCATAGTTTATTTAGTGCCTCTGTGTGCTAGGTACTGTGTTACATGTTGAGGATATAATGGTGAACATTAAAATACCAAGTCTCTGCTCTCCAGGAATTTAGTCTGGTACAAAAGACTGGCATTACTCAAGCAATCTGACTAAATGAATGCATAATTATAAACATTTAGAAATACATCTAAACCCTGTAAAAAGGGAAAGAACTGGCTCTAGACTGGGGGAGGAAATATGGTCATAAAAGGCTCTCTCCAGCAGGACAGTTGAGCAGGGATCTGAAGAATGAGCAGGGTTAATGGAGGAGAGAACACTCTAGGCTGAGGGAGCCTTTGCACAAGGCCCTGTGACACCAAGGGCTTGGTGTGGCCACAGGTCAGTAAGATGGCCAGAGTGGCTGAGCATGTGGGACAATGGCTCCAGTTGAGGTGAATGAGGGGCACAGTGGTTGTCTATGAGGGCCTTGTAGACCAGTTAAGGCTTTTGTTTCTTATCCTGAGAATGATGAGAAGTCATTGGAGGCAGTGATGTAGCATGGCAGGTGTTTCACTGGAGACCTTCTGGCTGCTAAGTGGAGGATGGAGGGGGAAAGAGGGGGAGTGAAGCAGTGAGACCAACTAGGAGAAGGCTGTTGCTGGAGGAGAATGGTGGCTTGGACAGTATGGTGAAGGTATCTGGAGAGTGGTTGGCAGAGCCATTAGATAGGTGATAAAATCAACTGTCCTAGGTGATGGGTTAGATGTGAGGGTGAGGCAGAAACAGTTATCAAGAATGACCCCTAGATTTCTGGCTCTGCAACAGGAGGAATGGTGATATATCATTTTATGTCAGAGAGACAGGTTATTGTAGAGGAGGGGCAACGCTACTGCATCTTGGTCATTGACGCCTAACAGCCTCCCTCTGGTCACCTGTGTTTCATCTCCAAGTCAGTTTACACTGAGCTACAACTTGAGATCAGGCAGTTGGGGAGAATTTGAAAGGTGACAGGTAGCAAAAGGAACAGTTTTTTACTGAGCACTTACTATGTGCCAAGCAATGAGTTAATCATTGGGATTCTAGTAGTCAGGAAAGTTAAATCATGTTTTTGCCCTCTTGGAATGTCTAGTCTAACAGGGGAGACAAATAGTATATAATTACTTCATTAACTATTTTTGCTTATGTGATAAATACCGTGAGTGCAAGACGAAGTGAACTAGTCAGGTCTGGTTGGGGAGGGGTGGGCAAGGTCAAGGCAGGCTCTCAAGGAAGGATGAAAAGAAAAAGAAATCATTCCAGATGAGGGAATAAACATCTTTGAAGTTCCCAAGGAATCTCAATTATGGAGTGTTTAAAGAACTGAGAGAGAGATGTCCTTCTGCCTGGTGAAATTGGGGGGGTACAGTATGATAATGACGTAGACAGAAATGGGGTGTAGACATGTTCCTGGCAGATCAGTGTCACTGCTTTCACTGACCCAGGCATCTGAAAATTGTTTTTTTTATAACTTCCCATTCAGAGAACTCGAGAAAAAAGAAAGACTCAACTGAGAAGAGTATGGTACTGACAAAGTAGAAATTGTAAAGGGAAGGATAAAGAGGGAGTACATAGTGGTAGAAGCAAGGAGGCTGGTCTAGAGGAAGAATTTTTGAATCTTTGTGTATTTCAGACTCAAGCTTGGATTCATCCTTTTTCTTTTTTTTTTGGCACTTGACCTCTTGGTCTGGGATAATTTTATTTGATTCCCCTTTAGATCCCATTAGTTCCTGAGCTCACGTTTTGACCAGAGTTATGGAAAATGTACCATCTGGTAACCAGTCTCATCAGGTCACCCACAGAAGTGTTTTCTCTTTGGTACTTACCTAACAGCCTTCTCCAGAAGATGTGGGTGTCATTTTTGTCCTGGATGAGAGAGAAGATTAAGATGGTTCATAAAGAAGTAAGATGCCCAGTGAGGTAGTCTTGTGGCACAGTGTCCCCTGCCTGCTTTCTGTTCTAATGTGTATTTTGGTATGAAGATACCCTGTGATTCTCCTTATTTTTTTCTGAAATTTTCTCCAGTCTCCTTGCTCAGTTTTAGTTTCCTTTACCCTGCCTTTCATCATGTTTTAAGTTCCTTCTGTTAGCTACCAGAAAGGCCTCACTAGGAGCTCTGTCTCATTTAATAACTTGCTTGAAAGAAAGAAAAGTGTCAAGGAGCATTTAAATCTTTCCCAGTTTCTAGATATACTCAGCTGAACATAAATTTGAGACACTTCCTTTGAAAGGGAATCATGGCTTTCTTATCTCCGTGGCTTTCCTGATAATTTGAGTTGTGTGCATGTTCTTTTTTTTTTTAAATAGATTTATTTTATTTATTTATTTAGGCTGCATTGGGTCTTTGTTGCTGCACGTGGGCTTTCTCTAGTTGCGGCTAGCGGGGGTTACTCTTCATTGCAGTGCGCGGGCTTCTCATTGCAGTGGCTTCTCGTTGCGGAGCATGGGCTGTAGGCGCGCAGGCTTCAGTAGTGGCTCGAGGGCTCTAGAGTGCAGGCTCAGTAGTTGTGGTGCACGGGCTTACTTGTTCCACGGCATGTGGGATCTTCCCAGACCAGGGCTCAAACCCATGTCCCCTGCATTGGCAGGCGGACTCTTGAGCACTGCGCCGCCAGGGAAGTTCCTGTGTGCATGTTGTGAGATTGGGAGTTTCTTCTTGGGCAGTTCTGGGGACAGCATGATTGCTTCTATCTTGGAAGCAAAATCATCTCCCACTTGTACACTTCTGCTATCACAGATAGCTCCTCTCTGCTTGAAGACAGCAAAACATAAATATCTTTTAGATTTGTTTTGAAACAGATTAGACACCCTAGATTTCACTTGAATTGGTGTGAGTGTGCCTATATGGATATGAGTGTGCGTGTGTATTTTGGTGGGGGAAGGAAGAGAAAACGCTGTGCCATGGAAAGAACACAGGACAAGGAATTTGGAATTCCAAATCAGAATCTTGGTTCTGTCTGTCCCCGGACTAAGTTGTATAACCCTGGGCACATCATCCCACTCCCCTGACCTCAGTTTTTTCATCTGAAAATGTAAATAATAATAATTCTCACCTATCCTCAGCAAAATGCTGGCTTGAGGATATGAACAAAAGCTTTTTACATATGAGAACATTTTTATTAGAATTGCTTCTTCCCCTCCTATGGTTAATCATTCATTCATTGGTTCATCCATTCAATAATGATGGGGAGTGATGTGATGTGACTTGCTGGAGGGGAACGTGAGTGGAGGTGGGGGAACAGTAGGGTGGCTGCAGTCATCTAGGAAGGAAATGCGAGTGTCCTAGACCCAGTGGTGGCCGAGAAGGTGGAAAGAAGTGAATGATTCAAGTTACGATAGAGTGCACTGATCAGAATCTTTTTGGAGGAAATAAAACTGAAGTTTAAATAACTGAAGAACAAGATGAGTTCTTGGGGACAAATATGTAGAAAAGTGTGCCCTGAGAAGGAAAAGGTCAGTGAGGCTTAGGTGGGAACTAAGCTTCCTGTTTTATTTTGTTTTTAATCCTCAAAGTCATATATTTAGAAAGGAAAAGGAAGAAAGTTGCTTTCCATGTAAAAGATCACAAGCCATCAGATTGATGGCTTTTCATTTTAAGTAACATATGGTATGAATGATTTCTTTCTTTATTAACTTCCAGTTACTTTAATTTCTCAGGGTGCGGTAATAGCAACCTCAAAACCCCAAAGAAACGTAAACTTTGTAGCATGGTTCAGAATGACTTTTATATTTTATTGAACAAAGGCTGGCTTGTGGAACAGTCACAGTATCTGTGGGTTGTGTTAAGACACATACTCACAGTAGAGCTGACGACACTTTCATTTGCCTGTTGACACAGTCATTGTTCACAGAATCAGAATCAACGCTAGTGCTAGTCTGTGTAGTAAAGCCTGCATTGCAGATCTGCATAATGGTAATCAGCCTGTTGCCTGACTCATTTATTTTCTTTCTTTTACATCACTGGGTGACAAATGTACAGCACGTGGATAGGAGTTCTTTTGGTTGAAAATATCACAATAGCAGAGAACAGTCTTTAGAGACTGTGATTGAACTAACTACAATAAGTATGTCTATGTTCATTACATTCTCCACTTGAAGAGCAGCCAATTCACATGTTTTATGGGAATACACCATTATTATTCCATCTAAGTAAATGAAGGACACACATTTATATAATTTTTCATTCACATAGTACTGTGCATTATCTAGCTATATTTGGAGAGAATCATTTATTTTTTAATTTTTAAATTATTCATGCATTTGGTGAGCATGTGTTTTACCATATGCTAGCCATTGTTTTAGGCACAGGGATTCACAGAGGACGGGCAGACATTATTTCTGCTCTTCTGAATAGGGAACACTGACACATACCTTAAATGAAATATTAAATAATATTGAATATATTACAATGAATAATATAAGTAAATATATAATAAATGAATAATGATAATGAATCATTCATTATTTTAGTAAATTAAAATTGGTGAAATAATTGCAAATTAGTAAAGTACTTTCAAGTTGTAATACTATGCAGGGCCTAGTATATTGTGGGAGGGATTTGAATTTTAGTCCAAGTGTAATGGGGTAGCCGTGTAAAGTTTTAGGCAGGGGAGTATTGAGACCTGGTGTTGTAGGTTAAAGACTATAATTTTGCTTCTGTGTGAAGAGTAGAGTGAGCAGAAATAGAAATAGAATAGCCAGTACTCACAATAAAAGATGCTCAACATAATTAGTCATTAGGGAAAGGTAGATCAAACTATAATGAGGTACTACAATGAGATATCAATTCACATCCACTAGGAAGACGATAATCAAAGTGACAGATGCAATAAGTGTTGGCAAGAATGGAGAGGAACTGGCACCTCAGATATTGTCGGTAAGAATGTAAAATAGTACAGCCGCTTTGGAAAATAGGCCATTTCTCAAAATATTAAAGATAGAGTGAACCATATGACCCAATGATTCTACTCCTAGGTATATACCCAGGACAAACAAAAATATATGCTCATAGAAATACTTGTATATGAATGTTAAGAGCAGCATTATTCATAATAGTGAAAAGGTGGAAATAATCCACATGTCCATCAACTAATGCACTGTATATAGAATGTGCTGTATCCATTCAGTGCAGTATTTTCCAGCCACGAAAAGGAGTGAAGTACTGACACACGCTCCAACAAGGATGACTCTAGAAAACTTTATGCTAAGTAAAAGAAGCCCATCAGAAAAGACCAGATATTGTAGGATTCCTTTTATATGAAATGTCTAGAACTGGCAAATCCATAGAGACTGAAAGTGGATTAGTGTTTGCCCAGGGATAGAGGGTGGGGATGAGGGCTGACTTAGTGGGTATGGGGTTTCTTTTCAGGGTGATGAAAATATTTTGGAGTTAGATAGTGGTGTTGGTTGCACAACTCAGTGAGTCTACTAAAAACTGTAGAATTGTACACTTACATGGGTGAGTTGGTTAATATGTGTATTACATCTCAGTAAAGATGTCAAGGAAAAGAGAAAAAGAAGAAAGAGAGGAAACCAGTAAGAACATGGGTTATAAGTGGCCTTTGTTCTTGCTACAGGTCACAACTGGCGTACGTGGGGAATTAATGTGCCAGATACATACATACTAGCTGTCAGGATTCCCTCTGATCACCCTCTGTATTCATATACCAGCCCCACAAAATGACCTCCATTTCTCTGAACCAGCCCTGCACTTTTGTTCCTGCTTACCTTTGTTTAGGCTCTGCTATGTTTTTCTTTTCCTTCTCTTTCTATTAGGAAAAAAAATGTACAAATTCTACAAGGTCAGTTCAAATTCCTCCTTGAAACTCTCCTTGGTTGCCCAGTAATACATCATTCTTGTTTTCTGTGGGTTCATTACATGTGGCTTGTGCCTCTGTAAGGTCTCAACCACGTAGCATTTCAAGACCCATCTTGAATTCACTTCTTCTCTCCCTCCCTCCCTCGCTTCTCCTCTTCTCTCCTTCCTTTGTTCTGCTCCAGCTCCTGTACGCTCTCTCTTTCCATCCCTTTTTGACAGTCAGAAGGAAGTTTCTCTTTAAATTCTCCAAATCTCTCTTCTCCTATTTGATATCTGTATAACTGCTTACAATTGGTTTTCTAAGACCTGTATAATAGATGTTCCTTGAACAGAGTTTCACCTTATTCTCATTATAACATCTCCCTCCTTCCAGAACTCAGCTTTGGCTGGCAGTTTCAAGCAGGATATATAGTAAGCAAGTTTTAAAATAATCCATTCAGCAAAATTTTCCAATAAATATTGATTAAGCACCTACTATGTGCCAGGCACCAGTTCTTAGGGATACAGCAGGGATCAAGACAGTTATGGTCTTTGATATTATTCAAGATCAGAAAATAACAAGTGTACTGCAGAGACAAATTGAGTGATGGGAGAAAGAGTAGAGTGAGTGAGTGAGTGTGAGGCATCTTAAGAATGAATGGCCAGGGAATGTCTGTGAGGTAACGTGACTTGAGCTGTGATCTGAATGACAAAAAAAAGCAAAGAAGCATCCAGGCAGAGGGAAAAGCTCATGCGTAGCCTCTAGTGTCAGAAGGTGCTTGGAGTGTCAAAGGACCTGACGAATGTTTTGTTTAGTGAGTTTGGTGGGCAAAGGAATGAGAGAGGCAGCAGTGCAGTTGGAGAACTAGCCACGGGCTAGATCTTCTGTAGTTCTGCATGTTGGTGGAAGGAGTTGAGATTTATTCTAATTCCAAGGAGAAGCCACTAGAGGATACTTGACGCGTGTACCAGTTTATAAATGTGTTGAAGTTTGGGGATTTCCTGTTTGAAACTTGTTTTGGTTTATGAAAAGTTAACATTCCAGGCCAGAAAGTGAAAAAAGGAAAGTGGAGAGTGACTCAGGAGGAGTTGGAACTCACTCTAGCTAAGCGTTAAACGAGTAAATAAGAACTCACAAAATACCAAGCTTGAAATGATAAAGGACATCTAGAGATGCTATTACCAGAGGTTACACAGTAAGTATTGTGGGCTTCATATTTTGCATAATCCAGTTCTAACTTAAAAGCCCAAGGAAAGAATTCTTTTCTATCAGATAGAGGTTTTTTTTTTTTTTTGCGGTACGCGGTCTTCCCACTGCTATGGCCTCTCCTGTTGCGGAGCACAGGCTCCGGACGCGCAGGCTCATCGGCCATGGCTCACAGGCCCAGCCGCTCCGTGGCATGTGGGATCCTCCTGGACCGGGGCACGAACCCTTGTCCCCCGCATCGGCAGGAGGACTTCCAACCACTGCGCCACCAGGGAAGCCCTCTATCAGAAAGAGTTTTAAAAGCCCTTCTCATTGTCACACAGAAGAGAGTATGGATCTTGTAATGGAACTGAAAATAGATTCGACTGGTTAAAGCGACAAAGAACTGTAGTATCACATTCTCAGCCAGAATTGTAAAGAGCATTTTGGAAGGAATGATACATTCCAATAGACATCTACTGAATACACCAGATGCTTTAATAATGTTTATTCATTTTGGATATTGGAAAACTTGACTCCTAGGAATTTATGTTAAGGAAAAGATCAGAGATCTGCACAAACAATCACCAGCAAGTATGTTCAACGATTTTTTAAAAATAGTAAAAATTTGGCAACCTTCTAAATATTTAGTAATAGGGGAATGGTTAAATAAATACTCCTAAGCAATGTACCATTCTTCATTAGGCATAATGATATGGTAGGAGAATACCTAATGACGAGGGTTTTTTTTTCTATGAAGTATGGTTAAGTGAAAAATATGATATTTTTTTCCAATTATTGATGGTTAAGTGGAAACAAATCAGGTTACAAAATACCATGTATACTTTATTCTTAGTTCTGAGATTGTATATTTAAGAAAAAAAGGAATAAACCTTTTCCAAAATGTTAACAGTGGTTATCTCTGAGAGAGTGGATAAAAGAAGATTTAAAATTTTCTCCCTTTCAATTTATTTTTCTTCCTTTTAGTTTATTTTCTGAAATTTCTAAAGTGAATATAAGTAAAAATTAATGTCCATTAATCAAGAATTAATAAAAGTCCATTAATCAAGAATTAATTAATAAAAATAGCTGAAGATTTACTTGCTGTTCGCCAGGCACTAACTGCTTTACCTTATCATAAATAAGTTTATTTAATGCTTACAATCATTTTTCGAGACAGGTAATCCATTTACTGTTGACAAAATTGAGGTACAGAGATGTTAGTAATATACCCAAATCACAAATCTAGCAAACACTGGTGCTGGGTTTAGAGTCTCAGGCATTCTGATGCTGAAGTCCACCCTTTTAATTCGGATACTGTGTTTCTAACAAATACCTAAACAGAAAGTAAGAAGTTTGTCCGTTACCAGACACAGAATGAGAACTGTTTCCTCAACTTCTTTGTTAAGAGGTTATCACCAGTTCCTCAGGAGTGGCTCCAGACTACATGTCTTCGATTACCAATTTTATAGAATGTGGATTTTCTTATAGAACATGAATTCCATCATTTCCTATGAGCCTCTCAGGTTTTGTGATTGTATATTCCCATATGTACGTACTTAGACAAGAGGCTCATACCAGACTTTATGAGTTAAGATTCTGGTGTCTCTCCGATGGGAACAGCCAGGTAAGCTGATCATGCGTAGTTGTCTTAAGTAGGCTTCTGTCTCACTGGGGCTGCAGCGTGCTACCCCACTTCCTCTTATTGTGGCCTTGTGTCAGATGGCTTGGGCTGGCGCTTGTCATGTATACCTTTTATGAGGTATTTAGATTATTTTAGCAAGAAGAACACGCACTAAGAGACATGAAAAAGAAGACTTTACCCCAGGAATGAAACTGGAATAAGATGTCAGAAGAGGCTGTGGTCCGATTCACTTTGCTGTACACCTGAAACTAGCACAACATTGTAAATCGACTATACTATAATAAAAATTAAAAACAAAAAAGAGGCTCTGGTGAGAACTGCCCCATAACCATGACCACGACAATAGCATGTATCACGTAACACATATTATTATTACTTATTGAAGTAGAGTTGATTTACAATGTTGTATTAGTTTCAGGTGTACCGCAAAGTGACATACACACACACACACACACACACACACACACAGTCTTTTTCAGATTCTTTTCCATTACAGGTTATTACAGGATATTGAAAGTAATTCCCTGTGTCATACACTAAGTCCTTGTTGTTTGTCTATTTTATATTTAGTAGTGTGTATCTGTTAATCCCAACCTCCTAATTTATTCCCCGTCCCCACCTTTCCCCTTCGGTAACCATAAGTTTGTTTTCTGTGTCTGTGAGTCTATTTCACATAACAGATATTATTAATAAGTGCTTGCTAAGTGCACATAGTACATGTAATTCCCATCACTCCTCACAACAGTCTATGAGATGTGTGTCATCATTCTCCCCACTGATGCCAGGAGAGATAAATTGCCCAAGGCCGTGCAGTAAGCACTAGTGCTTTTCATTACAGGGCTATTTTTGCTCCCACAAAGGCAAATGGCATCTTTGACAGCCAACACCCTGCATCTCTGTTCCTTCCTCAAATAGAAATCCTTAAATTATTATTTTCATGATTGTTTTACTTCTACTAAGAGATAAAGATATGAAAGTTTTGCTTTTTGTGGGCTTTCAGTGTTCCTTGTGAGAGAACCTTTTCCAACCTATTATAAAAACTCTTCATTGAAGTGTCTGTGTTCCTTCAGCTGCCCCTGGGGACTCGTGATCCTGAGTTGCGCTGGCAGAGAATGAGGTGCTTCACTATAAGGGGCTTTGGGAGTGGTCTGATCATTGTGAAGTGATGGCTGACTCAGGATGGTTAGAAGCCTTTGGAATCTGACAAATTCACAACCTTCTTTATTTACCTGCTGGTTGGAAGATCAGAGCCATGTTTCAGGGATACCCCTTCCGTCTCTGCCAGCTGCTTACCAGAAATCCCTAACTGGTTGTCAGCAATTATGCTCTGGTCCTTCAAATTGGACATTCCCATTTGAATGCATCATCACTTCAGCGTGGGTCATTTTCAGCCAGTGTTTAACATGGCACCTTTCCCCCATTGGCATTCTGTACTGACTCCCACTCTCCTGTCCTGAAAAAGATACTCCCTTTCACCTTGCTTTTTAGCACACACTCTAAGTGGTTACAGTGTTTATAACCTCACTTTCGGTATTGCCTTTTCTTTTTAGCCCATTCTTCAATGAATTATAATGCATCTTTAAAGGATAATCACTCCTCCCCTCAACAGAAAAAGCAATCAGTGTTCATTTTACAATATCAAAGAGGTGAAAAAGAGAAAATGAAAATTACGTGCAATTAAGGTGCTCAGAGATTACTATTACTATTATACTAGTGTCTTCCCTTTTGTATTGGTACCTGTGTCCTATACTTTACAGGTAGAGGTATGCATATAAGCTGTATGGCAATGAAAATGTATTTTATAAATTTATTTATTTATTTATTTTTGGCTGCATTGGGTCTTCAGTGCTGCGCACGGGCTTTCTCTGGTTGTGGTGAGCAGGGGCTACTCTTTGTTGCGATGCGTGGGCTTCTCATTGCGTTGGCTTCTCTTGTTGCGGAGCACGGGCTCTAGGTGCATGGGCTTCAGTAGTTGTGGCACATGGGCTCAGTAGTTGTGGTGCATGGGCTTAGTTGCTCCACGGCATGTGGGATCTTCCCAGACCAGGGCTCAAAACTGTGTCCCCTGCATTGGCAGGCGGATTCTTAACCACTGTGCCACCAGGGAACTCCCATGAAAATTTATTTTAAAAATTGACGTCATTTAACGGTTCTGACAAACCTAGGGGCAGGACAGGAATAAAGACGCATACGTAGAGAATGGACTTGAGGACACAGGGAGGGGGAAGGGTAAGCTGGGACGAAGTGTGAGAGTAGCATGGACATATATACACTACCGAATGTAAAATAGCTAGCTAGTGGGAAGCAGCTGCATAGCACAGGGAGATCAGCTCCATGTTTTGTGACCACCTAGAGGGGTGGGATACGGAGGGTGGGAGGGAGATGCAAGAGGGAGGGGATATGGGGATATTTGTATTCATATAGCTGATTCACTTTGTTATACAGCAAAAACTAACACAACATTGTAAAGCAATTATACTCCAATAAAGATGTTAAAAAATTAAAAAAACAATTGACTGCAACTTCAGGTGACTAGCCAAGGAAGATGGACACATTTGTTTGGGATAATTGCTCTTTTGTTCAAGCTAATGCTTATTTTTCCCCTTTAAAAAGCATACATCCATTGTACTGGACAAATATTCAGTGTATAGTTTTAAGTCTTACATACGTATATACCATGTAACAACCCCCAAGATTAAGACAATGTTTTCAGCATCCTGCACCCCAGAAAATTCCCTCGTGGCCCTTCCCAGTGAAGAACCCGTTTTCCCTAAGAGGACTATTCTGACCTCTTTCACCGTAGATTAGTTTTGTCACTTCTTAAACTTTATATAAATGTAATCACCCAGT